>NC_139246.1:4448928-5048928 GCF_977018435.1 Lepisma saccharinum
TTGGCTACTTCCTGGAAATCCACCATTTCCTTGGCTACTTCCTGGAAATCCGCCATTTCCTTGGCCACTTTGTGAATTTTCTCCACCATCCCCCCCATTCCCTGAAAATCCGTTCTCATTGCCACCAGATTGTGAGGGAGGCCCTCCTTGAGTGCCGCTTCCCTGCCCGTTAGGAGGGCCACGACCCCCTCCGCCATTTTGCCTTCCTCCTGGTCCTCGTCCACCATGCCCTCCTCCGTTCTGTCCACCAGGCCCACCACGGCCTCCACCACCCCTCTGGCCAGGCCCACCTTGGGGATTACCAAAGGTACTGGCGATCTTCAAAAAAGAACATTTTAATTTTATATTTAATATTATATCTACATAATAAAATCCATATTGGTGAGATATACGAAGTATGCTACAAGATACAATAAACAAACACATTACAGCGTATCCGCATAGGCGTGCGCAGACCCTCTGATAAAGGGCTCAAAATCCTTGATGAAAGTTCAATTGGAGAAAAATAAACCTCATTTCATTTCAGTTTTATTGCATTGATGGGTCTGGAACAGGGGCGTGTACCGGACCAGCCGAAAATCACTGTATTAGAAGAATTCAAACTTCCGTTGAACCAATGTTCTTTCCCCCCTTATAGTTCCCCTCTCTGTGATTCAGAGACAACAGTGACGACCATTTGGCAGGGGGGGGAGCGATTAACCACTCACTTTAAAAAAAAAAAGAGTAAACTGGCCTTGTCCCCCACTTTTGGCACCCAAATGCCGCTACTGATTTCCAATGAATGAGTAATTTATTCTGTATACAAAACAAAAAAGAAATTCTTCCCTTATTATTGTGCTCGCCTTAAATATTATATGTAATTTTATTCCTATAGTGTATTCTTCCTTTATTTGATTTTCTTTCATGTAGAACTTCTTCAAATCATTACTGTAATTCCTGTCTCTAATTGTATTAATATTTTATTACTGTATTTGAATTTTCTTCATGTAGAAATTCTTCAAATCATTACTGTAATTCCTGTCTAAATTTGTATTAATATTTTATTACTGTATTTGGATTTTTTCATGTAGAAATTCTTCAAATCATTACTGTAATTCCTGTCTAAAATTGTATTAATATTTTATTACTGTATTCGCATTTTATTCATGTAGAAATTCTTCAAATCATTACTGTAATTCCTGTCTATAATTGTTTTAATATTTTATTACTGTATTTGGATTTTCTTCATGTAGAAATTCTTCAAATCATTACTGTAATTCCTGTCTATAATTGTTTTAATATTTTATTACGTTATTTGGATTTTCTTCATGTAGAAATTCTTCACATCATTACTGTAATTCCTGTCTATAATTGTATTAATATTTTATTACCGTATGTATTATTATATGACGATTTCCATACCTATGGACATGAGTCAATTGAAATAAAGAATTATTATTATTATATAACTAACAAATAAAGTGTGTGAGAGTGTTAATAAGAAGAAAGTTGCTAGAGAACGAAGTTGGATAGTTGAATTTCATAGGGATAATGCACTTTCTTCCACTTCTGTAGTTTCTTTGAACTTTCGTCGACTTTAAAAATACTTAATTATTAAAAGCATAATATTGTCTAATAACGGTGATAAAATTCCTCTACACTAATTTTTTTAAGTGATAGTATTAGGGGAGGGCAACTGCTCCCACTTGCCCCCCGTGTGCACGCCTATGTATATCCGAGAAGTCCCCTCACCCCTGCTTGCGTGTATCCTGTTTCGACCGTGTTGAAAATTGGCCGGTTTGTTGGGAATTATTTCGTTTTCGTGGTTAGCAACCCCGCTTCTGAAGGTCACATGAAACACTGGCTGGAATTCGTAAGTAAGTTGTTGCATTATAGCTGGTGTGAGCGGATATTGTTACAGTGCTGAGGAACGTGTGTGTGTGTGTGGGTCCACGAGCGACATCAAACGGGATGTACTGTAACTGCAAACTGCACTGTAACGTTAAGTTCTCAAGAACTTACCATTGGAAATTTGTTATTAAAATCCACTCCTCGCCGTATAGTAAGGCAACAATCTTTTTTCATGTTATCCACAGTCAAGCTCTACCAATTTTGTCTGTGAGGATCATCTTATATGCTGAATATAATCTTTCAACAAAAACATAGTCAGTGGTGCAAACTTCAATGCTGAAATGTTAGTTTGCAAGGCGTGAATGCCACAAAGCACCGAAGTGACGCGAAAGTGAGCAAGACCACACAGATCAGACCACTTTGGATTCAAATTCAAATTCAAATTCAAATTTTCTTTATTAAAGGGCGAGGTTGAGCCTCCCACCTAACCCCGTTTGACATTTACCTAGTGTACAGGTAACAGTGGCACCAGACATTTTGCTTTGTTTAGAGCTTTGAAAAATCACCAAGGACTTGGAGGAAAGGAATTCGACAGAGATTACGTTTCAAACAAGTTCGTCATTGAATTTTGTCGTGATCAAACAAAGAAAATGCCTCTCTGTGACATAAAAATCCTGTAAAACCTTCAAAAATATATAAAAACCTAAAAAAAGGATTGATTTAGGCGCATAAACCTAAAATAAACAAGCAAAATAGTTTTTTTTAGGCACTATAAAACTCCATCAGTTGTTGAATCTTTTAAGGAAACGCTGACATAACTTATTATTTCTTATATACCTGTAAACGAAAAAATAGGTTAAAAACCTAAAATTCCATATCTAGTTATAATGTAAATAGACACACATGATTTAATGTATATGTACTTAGAGGCGTAATATGTAATGTAGGCTACTAGGTGTACGGGAACTTCTTGGTCACTGTAGAATTACACGTAGGTAAATTTTCCGTTTAAAAACGATTCAAAGAATTCATAATAATAGGTGTTGATATGCTTTATATTTCAAGCTCATACGAATACTAAATTTATTGGTGTTCATTCTTTTCAAGATTTGAAATCATACCTTACGTGTGAATCTTCTACAACTAAAGCAAGCAATATTGGACAATTGCATATAAATCGATGAAAATATTGTTTAAGTTCAATTTGCAGTTATAACAATATTAACATAACCTTTTATATTTTATTTTAAAATGTTTCAATGTTTGGTAACGTAGTGTGCAGCTGGGTTCAAAAGGATATTTTGATATTTGAGTGTCATTTTACGACCAGTGCATCAAATTTAGTTGACAAAACTTCGGTTATGCCAGTCAAATGTGGCAAACTCTACAAAAGAGAATAAATTTGATATAATTAAATGACATTGAATGCACTTATTTTTCACTTTCGTTTTACCAAATATGAGAGAATGTGAAACGTTATGCTGAATGTGCCAGAAAAGCCTACAACACAGGAGATGACTGACATGTGCTGTTGTTCATGAATAGACCTGTTTCATGTCCCGAGGCCTCAATTTGTTTCTCCCGTTCTTTATTACTTTCTAAGGCAATTTTGAAGTTTGGCCCAGCCACTGACACAAAAAGAAACCAAACTTACCATCATAGTGATCAGCACCACGAAGAATATCTCCTTGCAGAAAGCCATGAATCTGAAGAAAACTAAATATTAAAAATTGAAATATAGCTTACAGAAGTGTGTTACATATAAATATGCACAAGTAACACTATACACACAAACATATACATAAATACATTATATATATATATACATATATATATATATATATATATATATATATATATATATATATGTATGTATGTATGTATGTATATATGTATGTATGTTTGTGCCGGCATAACTCTCGAACGCCTGGAGCAATTTCAACCAAACTTGGTACACGTATCACTTGCAATCTGGAAAGAAATACTATGGTGGTAAAACACCCTGGCACCCCTAGGGTGAAGGTGGGAAGGTGGTGACATGTATAACTAATCGAAAACGACCGATATTAGTGTGGAATCCATAGTTTTCGGGGTCGCTAAGATGAATAGCGACACTCCGAATGCAGTTGAATAAAATGTTAAAAATGACCTAGATTAGTGTCGAATCCATAATTTTCGGAATCGCTAAGCTAATTGGTGACATTTGAGAGAGAGAGAGAGAGAGGGGGGGGGGCTTGCTTTCTCGATCACGTTCAACAAGTCACAGGGGCAGTCTATTAAGTACTGCAGAGTGGATTTAAGATCGTCATGTTTCTCCCACGGACAACTTTAAGTTGCATCCTCAAGGGTGGATTCACCAAAGAATTTATTTATTCTTGCTCCTGGAGGTGAAACTAAAAATGTTGTTTACAATCAGGTTTTGAGTTAAATGAATATTATAGTGAATTTGTAAAATATTTTACTTTATAATTTGAATACTGTACTTATACTTTTAAATACCTGTAATTAAAATTAGTTACATTCTACGCTATAGTTAGAATTCATTATTTTCCTGTCTAAATCGAAGATTGGGATAAATTAATACCCGAGCAAAGCCGGGTAATCAGCTAGTTTTATATAATATTTAAATTTTTATACAAAATACAAATTTAGATTTCTCACTCACAAGCTACATCATTGTGTTTAATTTTAAAAATTGAGGTTCAGTGGCACTTTTACAAAACTACTACTTCTACGGTGTCACGTTTGAACCTTGATCTGGACATGGGTGGTCTTTGTGAGAGTCACTTCATCATTCTCATCTTCGCGATTGGCCAAAAGTTGCAGAAAAGCAAAATCCAATACATCCAAAGAAATCAGAACGATTATTCAGCATAGTAAACCAACTTGTGACATGTTTGAAAAGATGTATTGAAAGCATTATTGCGTTCTACTTATCGTAACTCTATTTTCCACATTAACTGAAATTCATTTGTGTATTTTCTTGTCAGTCTATAATTCTATTAGTACACTTTGCTGCTTCTGAAGTTCTGTTCCTGTGACAATTTTAAACCTAGACGATCATTTTGGAAACATGGAAAGTGTTGTAACGACCGCATGTTAGGCACATTTCAGTCATATATTTGAATATATTTTATTCGTACTTTCAAGTTAAGAACTTGGATTAAATTATTTACATTTAATTGTTTTCACAATTCATGTATATATTTATGTTTTATCTTATGTTATTATATTATTCGCATATTTTTGCAACTTTTATTCAGAATTTATAGGCCAATAATTATTCTAAATAATATGCAACCCTTTCATTGTTTTTCAAATCCAAAATGGCTAGGATTATTTCAATCTTTGTTGTTTAAACACAAGTTGAATACATTTCTTCTTAATATCGATTTTTGTTCAACAATATAGTACAAGATTGAAGTAAATGCTCTTCGTTATAAATACGTAAACTAAATCTTTTTTTAATCATTTTTATGTGCAAGAGCAAATATGAATTATTTGATAAAATCAGTTTCGTTATTTGTTTTCATAGTTTAATATTGTAATATTATAGCATAGTACTTCGCCCTCGTTTTCAATAAAATAACGTTTTCCTGTTGGCTGTTTATGTTAGGAGTGGGGAATGACGCTTCGTTTATTTGGTGACGTCAAAAGTTCCACGTTGGCATTCTCAATTGTTGCCAACCACAATTAAGCTTACTATTGCTATTTAGCATTAATCTGACATATAAATTATCAGTTTTTCTTGTGTTGTTTATACCGGGTGTCCGAGAAGTCTTTGTATGAAAACAAAAATTAACTGTATCCGCTATATGCAACATAGACATGAAAAAATAGTACCAAAATGTTATTTATTTATTTATTTATTTATTTATTGCGTCTTGTTTATCATGGCGAAGTTAAGGCTTTGTAGCCTTTTCTACCACTTAACCATGTTTACAACAACATTTAAACCATTACATAGGAAGGTAAATTTTAAAATATAAAAAGAGAAATATAAAATTACAAAGAAAAAATTACAGAAAAAAATGATAAGAAAAAAAATACATATGGGAATAAAATCCTAACCTATACACACGAACATACAACAAAACACACACATACACACACACACACAATCAGATATTCATGACAGTAGTCAGGGATTTGAAATATTAAGGTGAAACTATTAAAGTTTTTTTTTGTTTCAGATTTCTGTACCGTTGCAGTAGTGTAGCAGTGCCAGCGTCCAGCAAACCGGAAATGTACACAAATCAGGAAAAGGCTGAGTGTGTCCTGTGGTTTCACGAGAGCAGGTCACAAAAAACAGTGCAGAGACAGTTTCAAACATCGTGCGTATCTGGGGTAAAGAGCCCCCTCATGAGGTGAGGAAGTCGACCATGGGCAACCCGAAGGTGAACGTTTGGTGCGCGCTGCTGCATGACAGAATAATCGAACCATTCTTTTTCTGTGAGGACACCGTAACATCTGGAGTGTATCTCGACATGTTGCAATTGTTTGCTGTTCCTCAATTGCTAGAATACCACCCAGATGTTATCTTTCAACAAGACGGTGCACCGCCACATTGGAGTCTGGAGGTTCGTTCCTACCTTGAACAGACATTTCCTGGAAAATGGATTGGTCGAGATGGACCGACGGCGTGGCCTGAACGATCTCCAGACATAACCCCTTTAGATTTTTTCTATGGAGTTATGTGAAAGACAATGTCTACAGAACTCCTGCATCCGATCTTGCAACTCTGCAACAACGGATAACCCAAGTCATCACATCAATCCCTCCTTTGATGTTGGCTAATGCATGGCGAAAAGTTGAATTTCGACTAGATGTACTCCGTGCTACCAAGGGTGCTCACGTGGAGATTTATTGATTTATTTCCTATTGTCAATAAAACTTGAATAGTTTCCGAACATTTTGGTACCATTTTTTCATGTCTATGTTGCATATAGCGGATACAGTTAATTTTTGTTTTCATACAAAGACTTCTCGGACACCCGGTATGATATGAGTTTGTAGCATTGTACGAAAGAACAATATGTTATACTGCGTACTAATGATGTACTAATCACTGCCTACGAGCGTACAGGACCCAAGATACATTTTCAATGTGTGCGAATAAGTGTGTAACGCGCGTGATTCGGTATTAAAGTTTTGGACGTTTTTAAATTTAATGATCTAGTTTTATTTACTGTCACGTGTCGGTGGTTTACCTTCTAGTGGATCGTCTAAATCCCGATCCCTGGGTGAGAACTTTTGCTTCCAGCTGACCAGCCCGTGCAAGGAGCAGAGTGTTGCCAAATTCGTGACTCATTACCGGGAGTTGCGATTGTGGTGGCACGTTGCAGCGTCAATTAATATTCGGACGCCTTGAGTTAAATAATAATAAAATCTTCATATCTTTCAAATAAAAAGTATTTAGTACTTTTGGACATATCCCTTGATGATTCATTCAATCGGTTCGGCACAAAATTTAAATTCATTCCCATTCATCCCGTATTCATCTTCTAAATTATCTTCCGGATTAAAGTGGCTGTGATATGATGACCAAAGTTATTATTTTAATTTTTCTACTTGGAATTTGTGCAACATGCTGTAAAATGAAAATTTAATATCTGTCCGAATATGCTTTTGATTTTGTTACATATAGTGTCGCTTTTCAGCACTTTTGGGTAATCGCCACGATGAGCATGACTTGCGATATCATGAAATTGATGAAGGGACATTTGAAAAGAACACCCATGGCAAAGCCGGTAATCGAAGCCGGAACGCTTGACGGTGTAGCCCGCTTTTCTAACTCATCCGCCAACGGAGGTTGGCAGAATAGCGGAATTTCATTTCTTGACAGATTCAAATTAATATACCGTTATAAATATGAAAAGTTATTTTGTTTTCACACTCAATATTTATCTAAAATATTTCAATTTACCTTGCCAAAAATTTCATCCAAAATACTTTTACCATTTTTTTTTCACTCATGGCTGCTCTTTTCATTTACAACCAGGGTATATCGTACACTTCAAATGAAAAATTTCATTTTAACATTCAAAACTTCACTTACCGACGTTTCTTCTACTCGTTTCTACCAGGAAACTAGATACAATAAACGTGAATACACTATATATATACACTCATGTGTGTCAAAAACTTCCTCATATTAGGTGTGCAAAAACTAGATTTACAGTGCCTGCACGTCAAGAATTGAGGGACTCCGTCACAGTCAATGAGATATGCTGCAAACGTTATCAAAACTTACAATCAACAGGATGTGGCCGTTTGTATTACATCTGACAGTGTCAGCCTTGAATGTCATTCCTTGTTGTCATTAATCTTGGCTCAAAAAATATCTTCACGTAGCACTATCAAATGTAAAATTATGTTCATCTGGTTTCTCTGCAAATAGTTCAATTATTGCTGGTAGAACCAAACATCTACGTCCTAACGTGGGGAAGCTCAAGGGATGTTTTTTTTAGAATATAGAAGAATTGCTTACATGTTAATTTCTTTCCTCAAGTGTGATTTCTTTTCTCTCCTAATTTTCATACTTCCTCATATTTATGTTTTCTACGTCTTGGAAGCTATATCTTCTTCTTAACTATGTTGGCTCCTTCTCGTTTGAGCTGATTCTGTCTCTCTCTCTCTCTCTCTCTCTCTCCCTCTCTCTCTCTCTCTCTCTCTCTCTCCTCTCCCTCCCCGGGTTCAAATCAGGGCCCGGGTGTTTGTGATTGTCCATTCATCAATTTCATCATATCACCACTAGGGTAAGGTGAAAAAGGATGGTCGGGAATGGAAAACAAAAGTTCTGAAAATGTTTTCCAAATGTTGCAAAAAAAAAGAAGAAGAAGAAGAAGAAGATGCTCATAAAATGACTTTATTCAGGACTAAACCAATTACATTAACATTCTTTATTCAATACTGCAGTAATAACATAATTTGTCTAATAATTACAGAAAGTAACCATTATTTAGGAAGTAAACGTGGCATTTACTGGGTTTCAAAGAACTTGTCATGCTGGATAACTCGCAACATTTCTATGTCTTCGAATGTAAGTCGCTGATGCTTTGAGCTCAGGAGGTCCTTATATGTGTAAACACTAGATTATCTTGAGAACTATTGGAGCTGTAATGATTATATTACACCATTTTATAGCTGTCGTTCTGCTCTGCAAAATGAGACTATAGGATTGTATATAGATGCTCAAGAAGAGTGAAATATCATTTATTTTTCTGTACACTTTTTAACAAAACATGAAAGAAATGGAAGGAAAAAGGTGCTGACGCATCAAATAGGGTTAAAAAGAGGATAAATGTGCACGAAAAGGGCAGCAAAGGGTGTTCATTTTACTTGATTTCATAACCTAAAATACATATCCCAAATCATCGGTATGAAAACAGCTATATACAGGGTGGGCCAAAAGTCAGGTGACAGCATTGTCATAGGAAAGGCTGGTGTGTTGGAGGGCCACTTTGTACACATATGTTGTTTGGGGGTGGGGCACACTCAAGGACAGATTCAGAGACTATTTTACAAATAAACATGGTTTCGTGCAGCAGACACAAAACAAGTAGGTACATAATTTATCCATTTTCAACAGTAACAACCATTTGGCAGGGAAGGGGGGAGCGATTTACCACTCACTTAAAAAAAAAGAGTAAACTGGCCTTGTCCCCCACTATTGGCACCCAAATTCCGCTACTGATGTCCAATGTATGAGCAATTTATTCTGTATACAAAACAAAAAATAAATTTTTCGCTTATTATTGTGCTCGCCTTAAATATTATATGTAATTTTATTCTTATAGTGTATTCTTCCTTTATTTAATTTTGTTTCATGTTGAAGTTCTTCAAATCATTACTGTAATTCCTGTATATAAATGTATTAATATTTTATTACTGTATTTGGATTTTCTTCATGTAGAAATTCTTCAAATCATTACTGTAATTCCTGTCTAAAATTATATTAATATTTTATTACTGTATGTATTATTATATGACGATTTCCATACCTATGGACGTGAGTCAATGGAAATAAAGAATTATTATTATTATCATAACTAACAAATAAAGTGTGTGAGAGTGTTAATAAGAAGAAAGTTGCTAGAGAACGAAGTTGGATAGTTGAATTTCATAGGGATAATGCACTTTCTTCCACTTCTGTAGTTTCTTTGAACTTTCGTCGACTTTAAAAATACTTAATTATTAAAAGCATAATATTGTTTAATAACTGTGATAAAATTCCTCTACACTAAATGTCTAAGTGAGAGTATTAGGGGAGGCCAACTGCTCCCTCTTGCTTCCCGTGCGCACGCCTATATACGAGGTGTGGCAATAAAGTTTCCGGACTCATGCTGTAACTCTTTTATTGAAAAAATCAGACAATCGAAATATTGTACCCTTCAATGTAGTCCCCTCCCCGATCCCTACCCTGCTCCACGAGGATCACCCACTGCTAGAAGCAGTGTTGCAGATCATTTTCTGTTCAAGAGTTGCGTCGCTTTGCCTTTCACCGCGTCCACAGACTCGAACCGGGTTCCTTTTAGTGCAGACTTGACTTTTGGGAACAGAAAAACTCTCATGGGGCTAGGTCCGGCAAGTACGGTGGATATTTCAACACTGGAATGTTGTGTTTTAGCAAAAACGTCTTCACAGATAGCAAAACGAACTCACTGTACCTTACAATGATATGGTTATTTTATAGTTTGTGTAATATTATACATTACTTCTAGAACTTAATGATTCTTCACGTGCCCCAGATATTCCGTTCGATACTTCTAACAACACCAACATTCGTTGCGACACTTCATGACCTTATTTTAAAATAAATACGCAATTGGAGAACTAATATTTCTCAGAGCATTTCATATTTACCTCGAGGCAAATATTCGCCTGTGCAAACACGAGTTTCGACGCAACACAAATTTCAAATATGGATCCTTGAAGCAATCCAACTTTGTACTGGTCCTGGTAGCTATTTAATGATATCATCAGCATACGGGGAATATTAATACAGCACAATTCCGAGCTCTTTGCTACTAAAGTTTGCTTCACATCTTGCTCGCAATTACAAAACTAAGTTTAAGCCGTATTCTGACCAATAAGCATTTTGAAATCTACCACGTCAGTCGTTGTTAGATTTAAAATTTCTCATTGGCTGGAGTCACGACATAGTCATCCAGTAGGATTTTGTTGAAGAAAGGAAGGACAGTTCCAGTATTTCATACTGGGTTGAAGATTTCCGTTTTCATCAGCATTCCTATCAGCTTGTGAGGAAATTCAAGGCTCAAGTAGATCAAGTAGCCCAGGTAATTTCTAATATTGCATTTAGTTCTTGTATGCATGTGATGAATTGTTTGTGCTTTTAGCAACTGTACTGGGTTTACTACGCTAAATTTTCAGACTGCTCGTGTTGCCACCACAGCAATACTTTTATACATGTGGTCATGTGTCGTAGTCACTGAACACAGTCTGCTAGCGGAGGACAGTCAGAGAGCAAACAGAGCAGAGGGAATAAAACCGGGACCCCTGTCTCCGTAGTGCGGTGTGCTAACCACTCCGCCACGAGGGCCGGCTATGCATTGGACAATCTCATTTTGTTATCCAGCAAATTACTTGTTTTTAAGACTCACGCATTTTATTCGTTCCGTTACACCTATGTGGTCACAGAATAAATTAGTCACACATTGGAAATCAACAAATTACGTGCAGTTGTTTTGAATCTGCTGGACGAAATCATGTTCATATATAAATTAGTCTGAACCACATACAAGGAAAATGAAGGGGAGCAGAGAACATTTGTGTCACGGAAGCTGGAATTCTTCTAAGACAGTGGTTTTCGGTGGATCGGGACCCACACTACATACGACACTGTTTAGTACCCATCAGTACAATAAAAGAGTCAGATGGAATGAGGTTTCATCAAGGCTTTTCCCCCCCTTAGTCAGAGGGTCTGCGCACGACTATGCCTCGAGGACTAAGCAGCAGTGGTCGAGAGACTCTGTCTGTATGTCTATCTTGCAGTCTGGACAGTCAGACTAGCTTTTGTGGCGAGATTATTGCCCAGTCTTCCTACACATTGATGAAAGGTGCCGTACGTAATGCCATTTGCAACAATAGACCAGAAATGTTGTCTCCAAATGGCATTATCATGGAACGAATTTATATGTAAATATTTTAAAGCTGAAATCAGTTACTTTTGTATTATCTTCGCGCGTCATGACGACTCTAAAAATTCTGTTTTTATTTTCATACTTGTACATATATTAGGTTTTGGCTCATATTTTACATATTTTAGATATGTTTACATATATTTTTCCATATTTCACAACATTTCACAACATATACTCCATATTCGCGCAATAAATTCATGTCCCTGTGTGGCCGAAAGATTTGGGTGAATTTCTTGCGAATAACTGACAAATTTAAAATTCAATCCAATTACTTCTGGCGATATTGAACGCAGCTTTAGTCAATATAAATAAATTTTACAACTAAATTATGTTTTTCATTGTTTTGGAAACAGAACACGAAAATAAAAATACAATTTGTGTTGTTTTACAATTAAAGTCAATGTAAGCGTACTGTATTTTATGTAGCTCGTGTAGTGTCTTATTTAAGAGGTAAATGTTTACAATTTTAAGTCCATATTTAACTCGATATTTTGGTGAAAATAGCTAAATATGTATTTCCATATTGAGCAGATTTTTACAACATATAAATCCATTCCCCGGTGTAACGGGCAAAATTCTTTATTGTATTGGCAATAGTGACACCAGTCTCAAACATGTAGTTGCATTAAGTAAAATCCTTATTGTGCAGGCTTTCTGCCAGACAAGCCACAGAGATAGCGAGTCCGATACTTCCTCTAGGAAAAGTCAAAGGAAAGATACCATCTTTCCCTTATTCTGGTAAACAACACAGTTGGATAACAGGATGTGGCCTAGCAAACGCAAGAGCGAGTTAATCTGTCTTTAGAGGAGACGAGGTAAGATAGCAAAGGCTAGTGTCCTCAACCAAGGTCTCCACATGCGCATGTGGTTCGCCCAACACCTTCACGTGCATGAGAGTGATCGGCCTGATTTAATAATTTAAAACTCACATAGTTTGGTGCTTGTAGGAATTTCCCATTTTCCTAGAAATAAAAGTCTCGGTCAACCTTGAACGACCATAATGCCAAATATTACCATGTGCACACTGAACCGTAAGCTGGGGTGACTTTGTTATTGGAGGGTGACTTTGTGGAATCCCACGGTAACACTGTTTGTTCCGTTGATGAACGAGTCTGTGATTTGTGTGACTGACATGTGCAGCAATCTACACGCGCAAATATGAATGAACTTCCATCTGCTTTGCTGCCAACAGCAGACAACTGTTCTTCATTACCTCCATTGGGACTGGTCGAAACTTGTCTGCAAACCTTTGTTCGTGCGCGGGCTCTCAAGCAAGAAGTGGGAGACTGGGATAAGTTTCGTAGGTACAGGAACACTTGTGAATCAAATGCTGTTGATGTGACGTTCATGATTCGTTGTTGTGTTGGGAAACCTGATGGTAAGAGACCTGTACGAAGGCCAAGACGAAGATGGATGGACAACGTTGAGATGGACCTAAGGGAAATCGGTAGGGATGGAAAAGAGTATATAGAACTTGCTCAAGATAGGGAAAGATGGAAGGCCTGTGTTGCTGCAGCCATGAACCTTCGGGTTTAAGAAGGCTAGGGAGTTAGTTAGTTTGTGTGTAGATAGTACAGGTGATGTTGACATACGAGCATGCTCTGCTCCTGACCTAGAAGGCTTTGCCAGAGGGCCATTTAACTACTCTTATTATAGTGACCCTCTCAATACCGTTCAAATCCAAGTTTATTTTGCACTATAGTTAGAATTCATTATTTTCCTGTCTAATAAAAGTTTGGGATAAATAAATATCCGGGCAATCAGCTAGTATCATTATAAATGTCCGTTGGTGACAGTTTTTTTTTCAGCAAATATTTGATGACTGCACGAATATCTGTTTTCTTCATCTTCTTTGGAATGCTTCTACCTCTCACACTTTGGTCACAAGTAAAACAGAAACGATGAAGAACTTTTGGTGGGTGTTCTTGACTAAGATAGACTATGCAGCACAAGAAAATATTTTCTCTCCAAGAACTGGAAATGTGTAAGGGGCACGCTGATCAACCCTCGTAATTCGATACCTTATAGGGTGACATTGTGACACGTTCTGTCCAACCGAAAAGGCGGTCCAATGAATCTTCTTCAGTTAGCGTTTTTGCAGAGACTGAAGAATGCTATACACGTACAAAAGGCAAATTGGGTCCTGCTCATGCAGAAAATATAGTGGAGAAACATTAAAGGATGATCTAACTGAACTGAGATGTAAACGACCGCGTCACTCATCAAAGAGGTGGGAAACTGTGTTCACTAAAGGCTGGCGAACATCTGTACTCAAAGGATGAAATATTGTGTAAAATAGATCAGCCTAGGAAGACTGGACGTCTAGGTATTTTTATGGTTTCTGAATTATCAAATTTATTGTAGGAATTAAGAAAGTTTGTGTGAGCCTTTCATTCTTTTCTGCAAAAAACATTACATTTACAGAAATCTAGAGGATATTGTTTTCTTCTTCCTTGTCAGAATATTCCAATTTGTTCCTGTTTGTGAACTATAGTAGTATACCATGAGTTCCTGATGACAGGAAAATATCTGTGGTCTTTCTGTACTTTTACATTTATTGCTAACTGGGCTGTCACAATGTCACTCTAATCCATGGGATGGCATTCTTATAACTATTGGTTTCGATATTGCAATTGTCATTAAATGATTTGCAAAATACTTACCAGAATACAAAAGTTCAACTTTGATATTTCTATTGTAGGTTTTTGCTGGAACGTTGCTGTTGACACTTTCTTCGTTGACAAAAAAATATGAAATGTGTAACAAAAGTTACCCCAGTTTAGGGTACTATAGTAATAGAAACATAGCAATTAACTTACATGTAGAGACATCTCAAAAACACTTAAGTAAATTAAATGTTAAGATTTATCTGCTTATCTGTATTTTATTGCTATTATCATCATCAGCAACTACAAAACATAATTATCAAGAGTTCCTTGATTATTTAGCTTTCTTTTCAGGGTAATATTTTATATTATTTTTTTCTTCCAGGTGCACATAGAGACATGGAAATGAGGTTGATTCATCCTTTCTTTATGTTCTTGATGCTCCTTTTGTTATGTAACACTCATTCATCAGGAATATTATCAACTTCAAACCAAAACATTTTTCACCCGACACACAACCCGAGAAGTGATGTTGTTTTACGATAAGGAATCCACCGCCCTTGCTGATCTTGTAAGCAGGGAATATGAACGGCCGATGGCTGTGCTTCAATTTAGGTACTTGAAAGTAAAAGACCCATCATGGAGCAGGGACTGGTTTTGGGTGAGAATTGAAATATGCTTTGTGTTTCTTGTAAGCAAAGCGTCAACAATGCAACACGCTTTAGAGAACAATAGAATCCTTAATATGTTTAGAAGGAATTCCAAATATCTAATTGTCCTCACCGGAGATAATAGAATAGAAGAGATCAATGCTTTGATTGAGGCAGCACAGAAGTATCTCATGGTGAACATTACAATTATTTCCCAATCTGCTGAATCTCTGACTGGAAGAGAAGAGGAAATGTTCTCAGTCTTTTCGTACTTTCCTTTCACGGCGAATCACTGCAGAACAGCTAAAAGTGCAGAAGTTATGGACATTTGGAGAGACAGCCGTTACATTATGGAAAGAGATTTATATCCAGAAAAGGTGAGAAACATGCACAAATGACCCATTAAACTCAGTATCTATCCATATCCTTTGTACTCTTATAGCGAATTTACCTCAGAAAGCAAATCAACATATGCAGGAATATATGATTCCTTACAAATATAATTAAAAAATTGGGGCCTTCCCGATGGCGCAGTGGTAGCGTCGCCGGCTTGTAATCAAGGGGTCCCGGGTTCGATACCCGGTGGAGGCACAAGTGGTTCGGATCCCACTTTAAACTGTAGGTCCAGTCCCGATTAGCCTCTCTGTGCATAAAGTGGACTTAAAACACCAATTCATCATTCAACATAATTCAAAAATTGAACTTCACTCTAGTAAAAAAAGACATGAATAAAGTAATTACACGTGTAAGGAAACCTTTTCCCAATGAAACTTCCATGGTGAAAGAGTATGCAGATATGTACAAGGGAGTTATTGACGGGATCATATCTTTCACGCCGAGTTCTCCACACGGAAATATGTATCGTGATGAGCTGCATATTCAGCAGTTCGGAGATCTCGTGTGGGTGGTTCCAAATCCTCGAATATTTCCTCAATGGATGAACATATTCTTTCCCTTCCAACAACATTTGTGGATGGTTACCTTCTTGGCTATGCTTAGCTTCGTCATCTGGATGAGATGCACCATTTTGCTATTGCGTCGGTGGAGAGACGTTACGTACGTACCAGTTCCCGTTGCCTTCAGGTCTTTCGGCGTCATTGTCGGCAGAAGTTCACACTCCTCCCCCTCCTGTATCGACATTGAGATGTATCTTCGTGTTGTGGTTATTTTCATGTGTGATACTAAGCACACTCTATGAATCTGCCTTGTTTGGTTTCATTACAAGATCCAAAGTTTCACCTTTTATCGATAACGTTGAGGACATTGTAAACAATGGGTTATCTGTTGGAGGTGATTTGGAAAGTAGAAGAAACATTGGCTTACTCAAGGAACCACTGTACAAGAAGATCTACGAAAACTATATTCTGGAAGAATACGCATTGAAATGCTACAGGCGAATCTCAACTAGTGGAGACTTCGCCCTATTGACGACCAGTTTTTTTGCCAGAAATTTTTGCATATCGTTATCTCTTACTTGATCCTTACGGGAAACCCTTATTCCACATAACCTCCGAAAAAATTGTTTCTATTTCAGGAGTCTTTCTGTTACAAAGAAGCTCCCCGTTTAGAGATAACTTTCAACACATAATCACCACTTCCATAGAAGCAGGGCTGCCAGCAAAGTGGAGGAAGGACGGGGTTCATCAGATGATTCTTAATGCTACCAAGCACGGGAAGTTCCAGGAAGAGCCAAAGGTCATTGTGATTTCTCTGGAGAATCTAATGGGAGCCTTTATACTGCTTATATTCGGTCTTGTAATTAGCACCATAGTGTTCGCTCTGTAAAATGTTTATAATCGTTTCCAGAACAATGAGTAAATTGACTCTCTTGGGCAGAGAGTTTGCTCACTAGTAGCATCGTCAGATATTGAAAGAAAAGTGTAATTTGCCATCACAAATCAATCAAACGTTACGTGTGATATGAAATAAAAAATACACTATGTTACCTAGGTATGTTACATTCTAAAAATCTATTATAGTGTATGATATCTGATTCATTAAATTTGGTAATTGCAAATGGTTTAAAGTAATTAAAAGTGTCATGAAATTCAAAGAAGTTCATCCAAATTACGTATTGTATAATTTGTTATGGGTTTTCATTTGTGCGCTGTTTGTCTACATTTTAACTAATTACACCTTGCACTTCATTGTATGTAGTATTACTCCATAATAGTTGTGAGTATACCAAATGTAGTAAACAACTAATTACTATTCCGTTGAGCCATTAATGTAAATATTTTCTGCTATCATGTTCCAGAAAGAATACAAGCGAAATTTTATTGCAATTTAGTAATTATATTTGTCATTCATTACTTGAATGATAAAGACAAGTCTAACTATGATGGTATATTTTGGTTTTAAATAATGCTGTCGAAAGAACTTTAGAAGTTCATTTGTAACCACATCCCCCTTGGAGGTTTATTTACTGAAATAAAAGCAACGTCTTCATTTGATACACGTAGTTTGACTGTCAAGGTTTGTTACATAGCTTAATACTAACTAACTCTCTTGCCTAGCAACACAAGCCTTCCATTTGTCCCTATCCTGGGCAAGATCAATCCAATCTTTTCCATCTTTACCGATTTCCTTTAGGTCCATCTCAACGTTATCCCAACTTATCTAAATACGGAAATAGCATTTGCGTAGCTGTTAGGTCATGTTTAACAAAAATAGGACATAAGTATTAAAAACACTAAATAGATAATCACACACATAATAAATATAAAAACACGACAGTTAGTCCATGTAAAGGTAACTAAAATAAGAATCACGAACCTTCCGACCCAGGGGGAGCTCGTTCGGCGGCGCAGATCGTATGCGCAGTTGTCCGTGGATGCATGACGTCATCGTCGAAACGCTCGGTCCAGAAAAGGCTGGTTCCTTATGCAAATATTGAGATATTTGACAACGAATATCTTCTAAAATGTAGTGGCAGGGGAACAGTTACAACTTTTACTGTTAAGATTCATCCTTTCTAATCAATTTATCACAAATTTGATTCAAATGTGTAAAATGGTTTTCGAGAAATCGTGTTACGAAGGAACCCCTGTTTTGATCTCTCCAGGCTTCCAATGTAAGGGAGTTTTAACTTAAGCGCGTTGGATTTCTTTTTGCTCTATGTTTTAAAATAAGATTATTTTGTTTTTGTCAACTGAAATCATGCCTAAATCCTATGCAAAGCTGTGAAAACTATTATCAGAAAACTAACGGAAGAAATCTAAAATATCACAGCTTGATTGATATAAAAAATGCGGAATTGCCCATTTTTGTGAAAAAAGGCATTGTGCGAGATCTAAATGCAGAACTTTTTAATATTGTATGTAAATGTAAGGGTGTAATAAACGTGACTGCTTCCCGTAAAATATCACTGCACTCTCCACGTTTCTCGTCTGTCTTTTCTTTGGCGCCGTCAATAGCTTCAACACGTTGTTTTTTTATATATATTTGTCACACACAGGAACGCCCCCCTATTCTCGTTCGACAATTTATCTTTCTCTCTCCTATCTGCCCCCAGTAAAACGACAAAAATAAATAAATGAGTGAATGCTCTTTTAGCCAAAATATGCATTTTTGTGTCGTATGTAACGGAATAATTAACATGATTGCCCCGGGAAAATATGATTTACCCTTCCATCTTTCCTATAATGCCGTCACTAGCTACAACATATTTTGATTTCTATTGTTCCCACATATTTATTTTAATTTTAGTATTGTGAAACATATTCCACTGTGTTACCTCACGTAGCCAACCCTCCCCCCCCCCCCCACACACACACGCGTACGATTTCAGTTGTAAGTTTTAGACTAAGCTTGTCAAATGTCCACTTATATCCTTGTATTCTTGACCAATTTTAAAAAAATCATTTCGCCCCTTCTTCTGGACTATTTCATAGCAATGTTTTCCCACTGGAAGCTCCTATGCAGATCAAGATCCGGGGCTATAGCCTTCCCAAGCCACCGTCCCCTCCAAATACTCTCTTGGCCTCATGAAAGAAAAATTATATGTATTTATACGAAACATTAATTTGACTTGGCAGTTTCTTTTTTCGAGCAGGAATAAGTTTTAAATCTTAATAGCTTATAAATTTACACTAGCAATTTTGAGTAAAGGTTTTGCGTAACCCTAAAAGTACATTTAGAGACTGCAAGGTCAACTCTCGATATTTCAGAAATATTAATAATTTTCATCACAACGTCTTCTAATAATTATGTTACTTCAATAACTTCCTCGCAAATGTTTCTCGCATATTAAAACATAGATGCCATTTTCTGTTTATTTCCTTGTAATGCTGACCTCCGTGGCGAAGTGATTAGCACAACGCTTTACGATTCCAAGGGCCCACAGGTTCGAATCCCCGCCAGGGCATGGGTCTACTTTCATGGCAACAATTTCATCATATCATCACGCATCCTCAACTTTGCGATTAGCCATATGTGACAGATAAGCGAAGTAAAATAAACTAAGTCTATTAATCAATTATTTTTTTAAACTCTTTAATTCTTCATTAGCATGCAACGTTTTTTGTTAAAATTATATTACGATTTGTAAAATGACGAAATTCTAAAGGAGAACACGCAACTTTCATAGTAGCGCATCGGTCAGAAAGTTTCAGGAATATGGATTTTCAAAATACATTTTTTAACATGTACTTTGCTCCCTTTTAAAAGTAGCGCGTTTTCAATTATGTTACTAATCATTAAAAGGATGCCTCAATACCATCTTGGAGGATGACAATTAATATTTTCCTCCTCCTAAACGTAATAATATACTTTCGTTCTCTGAATCTCCCATATAAATTCTAGGGGCCGTCTGCTTCAGCCGAGCTCACTGCTTCTCCGGTGACGTCACGCGTTCGTGCAAGATCGGCAATCTTCGGATGGCTTTACCTAATCTGCATGTACCTTGCTTCCGACCCTCTGTAAACAACCGTCTCACTTCGAGTAACGTATCACTCCGCGCCAGCTGTTCGTGAATGGTGCGGTCATCATCTGCTGCTCACTCGCAACCTTTAATTTTACGTAACATGGAAAAACGTATTCTTATTTTCACTGATAACACTGTGTAACAAATTTGCAACATTTTTCTCTTTCCGAAATGAATGCAACTGTTTCCGATAGAACTTGTCACGCTGATTACAGTGGTGTAACTGAAATTCCTGGATCAGCTTCCGAATAATAGTTGAAAATTTTATTATGTAATGTAAATGCTATGCTATTTGAAGCACTGCAGGACATGGGATGTAACGAAGAATTAAACTAAAAGTAATTCGTTTTTGAAATTACACAGTACAAGAAGCAAATATTACATGACGACAATGCTATCGATCTGCATAAATACCAGTACCGGTACCGAAATATATACCATGCCCGACATCCCTAGCTGCTCCCTTATCCCACCCTGAGCCAAAGGTACCTACGTAAACGCCTAAATGAAATTAACATCAATTCAAGAACTACAAATATATATTATGAACAAATATGTTATGTATTACACCCATAGGTATCAGAAGTAACAATACAGATCAAATTAAGTAATGTACATACATCCAAGGATGGAAAGGATGATACATAAAGTAACATGTATAAAGATGTTCAAGGTAGTCTTATCGGCGCTTCCGTTTGTACTGAGCACACTCATTTTCTCGTTTCAAGCTCCAACAATAGTCAGCTAACATAGTAATCCCACACTTTCCCTTGTACCTTTCTTCCAAGACACGAATGGTCTGATGAAATCGTTCACCATGTTCATCTGATACTGCATCTAATTTTCTGGGAAGAAGTCTAAGTGACTGTGTAGATAATGAAGCTTTAGGGACATGTGACAACCCATTGCATGAAAGCTCAGTAGCAGTTCTTCTACAAGTTCGGCATAATGTTCAGATTTTCTGTTTCCAAGGAAATTTGTTATCACATTCTTCAGTGCAACCCACGCTCTTTTCTCGTTTTCATGCAGGATTTCGTCGAATGTTGAATATGTTCTCTCTAATCTGTGGTCCAACGAAGATTCCTTCTTTTAACTTTGCGTCTGTGATATGTGGAAATATTGTCTTTAGGTACTGGAAACCACCACCCTCTTTATCTAGTGCCTTCACAAACACCTTCATTAATCCTAATTTTATGTGTAATGGTGGTAAATACAAATTTTTTGGATCAACAAGAGGCGTGTACCTAACACTTTTCTGTCCAGGAACCATCGACTTTCTTGTGGGCCAGTGTTTCGCACAATAGGGTTTCTCTTTCACCCTGCTATCCCATTCAGACAGAAAACAACAGTGATTTGTATATCCTGACTGCATTCCCAAAAGCAGACCAAGAACCTTAAAATAAGCCCAAATGTACCAAGGATGATCCGCATACTTCATTCTGTCAAGCAAGAGCTTCATATTTTGGAATGATTCTTTCATGCCTACAGCACAGGCGACTGGAATAGCAGGGTGACTATTGCCATTGTGTAATAACACAGCTTTAAGACTGAATTTTGAAGAACCAATAAATAAACGACATTGATTCATGTCATACTCAATGTTTAATGCGGACGTAAGTCCACACACATCTGTACAGTACACCAAACCTTCCTGACAGCTGAACAAATTCACTAGATCATTCCACGACAGCGATACATTGTTACTTTCATGTCCTTCCCAAAAGGTTCCAACCTTGTAGTCTGGAAGCTAATAGTTCAGTCTGTGATTTGGACAATTGCAGATCTCTCACGAGACCATTTAGTTCTGCTTGGCATATTACATGCGGTTCCTTTGCGTTCCCCACATACACATGATCTTCACTTCCTTCACTTTCTGATTCACGTTTAGTATCACAGTCACTCAACGTCCAAGCATTTGGTGGCACAGGAACAGGTAACTCATTACAGTGTGGAACAGGCCTAATAGCAGAAGGTACACATGGATAGTTGATTGTCTTGTTTGTTTTTGCGGTTATTCCACGAATGTTTGTTAAACAAAAATAACAGTCTGTGGTGTGGTCTTGTGGCTCACGCCACACCATTGGCACGGCAAATGGCATTGCCTTGTGTATTCCGTTCAACCATCCCCGAAAGTTCACAGCACAGTATTTACAACACACGTGCGGAGCCCATTTTTTATCCCGGTCCCCGACTTTGCAGGAAAAGTACAATTCGTAAGCCTTTTTCACAGCAGGTGTCAGGTGAGTAACATTGGACTTAACAGTCACTCTTCCACATATGTAACAGAACTTGTTTGCGTTATTTACACAACTACTTGGCATGATTTACAGTAAAGATACATCAAACACATATAATGTCAGAACCGGAGATACTTGTCACATCCGAACAGGAATATCTAACAGTCACACATAGCAACAAACTGAAATCTTTGTGCGGCAAGTCCAGCTTTCAGTACCTTCTGAGCAGTACATTTTAACACTGTGTGAACTCACACAAGAGTTCTTGGAACAGACAAACAACCAGAACAACAATGAATGACACACAAACACACACTCAATAATGTACCACCGGCTTCTGAAACGGATTTTGACGCAGTGTTGCAACTCCACAAGGGGAAGTGTTGCCACCTTGAAAGAGGGAAATTTCGTATTTTAAAAATCCCTTTTTTCTCATTTGCGGGAAAATGGAGGCTGATACAAACAAATGCACTAGTGCTCCTACATCAGGGTACCAAGGGGTATTATGGTCACTACATACCATCCAGGAAAGAAAACCTTTGTTACACAGTGTAATCTACATATTGAAGTATAATACATTTTTTACAAGTGACTAAATACGTGTTCTTGTTCAAGAATGAACATATTTTTTCTACGCCAAAAGTTCCATTTATCTGACACTGGGTTAACAGATCTTCCTCCCCCCTCCTCTCAGTATGACAGCGCCAAAATTATAGAAGAGAGTGAGAGATTCGTTTCAGTAAATTCAAGCCTTTTGGTTTTATTGCTTCCTCTTCCACCAAATTATTGCCCAACATTGTTGACATGTAGAGTATTGTTTTCTCCTTTGTGCAACAAATATACCGCCAGTTTTAGCAGAAGCTAAACAAAGATAAGCCGGGGAATAAAAAGAGATTGTTTATGTTTCTCTCGGTTTCTCGTGCACTAGAAAACAAGAAGACGATAATAAGCACATTATTTACGCACGTCTCATGCAAGTAATGTATTTTCTTTCCTTGATTCAGCAGTTCCTTTTTGAACTTGAGGCATTTTCGGCGCTAGACATCATCCTGTCAGAGTACGGTCTGTCAAATTTGCTTCCCAAAAAGGAACTCAACGTGACACAAGAGGCGATTTAACGTCGACTTCTAAAAAATTGGGGAGATCGTCATCAATCATCACTATCAACATCGTCCCCACAGTGGACAGGACGGCTCTTTGATTGAAAGAATACGAAAGCACCTCGCATTTTATTGGGCTTATCTCAAAATCGGTGTACTTGTTTATACGAGCAACAACGTGATTTTCTCGCGGGACTCGCAACTTGACCGGTCGTTTTCCTTTCTTTCACCACACCGAAAACACAAAGACGCAGACACACACTTACACTTGGACACCAACTTCACTGCTTGCTCAGGCACCGACACAGCGTCACATAAACGTTAAGAACAACCTGCTTCTTGCCACTTTTGAAACGGCTGTATTTCCGAAAGACTACTCTGAAAACACGGATAACCTTCCTGCATGCATGGAAGTAGCCATGTTCGAAACTGGCGCTATTTTCTTGCTGTTCATGTGATTGATTGTAATTTATACAATAATCACGTATTATTATTATCAACAGAAACCTTTAATGAAAATAAATTTTAAAATGTATAATCCAATGTAATTTACACGTTTTTATTCCATTAGCGTACTTTCATAGAACAGGCTACATGATGCGGAAGAAATCCGTTATTAGGCTGTTGCCAACCTCAATACTTCTCACTAAGTCAAGTACAGAAACGGAAGTGGTATGTCGAATGTCGGGATATAATAGTGTGATTTCACATTGTCAGTGACAATCCTCCGGGGATGGGGTGGGACGCAGGAGTCAATCTATAATCCAGAGGTGTTCACCATCCGGATGGTGACATCCTCACACTCCCGGAATAGTTTTGCGGGTGAAGGAGGGCAGACCGTAGGGTGAGGTAGGTTGATTTAAAATGAACACCTCTCAACAAGAGATAAGGAAAATGTGACAATATTTAAAAATTCAACCACAAATATGCATTTTATTTTATATGTAGCGTACAATAAAATGTGACTGCCTCAAAATATTTCTGTATTCTACAGTCTTCTTTCCCAACTTTTATGTTTCTCTAAGTTGCCGTTTTAGTTTCCCTTGGTGTCTTTGCTGCATAATCCAGCATTTTTGAACGGGATGAAAAGGACACACGAGTGTGTTTTTGGATGAAGTAACTTTAGAGATGGTTGAAGTACACTCTGGAGGATACTGGAATGTGCGACATTGAGGTGTAGATAGACCACGTTCTGACACACACATTTGTCATTAGTTACGAGACGATGAGAGATAGGTGATATTTGAATTCCAAATTAGTTAGCCGCCCCCGTGACGGAGTGGTTAGCACATCGCGATACGACGCCAGGAGTCCCGGGTTCAAATCGTGGCCAGGGCATGGATGTTTGTGAATGTCAATTCATCGATTTCATCATATCATCATCATTTAACCCCATCTTTGCAAATTAGCCATAAGTAGCACAAGAGGGGAAGTAAAATGAAGCAAATCAAACCAAATGAGTTATTTCCATTATTTTTATCTAGTGTTGCCCACGAGACGAGACATGTCTCGTCTCATTTTCGAGACGAGACACGAGACGGGACGAGACGGCTCCTGAAAAGTCTCGTCTCGTCTCGAAAGGCTCGAAAAAATATAAACAAAATAACTGATCAATTGCAAATATTTATTTATTCGGAATAAAGCATTTTCTTTGGAAACCCAAAACAGCTTCTATTACAGGAATAGAGATCTGTAAGATTCCCCCTCGAAAAATCCTAATTCGTCACACGTTGTCCGTAACGAATTGCCCAGACTTTAGCCTCGTGTCCCTGAATCTTCCTATTGAAATTTCCTCAGAATACCTTAAATCTGGCAACTATCTGCTACCCCAAGAGCTCTCTTCCATTCATCCTTACGCAAAACGATCCGGAGGTAGTCACTGCCATTGTTTACTACGGCCCTGTTCCAGCCATACTGGCGACAATCGTCATAAAATTTCTCGCCCAAACAGACCCTTCTTTCATTTGCGACCCTCTTCTCAAAATCCACAGCAGCCTCGAGTGCTGGTTGCAAGCTTCAAAGATTTCGCACTAAAAACGTAGGTAAAGGTAAAGTTCCAAGTGCATATAACACAGTGCCATGAAGGCACATTTACGGGATGTGGGGGAAAGGTCATTTTGGAGGCGAAGTGATCAGCATCACACTCCGGCCGCTTTTGCCCTGCAGGATTGCCCCCATGCACCCATTGATATGAGGCTGTTGAGTCCCGGAGCTACTTTATGCGGGGACAATGCGAAATAATTCCGACCTTTATTCACACACTCCGGGATTCGAACCCGGGTCTCCCGCCTGGCAGTCAGACGCCCTAACAACTACACCACCGCGGCTCTAAAAAGCTAGTGCAATTAGATACTCTTCTTTGACGTAACGAACATAAAATTGCCTGAAGTCATAGGAGTAATAAGCGACATACGACAGCAACAAGTGTCGCTTGAAAATGAAACCACAGTAATAAATGCAAACTTCCGAACGGAAGCGACTAGACCGGCAAGCGGCACGTGTTGCTTTGTCGCTTGGGTGTTGTTCGGACTTGGCCGTTTTCTAATAGCGTGCATAGTGTCGCCTCTGTCTGTTGGTAGTGAATTCACAGTGGAAGCTTGCTTATAGACTAAGGGAGATTTCACATCGAAGAGACACGAGACCCGTAACACGTGTCGCTTCAGGATTTCACCCATCGAACGCAGGTTTGTGCGGCCTGCCATGCTCCTACGCTGTGAAACGTTGCTGTTGATTGGCTCTAGTGTTGCCCACGAGACGAGACTTTGGCCTGTCTCGTCTCGTGGAAATGCTGTGAAATGCTGTCTCGTCTCGAAAATATTCGTTTGTCAAAGGGACACATGATCAATCTCGTCTCGTCTCGAATTTTTAAAAGCCTGTCCCGTCTCGTCCCGTGGGCAACACTAATTGGCTCGTTCCAAAGCAACATGTGTCGCGTGTTGCTTGTCGCTCCGGTCTGAAATCTCCCTAAAGTAGCGTGTCGCTCGTTGCTTTGGTGTGAAAACATTGTGTCGCCTGTCGCTTCAACCTGAAATTTCACACCGAAGCGACAAGCGACACGTATAATTCACACCCAAGCGACAAGCCACACAATCCTCTTCAGTCTGAAGGAAAACATTCACCCCGCATCCGTGAACAACGGACCGAGGCTACAAGAGACACGTGCTGCTTCTCGTGTGTTTTCTGTTCGAAAGGTTGCATTGACTCGTGTCGCTTGTCGCCTGTAACTTTGGTGTGAAGAAATCTTGCTCACAGCAAACACTTCGAACCGAAGCTGCACGTCTCGTTTGTCGCTTGCTTGTTCTGCTTAGGCTGTTTTCTGGATACCGTATAGACAGTATAGTCACGAGGGTTTGTTATGAATGTTTGCTTATAAACTGAAGTGTCCCTGTCGTTCGTTGCTTCAGTGTGATACTTCCGTGTCGCTTGTCACATTGAACAAGCCACAGGAGAGACGCGACAAGCAGCATGTTTAGCTTGGATACGAACCCTCGGTAAACGTAACCTTCCGAATCGAAGCACCACATGTCTCTTGTCGCTTGCGTGTCGCTCAAATTGGGTCGTTTTCTTAATATCGAGCGTAGAATCGCCTCGATCTGTTGGTACTGCCCGTGAGGTGAACACTTTTATCATAGATGGAACGGAAGGGGATCCTGTCGCTTGCCACTTCAGTGTAAACCCCCGTGTGACTTGTCGCCTGTCGCGTGTTCCTTCCGACTGAAAGCTCCCTGCGTGTACGATGGATAAAGAGTGGATAGGAGCTAGAAAAGCAAGGCAGATTCTATACAATATCTAGCTACTGATAATCAACAAACTTTATTTGATCTACTCATGTTCTTATGATTAAGGAATCATATTTATTCTCACGATAGCTACAGTGAGCAAAGTGATTACAGGTTTAACCAATTTTCGAGAATAATATTTTCCAGTTATAACTTTTGTTGGCATGATATCCTAGATTACTTTCACGAGACGAGTCGAGACAAAACGAGACGTGACGAGACGAGACGAGACACGAGACGGGACAAACGAATATTTTCGAGACGAGACACGAGACGAGACAGCATTTTCACGAGACGAGACAGACCAAAGTCTCGTCTCGTCTCGTCTCGTGAGAAACACTATTGTTATCTAATTAATAATTATTAATTTAGTCAATCAAATCATATGCATTAGCTTACTTTCATTATCTATAATAATAAATCATAACACTTTCAAACATCAAATAAATTTAATGAAGAAACCCCGGTTTCTAAACGTAATTATCTCAATATGTCACATTCTTTTAGCAAGGTTTTTTTTAGTAAAATATGAGAGAAAATTAATCCTTTGGTACGGAACCGTTTTACTCCTGTAAATTTTGTATTTGATTTTTTTTAATTTAGCGTTGCTTTTCTTCCACTTTTGTATAATCCCGACGATGAGAATGAGTGATCGTCAGATGAAATTGATGAAGGGACACTCACAAATAACACCCATGCCGGGATTCGAACCAGGGAACTTCGGTGATGAGTCTGAAAGTCGGCCACCAAACAAGATGTACATTTTTTAATTATTATTATTATTATTTTATTTTTTAATATACATTCAGTAACTTTCAACAGGTCATCAGTTATGATGCACTGCTTATTTCGCATCTGTTGACAAATGGAATGTTTTTACACCTTGTAGGCTATGTGGATTATTTTTTTATATAAGTTTGCAACACTGTTAGGTTACACGTGCTTTTGTTTACAGAAGGTCTTAAGTTCCATGATTCTCACTTTAGTCATATTACAACTGTAGCATAATGATACTTCTTTTAGCTCCTATTGTCAGTTACCTAAAAAGAAGTAAAGTAAAAAGTAAAAGTAAAAAGTGTTCCCCTGTGCTTAGCACCACGCCATGAAGGCGTATAGGGGGTGTGGGGGTAAAGCCTCACACTTTCTTGATCCGGTCGTGAGTGGGGGTGATGTGATCAGCAACACGCCCCTGACCGCCTTTACCCCCCATGTTTCCCCAGGTACCCATATTATTCGACGCTGGGTGGGCGCCGGGACCGCTTAAAACGTTAGAAAAGTTCCCGGATTTGAACCGGCCGGGGATCGAACCCGGGACCTTTAGCATGGTAGTCAGACGCGTTACCGACTTTTTTTTTTTTTTTTAAAAAAAAGGAAAGCCCCCTAAGCGGAAGCTTCCCCCATCGAATTCACTCATATCATTTCATTCACATTTCTATTTCAGGACTTTTTCAGGACAGACAATCACAAATACCCATGCCTTACCCGGGACTCGAACCCGGAACCCCTGGCGTTGTAGCGCGCTCTGCTAACCACTTTTTTTTTTTTTTTTATTGTCTCATTCTGATATACAAGTTATGGAATTACATTGTTTTTGACATAAGTGTAGTACTGCTATTACAATTCGTATTTCTATCTGGTTAACCTTTACATTTTTGTTTGACCTAAATTAAGTATAAAGCACTAATAAGAAATTTGCATACCATTTCTTCCTTGCTTGGAGAGGAATTTTTTCATATTGTTCTTGCAAGAGGATACTGAATTGTTTCTTAAAACTGCTCTCGTCATTGTGAAATATATATAATAAGTATTCTGTTATCAACCATTGTACTGCTCGTTGTTTTGTTGGTGGATAAAAATTGAAAGCAGGAAAAACTATATCTGTATCCGTAAACTTTGTTAATGAGGTGCGGCATATACGACTGAGCATTGTTCGCAATTTGTTCCACGCCGTGGAGGAGTTGCGACACTTGGTTATCCTGTGGGCTAAAGAGTCAGGCACGTTGCATGATATACAGTTAGGAGAGTCACTGATTCCATATTGGTATGTCCTATCTCTTGTCACTATAACACGATGAACCACTTTGTACCATATTGATTGGGCACCTTTTGAAAGGTGTTTGGCGGAGACATTTTCCCATATTTGTGGCCAATTATGTGTATTGAAATCCCGGACTATTCGTGGTACTGTGTCCTTGAAACTATTGATTTCACTATATAACTTTTTAACAGATGGTGTAATTGTCTCATGTCGTAATAACTGGTAGCATACCTGTAAAGCGATGTCCTTATAAAACAAAAACCTTTTGGGGATACTTTGGATATCGATGGGAGCTTCTAATGGAATGTCCTGTATTATCTTCTGTATACATGCTTGGGTCGTTGACTCGTGCAGTGAGAAAGCTGTTTGAAGGCCAGTCTGTACAAACAATGCTCTTGCCTGTGTGTTCACGTGTATTAGTGCCAAACCACCTGTCTTCTCTGATAACGTGACCTCATTTATTGCCACCCGGAAAATTGTATCGTGCCACAAAAAGCAGCCAACTGCTTTGTTGACCTTGGCTAAGTGCTGTGTTTTGAAGGGCAGGATTTTTGCTACATACCAAAGTTTAGAGAGAGCAAAAACGTTGATAAATCTTACTCGTGTTTTTAAACTCAGAGAGCGCATCTTGTTCACTCTGAGGACGTAGATTGCCCTCTCGCACGTGAGATTACTATTGGCTTCGATCGTTTCATCGATATTTGCATAGAAGTTTATACCTAAAACTTTTATTTTCTTGTCTACAGGGATCTCCGTATTGTTTGTGAAAGGATTCTCCTTGCCAAGGGGCATCAGGAATGACTTTCGATTATTTAGTTTTGCTCCTGATGTGAGCTCAAAAGTATGTATTTGGCTTTTAACACTGTACAGATCTCTTTCATCCTTGAGAAAAATCGTGACGTCGTCCATGAAACTGCCAACTTGTATTGTGGTGGAAGCCATAGAAATGCCCTGTAAATGATGCTGGATACTAAACAAAAAGGGGGCTATTGTGAGGACGTACAATGTGCTACTCAAGGGACTACCTTGTAGTACACCTCGTCGCATTTTAAAACTTGTTGTCAAGAAACCATTTATTTTGAGTTTTAGCAGCATATGATTATATAATGTTTTTATCCAATTAAGAAAAGTGTCTCCGAAGCCATATGCTTCTAAGACTTTGTACAGATATTCGTGGCTCACTCTGTCATATGCTTGAGAAAAATCTAAAGATAGAATTGCCTCTGATGCATTCTTATTTTGTTTGGTAATAATTACGTCTCTTATCGTTTGTAGCAAGTGATGTATACTTTGGGACGTATTACAAGCGAACTGTAAATTGCCAATGAGTTTAACCATATATTTTTTTAAACGCTGATTTATGCACCTACTTATAAGTTTGATGTCACTGCTCAATATGGAAATTGGCCTAAAATCTGTGACGAACTTTGGATTTGCCTTTTTGGGAACTAACACTATAACTCCCGTGCTACTGGTCTTCCCTATGGTCCCTGTTGTCAACACTTCGTTGACCCATTCCGTTAATTCGTCTCCTATTAGATCCCAGAAACATTGATAGAATTCTGATGGTAATCCATCTTCGGCTGTAGTTTTATTCCTCGGAGCTTTGAATACTGCATCATGAACCTCCTTTTTACTAAACGGTTGTGTGAGCTCAGTTCTTTCATTTTCTGTCAGTGACGCAGGGAGGTAGTTCAAAAAATTGCATTGCGTTTCTGTTGGATTAAAGGCTTGACCAAGAAGATTTTTATAGTATTGCAAAAACCTGTCGTGTATACTATGAGGGCTGGTGACAACTTCACCGGAATCTAAAGTTAATTTATGAATAACGTGACTCCTGGCGTGTTTATGTTCTTGAAGAATGTGACTTAGTGTGGCTTGCTCGTCTGGGTCTACAGGAAGAATCTTGCTCTTTATTATTGCTGCAGATTTTCGTTTCCTATGTATAGCAAGTAATTGCGCTTTTATTTCATTTGCATAAGGACGATCGAAATTACCTTGCAATGCTAAACGATGAAGATCATTCAAGACTGCATACAAAAAATTATATTTGTTTCTTTGATCTCTACTAACCTCTGCACTGAAGAATTTACTGACCTGACGAAATTTAGGCTTAACTCGAGTTTCCCACCACTCGATTAGGGTCTTGTGTACTGGCCGAGAGGCCTCCCACTTCGCCACGGAGGTCGTCTGAGCCACCGCGGAGACATTGATTTGTCCTTTCGAAATACAGAGAGACGTAAGTTTAAATTGTTATTAACAAAACTTGAGAGTATTGTGTGCATAGTTAACTGTGAAGATTTCTCCTAGAGGAATACAAAAACAATTCATATAACAATCGCGTATACTAATTGAACATTATTTGGTCATCTAGAGACATAGCAATTATACCAGTATCGAAATTAAAAGAAATGACTTCCATTTTATAAGTGAATAGGATTCTTAGCAAATTGAAAACAAAACGATTAAGTGCATAATTACATCCATTTTTTTCCTACGCAGTAAATACAATTATGATGGAAAATGAACCATGCTTTTCATTTAGCCACTATATTTTATCTGCAGCACTTCTTCGAGCTTTACGCAGGCTGTTTCCTGTTGCGATGAAATGATTGTATTGCACGCAACACATGTTACCGCGGCATGTGCTTAGTGATTGTCACGCACCAACATATGTGCGTGTATCCGCCTATGTTGTATGTTCAGTGCAATGTGATTATTTTTTTTTTGATGAAGTCGAGGTGGTTTGGTCTGATTGCCACGTGAGGGACCCCGGTTCGATTCCTGGGATGGGTGATCAAAGTTCGAAAATTTTCAGGGCCTTGTCCCCGCATAAAGCGGCTCGGGGTCTCACCTAGCCTCAAATCAATGAATACCTACCGGGAGGAAGCGGGGTGGGGTAAAGGCGACCGGAGCGTGGTGCCGATTACATCACCTCCAAAATGGCCGATGTCGAGAACATCCATACCCACACATCCTCCTAAATGTGTCTTCATACCTTTACCTGTAACTTTTTTAATTGACAATTTTGTAGAATTCTCTGCGAAACAATAAGTGTATTGAGATTCAACTGTGCCAAGCAAAGGAGACGAAATGAAATATATTCTCTTGTTTCGGGAATTTAAGGAGCGAGGCCTCACGTAACGAGAGTGGGCGGATCAAGGCTATGAGCGCTGCTGCAAACAGCTGGTACGAGGACTTGCAATCGCGTTTTCTCCTCTGTGCACTCAGATCCCCTTTTAAGCGTTCAGAGGTCGAACCGTCCTGAGTGGCTACTTTCACAGATCGTTATTTTAGTTCGCTTGCTCCACAAATTCCCGAAACATGTTGTAGGCACGCATTCACTTGGAATATGGTGAAGGATTTAATTTTAACATTATATATTAATTCTTGATGAGCATCATAGAGTAAAAGTATCCAATTATCGAAAGGGAGGGCTCATTTGACGGTTCTTTCACTATTCGTGTACTAACCGTATGGAACAATAAGTCACTAGAATGCGCGTCAAACCTCCTGCATATGGGCTTGAACGGCTGAACAGCACCAGCGAATCACAGACGTGCGGCGTTGCGTAGTTCCGTGCTCTAAGTGACAAGGGGTTTTGTTCAACAGTGTGAGATTTCGACATGGCACCGCTGCAGTGCGCTGCTATTGGCAATCGCTATGTGCAGGAGATTTGACGCGCATTCTAACTGCGTAGTGTCTCATGCAGTGGCGTGGCTAAATATTCGCAGCAGGATCAGATGCGAACGTCTAAAATTAGAATATTGAGTGCTGGTATTCATTCGGTAAGTGTTCACAGTGTCTCGATGGATAAAAATCAGGATTTCTATTTTAAAAAAACAAAACTAAATCGATTTTTTAATTTTTTTTCATAAACCACGCTTCAAATTGAATTGATGAGAGAACGAAGGAACAGATTCCATAAAGTGTAATTTCTTGGAAAGCAATGAAATAGTTCTGGGACACAAAATACTTTATTAATTAAAAAACTGTCTATTGTGAAATTATAATTGAAAGCTCGGACAATAATTCTAAAGCAATACTTTTTGTAAATTGTTCATACGTAAATAGATACAGTCATAAAAAGATTCTGGAATGTTTTGCTTTTGGTTCTCACTTGAACGTAGCAAACAATAAATAGGATTTTTTAAATATTACAGCCCAGTTATTATTTGATTTGACATTTATGTAAGATAAGTATTCTGATCAAATAAAATGTTTACATTAACAATTCTTGATACTAAAGTTTTAGTAACGCAACATTTTCTTCAAAAAATGGTGAACCTGCATCATGAACGTAATCAATTGAAAAGCATTCTCTCTACAGCACTGATAGTCACTATCAGAATGTTCATCATATGCAGGACGCATGGATGTAGACCATGATAAAATGATGTCATACAACTCTTTGCAGTCGTCTGGTACTTAACGCACAATTTTAGCCACGTCCTCTTGTTTTTCTTCAAATTATTACTGTTTCTTGAAACTTTCCCCACTATAAATATTAGTAGTAGCATGCAAATTCTCACCGTCTCTGTAGAGCTTGAATACTTCTCCTACTGCAGTCTATAAACTCGGGTGCTATCACATATTCTTTCTCTTCTTCTTTTTACGTAAGATGCCTATACTTGCTAATTTGAAACATTTCTCTGCTTTGCAAGCTTCTAGTGCTCTTCTTAAACAGCGTAGGCCACCATTGCTTAAAGTTGGTTATTTGTTGATTTTCAACACTTTTTACTGCAAATGATGGCTGCTTCTTCTTGGTGCTGAGAGCTAAAAGGCAAATATTCCAGGAATGTTTTCCGTCTTCCCCTCAATGATATTTTCTACTGACTACTGCTACGAGCTGAGAGGGAGAGTGTTTGCTTTCTCTGTGTCAGTTGATGCAGCTTAGCTTATGTAAAAAGATTGGCTATCTTAGTTCAAAATGACCAAAATGTGGAATCTTTCCCTTCTCTCTCTCACCCATTCAATTACTCGCACGGTTTTTGACACCATACATATAGATATATGTTTTTTGTAGAAAGACTTTTTCTAGTAGACGGCCTGTAAAATATTTTAACAGTTTGATTAAAACAAATTAAAAATTATATGTAAATATACATTTTCCTGTATCTGATACTGTACATATGACTCCTACTATAGAAATTTTTGTTGAATGTGTTATTGAAACTATAATAGTTCCAATAAATTTTCTCGCAGTGAAAGTAAAACATATTTGTATAGTCTTTGTGGCTGAATTTTGTCAATTTTATTAATGATAGTTTGCAGAATATCAGCAGCCATGTTTATTTACAGTTTAATGATAATGACACTAATTACAGTTTAACATGATTAGTATTTTGAGCCAGGGGGGGCCACTCCGCGACTTGCACGTTATTGGCTAGAGCTTGTGACGTCACCAAGCGGACACGAGCGGTTGAAAGCTATGCGTAGAATGTAGCAGATGGCCCATGAAACGCTGTGTTTTCATGCATCTTTTGATATTATACACCAAAGCTGTTAATTTGATTTGACAGCAAGAGATCAAATACGCGATAGAAGAATACATTTATTCCAAAACAATGCATAGTTTATTTTTTGCGTGATATCTTGTCCCTGCAGGCTGTAGTCCACTGCCGGCTTTTCTTTCCAGCTAACCTATTGCATTTATTTTAAATGTCTCATTCTAAGGAAAGTTCTTGTCCGGGCATATTCTGATATGTCTTTTTACTGAATGTCCTGGAATTTCCCTTTAATATTTTTACGCTACTTTTAACATTCTCCAGTTGATCGCCACGATGAGGATAAATTTGTTTTTGTAATTTAGCGTCTTCTTCCACTTTTGGCTAATCGCGACGAAGAGGATGAGTGATGATTAGTTTAAATTGATGAAGGGACACTCGTAGCAGGCACGTATCCAAGGGGGAGCTTAGGGGGCTCGAACCCCCCCCCCCGAAAGTTTTCTGTTTACAATAGATAAAATGAGGTATTTGGTTTCTTGTGGTCGGAAATAAAATAATGTGACGATAATTTAAGGAGAGAAATAATTATCGAGTCAAGCACGTATCCAAGGTGGGAATCAGGGGTCTCCAGCACCCCCTTCAGGAAATTACGCTACATAAAATTAGGTTCATGGCTTCTTAAATAATGTGATGATAATTTGAGATAAATAATTATCGAGGCATGACACAGAATGTTCTATAACCCTGTTATTGTTAATAGCGCGTATCCAATGTGGAATCAGGGGGCAGGAGCCCTCCTTAAAATTTTTCAGTTTGCACTACATAAAATTAGGTTTTTGTTTTCTTGAATAGTGTGCCGATGATATAAGGAGAGAAATACTTACCAAGGCAATACGGAGACTGTTCTATAACCCTGTTGTTGATAATATTGCATTAAAACTTTTTTTGAGCTTTCGGTGTTGTCGCTGCACTATGTAAAGACTTGTCAGCATTTGGAAGCTGCAAACGTAGCGCCACACGTAGGGCGATTCATGGTAATTTTTTAATCTCTGGAAAGCGCGAGAGGGAAAGTTCATGAATAAGAGAAGGAGTCGAAATACTGGTAACATTAACGAATCGTTTTATCTGCGGAACATTCTAGAATATAATGAGGTTAAAATACGTGGCTTCAATTTCCAAGTTGATCTGTACAACAGAATCTGTTAATGAGAATTCAAAGGTAAGTGTGACAGTTCATTCATACTGTCGATTGGTGATCCGTCAGTGTCCATTGGTGGCTTTATAAGATCTAGTGATTCTAAGATGAAATGGACTAAATACCGTAAAGTAACGAAGTCTACTATTAGTTCCAGTTGGGGTCCAAAGCTGAAGACATTGACGACAGCAGATCTTCCGGAGCCTCAGTGTAGTGCTAGTTCGGGTCGAGGGCCGAAGGGATCAACAACAATCCAACAATCAACAACCAACAATCTGTGTATTACTCTGTGCTGTTTGTGATCCACATGGATTTGTGATCATCCCTTCATCCATTTCATCTACTCACCATTCATTTTCATCTTTGCGATTAGCCAAGAGGTAAATTATACTTGAAATAAAACAAAAGTAATACAAATACAAAAAAAAAATAATGGAACGATTATGCTGTTACGTTTTCCTGTATTTTAGGCACGTTGCATTTACCAGCCAACAGTCAGAGATTGCTTTTCGGTCGAATGATACTTCTAATAATCGGAGGTAAATGCAAGCTGAGAATTATAATTTGGTCTCTTATCCACCTGAGTTGAGGATCTAAATTTTTAAATTTTATTTGTAACAATATTTACTACTGCGAGGAATTAAAAAAAAAGGAATTTTGGCACTGGCTTCCTATTCTGCAATAGTTACATTTATTGTAAGAACATAATACATTAATTTACTTTGTATAAATATTACATTATCCATCGCTTTTCCTAATTAAATCTCATACCATATCCAACACACACATAAAATGTGTTTTACTAATAATACAGTGCGCAATTAGAAAATAAGTCTTGTGAAGCAACACAAATATGGCCTCCCCGATGGCCTAGTGGTAGCGCCGTCGCCTTGTAGTCAAGGGGGTCCCGGGTTCGATACCCGGTGTAGGCACATAGTGGTTCGGATCCAACTTTAAACTGTAGGTCCAGTCCCAATTAGCCTTTCTGTGCAAAAAGCGGACTTAAAACGCGAATTCAATCAATCAACACAAATATGAAATATTAAATCTATTTTTTTTTATTTGGTTTATTTTACTTCACTTTTCTGCAACTTTTGGCTAATTGCGAAGATGGGGACGAGTCGTGATGATGAAATTTATGAATGGACATTCACAAACATCCATACCCAGGCCGGGATTCGAACCTGATTTCCTTGCCAGGGCATTTGCTTTTATACAAATTTAGCGATCTTAATTACACGTAGGCTAGATAATGAATACATGCTTTTATATCTCTATTCTTACACCGATTTTTACCTACAATATTAATTTAATATTTATTAATTAATATTATTTTAATTTAATATAATAATAATATAATTATTTTAATTTAAGCGTTTATATTATTATTATTATTTCTGAGACACTTGGTTCGCCCTCCCCGAAATAAATGTTTAAATACGTGCCTGACCAAAACTGTTAATTTAATTTGATAACAAGAGATGAAATACGCGATAGGAGAATACATTTATTCCAAAACAATGCATAGTTTTTATTTCATCATACATTATTTTGCGTGATTTCTTGTCGATGTAGTCCACTGCCGGCTTTTCTTTGCTGCTGACCTATTTATTGCATCTGTTTGGAGAGACTTATTTAAATGTCTAATTCTAATGAAAGTTCTTGTCCGGACATATTCTGATATAACTTTCTCGTGAATATCCTGGAATTTTTCCTTTAATATCTTGCACAACGAAGTCATAACGCTGGGAGCATTTGCATATCTTTCTCCGTGGAAAAGTGCAAATGCAATCTCAAACTGTTTTATGGTGTCCATCCATTGATCTGATGGAACTGTAAGCCCTCCACGAGATATAATGGCTATCCAATCACTGTCACTGGAACTTTCGTCAGGAATTGGAAATGTTGTGCCTGGCTTTCCCAAATGTTTGTTGATATGGCGACACTTGTGTGCGATATATCCACCAAGATAACGCAATGCATCCAAATTAACGTCTTGATCACATTGTAAAGTTGTCGAGTCTGCATGTAAGGTCTCATGTGAAAGTAAGTCTAGATCTACTGTAACCTGTGACGTGTTCTGAAAAGATGTTACATTTTTCTCATCAACAATTCCTATAAAAAGTTCATTAGTTATAAAATCTTTTAAGTTTTCTTCTTGATCTTCGGTAGTTTCTGCACATTCCTGGCGTTTTTCAGAAGCAGAAACTGGAGCACTTGTAGAGAGGGGAATGTCGTAAGCATTTCCTGTCATAATGAGCAACCGAATTCTATTGCGCACCTCGAAAGGTGACGGGCAATTATGAAAAATGCCAAGACCTCGGATTCGTGAAAACAAATTTTCTAAACAGTCCTGGTTCAGATGGGAGGTAAGAATATATGGTACGTTGAATGCTTTGACTTCTTCGAATAAACCAATCACAGATTTTATTGATATTAGGAAACCTTTTTGAAATGGAAGTATGCTACTTCTCTTTCCGACACGCAATTGTGAGCAAATTTCTGCAAACCTCTTTATGGTATTTTCTTGACTTTGGATATTAAGACCGTAACCACTACGCAATGGCGTTTTGTTGTCGTAAGGACGTCTAGAATTTAATACGTCGAAGGCATCATTTACTAGTTGGAAGAACTTTGCTTCACGGTCTTTGTGTAACACATGTTGTATGGCGTATGCTGTGTGGCGAGATAATAATCTTGCAGCCATTTTTACATTTTGACGGGCACGACCTTTCACATTTATGTGAGCATCTGTTATGTGATGAGTTACTGTCAGTTCTGATGCCTGGCGTTCCAGAAGTTCTTCTATGAGACTTCTCTTTATTACTGTACCACTGGGTAAAATAAATTCCTCGTCTAAAAAATGGTTTCGCAAAAGCTTTAGAAGATGGGGGACGTCGTAGAAAAACCACACCTTCCTGTTAGAGTCAACAGGGTTCGAAAAAAAAGTTTTCGATGTATCAATACACAATTCCTTCGCCACCTTGGCATTCTTTCCCCCCATATCACACGTGACTGCTACAATTTTCAATCCTGATTTCTCACATTCTTCGATAATATTTTGAAGCAATTTACTTGTCATGGTTATATCAAAATCATAATACACAGGTTGCTTCCACTGAACGCACAAACCTCTAAGCATGACTACTTGGACATTATTATGTGGTCCTAATATTTTATCATCACACGAATCGTAGCAGATGCGACAGTCAATATTCATTTCGTCAAACGAAAGTACAGTAAGGCGTTCCATGTCGCTAAAATCACTTGTTTTAGCTTTCAATAAACATAATACTTCATTTAAAACTCCAGGTCTGCATTTAAATGATTTAGTCCACTTTTGAAGAGTTGAACGTCCAGGAAGTGGAACGTTACGTTTTCTCAAAAATGAATATGATTTTGTTGAGAGAGCCCTCAAAGCTAATGCATTTGCAATGTCTTCTGAATTCCACCTCACTCGTTTCCCTTCACTTAACAAGCACTTAACCTGCCCTTTTGTAAAACACCTGGACAATATTTTGTATACTTCCTTATTCACTACCTTGTTTTTATAAGTCTTTGTCAATAGCACTTTCCGTGCATTCTTCACAGAACCTAAATATTTTGCTTTCTTTAAAGCTGCATCGTATTTCTTTAACGCCGTGTCTTTCGCTGAATTAATCTTCTTTAAACGTTCGATTTCAGATCTTAATTTGTTAATTTCCTCACGAGCTTCAGTAACTTCCTGTAACTTTATGATAGGTTGAGTATTAGTCATTTGACTGCATTTTAGTTTAATTGGTGAGAGTCCCTTTAGCTTCGACATTGCCCTGATTCTTATCTCTCTTGATTGAAGGCGCTGTCTTCTTGCTTCAACCTAAAAAAAGACAATATTGTAAGTATCACAATAATTGCTAAGTTCATGGTGGGTGAGAAATAACTCTCTATTAAAACTTAAATGAAGTCATAGTCATGCAAGGTGGTGCCCTTTCGTATTTTGCACGCACTGTTCGTGACTGACTCGACATCAAATTACCGGGACGTTGGCTGGGTTGTCGCGGTCCACATGAATGGCCAGCAAGAAGCCCTGACCTCACCCTACGTGACTTTTAAGTGTTGAAGTGGGCGAAGGAAGAAGTTTATAAAACATAGCCAAAGACTTTGGATCAGTTGGAGAATTGCATTCGGCATGTTCTGGCACATGTGGAATTTTAACAATTGTGCCTATGTGAACTTCTAGCACTTGTAAAGTTGTGCCATTCTACTGTGCGACGTATAACTGGTTCCATTAAAATCGATCAATTAATATTATGGTTATTAAATATTTCTAATTATGAGTTATTTTTCACCCACTCTGTAGTTTATTAACACTTTCATACAGATGGTATGTATTTGTATGTTAGCTATTTTACGTTACTCTTCAGATTCTCCAAGTTGATTGCGATTAGGATGATTTTGTAATTGTGTTTTTGTTATTTAGCATCTCTTTCCTTCCATTTTGGCTAACGATGAGGATAAGTGGTGATTATATTAAATTGATGAAGAGACACTCACAAAGAACACTCATGCCCACGCTGGAACTTGAACTCTGGAACTTCGGTATAAAGATGGAAAAACCGGGTCTTCAGCGTGGCAGTCAGACGCCTAACCGACTGGACCACTGTGGCTCATTTGAGCTTATATAAAATAAATTCAATTCAATCCAGAAACACAAAGTATTAGATTTTGTATGGTGTCTTTAAATTATATATTTATTTATGCTATGATAAATATATATTGTAATGTGACTGACTCTTTACGTTTTTGGTGCTTGTTCGCCTTCCCATGACAATATATTGTGTTATAATATTATAATTAAAATATCATTGATAGAACTTTATTCGTTTTGATACGTATGCATTACAGTAGTGCAGGTGGGCGGTTTCACCAACATCAAGTGAGGAGCTGAAGTGAGGCTCGCCTTAATGGATTTCTCTCGTAAGGCATGAGCTCTATTTGATGGCGCAGTGTTGCCAGCTTCTTACTCGAAAAAATCACCAAGGTTTTTGGTCTAACCTAACCTAAAGCAAGGAGCTGGCAACCTTTTTCTCGCAGTGTTGTCAACACCTTACTCGAAAAAATCACCAAGGTTTTTTTTTTCTTGGCCTAACCTAACCTAAAGCAAGGAGCTGGCAACCTTGCTTGAGGCTTGCCTTACAGTGCATAAAGCAAGGTTGCCAACCTACTGGTGCTTTTGCCATGGCTTTTTACAAAAAAGAGAGAGGAGAGAGAGAGAGAGGGAAGAGTTAAACAACCGACAGCCTACCTACAGCTTTTTTTTCTTGGTCTAACCTAACCTAAAGCAAGGAGCTGGCAATCTTGCTTGAGGCTTCTTAATAGTTTGCTCTTGTAAGGCATAAGCTCTATTTTCTCGCAGTGTTGCCAATATTTTACTCGACAAAAATCACCAAGGTTTTTTTTTTGTCTAACCTAACCTAAAGCAAGGAGCTGGCAACCTTGCTTGAGGCTTGCCTTACAGTGCATAAAGCAAGGTTGCCAACCTACTGGTACTTTTGCCATGGCTTTTTACAAAAAAAAAAGAGAGAGGAGAGAGAGAGGGAAGAGTTAAACAACCGACAGCTGCCAACACTCACCCTAACCTAACCTAACCTAACCTAACCTAACCTAACCCACCCTAACCTAACCTAACCTAACCTAACCTAACCTAACCTAACCCACCCTAACCTAACCTAACCTAACCTAACCTAACCTAACCTAACCAGGTCTAACCTAACCTAAAGCAAGGAGCTGGCAACCTTGCTTGAGGCTTGCCTTACAGTGCATAAAGCAAGGTTGCCAACCTACTGGTACTTTTGCCATAGCCTTTTACAAAAAAAAAGAGAGGAGAGAGAGAGAGAGGGAAGAGTTAAACAGCCGACAGCCTACCTACAGCTTTTTTTGTCTAACCTAACCTAAAGCAAGGAGCTGGCAACTTTGCTTGAGGTTTGCTTTACAGTGCATAAAGCAATTTTTGCCAACCTACATATACTAAACAAGGAGAGCCGGCACTGCCGTAAAAGAGAGAGATGGATGGATGGGAACACTACACGGGTTCAATGTCATCAAATAAAAATCGCCTTAATGGTTTTTTCTTGTAAGGCATGATCTCTATTTTCTCGCAGTGTTACCAACTCCTACCTACACTTTTTTTTTTTAGTTGGCAAGGGCTAGAGAGAGAGAAAAACTTATAGCTGGGAACAGTAATGAGCGAATGCACCATATCGTAATTTTCCAACTCCGGCAATGTTTGTATATCGCGACCTTTGTAAACCTCTCTCTCTCGGGGGAACGATGTGCCACACACACACACACACACACACACACACACGCGCGCGCGCGCGCGCGCGCGCGTATGTATTGTAACACAAACAAACAAACAAAATAATAATTGTTGTTTTTTAGGATGCCTGGCCCCTATAACCTCGCCAGGGTGCGTGGTGCCCAGCCAAGAAGTAAAGGTTTTCTAACGGCTGCGGTTATCTACAACCGCACCTCTGTAGAGTTTCACGTGTTTTTTTTTTTCTCAAACTTCCATGAAACTCTACAGAGGACCTCCGTAATGCATGCCACTTTTACTAACGACTCTAGTGTTATTTGATGTTGTGATATTTTTGGATATAGAGTTTTATTGTGAGATATAGATAAAAATAATTATGTTTATTATAATATTTTCTTGATGAAGATGGAGAATATGTGTGTGTTACAAATAAAGTTGCATGCTTTTTTTTTCTAGTGTGTGTGTATGTGTTTTTGATGTTTCGACAGCATCTGAAACGACAAAAAAAGAAATTTTATTGTTAATTTTCACGTGTAAAAACAACAACAAATTTTGTGCAAATTTTCTGATTGTCTCTCGTGCTATAGTGCAAAAAAAGATATTGTAACTGATAACTAATAAAATTGACATTTGTAACTGATCTGAACTAGTGAAATTCGTATTGTGCCATTGTAACTGATTGTGCTAGGACAGAAAATTTCTTATTGTGCAAGAAAAGATGTTAAAAACTTGTTAAAACTGCTCTGTGACCCTCTCGTTCTTCACGTCGTAGGCGAAGGACTTCTCTGCAATCAGGATGACACTGCATAGGGTATCCTCGGGCAAGGCATCGTGGAACAATCATATTTTTCTTATATATTTTTTTAAATTTTTTTACAGGGTTTATTAAAGCACATATTTGAGGAAAACAACGCCACCCATATATAAATAAACCCCCTCAAACTAACACTAATTAGAATTATCCTACAAAATTTTTCTCGTAAGGCATTTTTTTGTAAACACTCTACCACCAACAGATCACATATAAATAAACATACCCCCCCAAAAAAAATGCGCTCCATGAAAAGTTGTCCTGTGTGCAAGATAACCATATCAAGCCAAAATTTTGCAAGACATCGTCGCACCTGCGTGCCAGGCAAGCATTTGGCTGCCACCGAACCATGTCCCAGGTGCGGTGAACATATTACTATTAATAATTTGAAGAGGCATATAACATCATGCAAAGTTGTCGTCGGAACACCTGTTCCACAACCGTCGACCAGCTCGACCAAGAGGAAAGCGGAAGCCGACTCGCCACCATCCGCCAAACGCGTCAAGCCTGTGGCGAAAGCGAACCAGTCTGCTTTCCAGCGTTTGTTAGAGGATTTTGTCATCACTTCGGAGGGCTCATGCGACGTGCGTAGCTTTTTGGAGAACGTGCAAGCCAAAAGTATTTCCATCCTCGGCGATGCGCTTGCAACGCACTCCACCAAATTCTACGCATCGCTACGTTGCCAGTACAAGAAGCCGTCTGATGAAATTTACAGCTTCTGCCACAACACCAAGGCGAAGACGCTGCATCTGGCGGATGTCGACAACCTCGAGGTCATCTACAACCAGTTTGCCGAGGAGCTGATGGCAAAACAAGAAGAACATCAAGCTAAAGGCTCGGGGGGTTCGCTGTGTGGCGAGCCTCACGAACTGTGCGTCAAACTTTGTAAGTTCGTGCCTCTCTCCGCCTCCAGCTACGTCCCCTTACCACCTACTATTGCGGCAAAGAAGGCCGTCCTGAACATTCAGAACAGTGACGCCAAGTGCTTCGTATGGTGTGTTCTGGCAGCATTACACCCTGTCCACTGGAAAAACCAACCACACCGAGTTAACCACTACCTACCCTACGAGGCAGAGCTGGAAGTTGCGATGGCTGGGATCGACTACCCGGTGGCGCTTTCGGATATTCAAAAGTTCGAGGCCCGTACACACAACCCTCGGTTGGCCATCAACGTTTATGGCCTCACTGACAAAAATATGGTGTACCCCATCCAGGTGAGCGACGTAGAGGACGATGGTGCGCAGGAAATTCACCTTCTGCTCATCAAGGACGAGACCCATCACCACTACACCCTCATCCGTTCCATCTCTCGGTTGGTGTCGAGTCAAAAAAGCAAGCATCGTGATAGCATAGAAGTTTGTCGAAGGTGCTTGTCAACTTTTGATAATCGAGAACAGCAGGACTACCAGCGCATCAGAGGTCCCAACATCGCTGCAGAGAAGCTTGCCAGCCACAAGATCTACTGCAATACCAACGAGCCGGGTGTGGCAGTCTTGCTCAAACCTGGCACCGTGGAGCGTTTCCACATGCACGGTGCCATGGTAGAGCATCCCGCTATCATCATCGCGGATTTCGAAGCCTTCCTCAAACCCCTGTCCACTTGCGATCCCGACCCTGAAGTTTCTTCCACCACCCCTTACCAACTCCACGAGGCTTCGAGTTATGCATACGTTGTGGTGCGACGAGACCAGCACATTGCCCCCGAGCCCTACGTGTACCGTGGTCCCGACGCAGCCAAACACTTCCTCGAGAGGATGGTTGTCGAGGCCAACGAGATAGGGAAGGTACTGTTGGCCCCCAAGTCTATGCTCCCACTGCCCCCCGACGATCAACGTAGACACGACGAGTCCATCGCTTGCCCTGTCTGCGTCAAGGAGTACACCGCCAACAACCGTAAAGTCCAACACCACGATCACTTTAACGGTAGGTATGTTGGTCCTTGGTGCAACGGATGCAACCTCATGGCCCGGGACCCGCGATTTATCCCTGTGTTTTTTCACAATGGCTCGGGATACGACTTCCACCACCTCGTCAAGCATCTTGCGTACGACGACATGCGAATCAACGTCCTGGCGCAGAACGAGGAGCGTTACATTAGCTTGAGCAAGTGGGTGCGAATCCCAGGATCACACTCTACCGTCGAGCTTCGCTTCCTCGACTCCCTGAGGTTCCTCCCGGCCAGCCTCGATGCTCTCGCAGGGAAGCTTAGCGACGAGCAAATGCTCATTACCTCCGGAAACTTTCCGAACTTGGACGCCGGTCTCTTCAAGCGTAAGGGGGTCTATCCCTACGAATACATCACAGACCCTTCCAAGTTCGCAGAGACGTCGCTACCTCCCCAGGCGAAGTTCTACAGTCAGCTACGCGGCTCGAACATCACCGACGGAGAATATCACCATGCCCAGTCCATGTGGCGCGAGCTGGGCTGTCGAACTCTCGAGGACTACCACGACGCCTACCTCAGACTTGATGTGACGCTCCTCGCCGACGTGTTCCAGACGTTCCGTGCGACCGCAATAAAGATCTACCAGCTGGACCCTGCCTACTTCTACAGTCTCCCCGGACTGGCGTGGTCAGCCATGTTTCTGGTGACGAAGATCGAGCTGGAGCTTCTTTCGGACGTGAACATGGTGCTGTTTGTGGAACGTGCCGTGCGGGGTGGAATGGTCCAGGTGTCGCAGCGACACTCGCACGCCAACAATCACCACATGGCCACCGGCTACGACCCCTCACAACCGTCCAGCTACATCATGTACACGGACGTCAATAACCTCTACGGGCACTCCATGATGCAGCCACTCCCCTTTAGAGGCTTCGAGTGGGCTGACCCCTCCAACTTCGACATCGAAAGCTTTGACGATTCGGAACATGGGTTCTTCGCCGAGGTGGACCTTGAGTTCTCCGAGAAGCTGCAGGATTTGTTCAGCGATCTTCCCCCTGCACCCGAGTTCAAGTGTCCACCCGATTCCAACCAGAAGCTCGTCATGGATTTCGAACCCAAGAAGAATTACGTCCTGCACTACCAGAATCTCCGGTGGTTGATGCAGCGAGGGGTCGCGGTCCACGCAGTTCACAGCATCCTCAAGTTCGAGCATTCTCCGTGGTTGCGTCCATATATTGAAGTCAACACCAAACACCGCACAGTCGCCACGTCCGAGCTTGATAAGGATTTCTTCAAGCTTATGAACAATGCGGTGTTCGGGAAAACCATGGAGAATGTACGGAATCGTGTAGATGTGAGGCTAATATCAAACAAAGCACAATGTCGCAGGCTCGTAGCAAACCCGTTATTCAAATCGAGGACCATTTATAACGAAGAGCTTGCTCTGGTGCATATGAGGAGGAGCGAGGTGAAGCTTAACAAGCCAATTTATGTTGGCGCCTCAGTATTAGACCTGAGCAAGCTGCACATGTTTCAAATATATTATGGGAAACTACGCCAGCACTATAACAACAATATTAGCCTACTGTACACGGACACGGACAGCTTGGTGTACCACGTCCACTCAGCCGATGCGTACGGGGATATAGCCACAGCTCCATCTTTGGTTAACCTCTTCGACACCTCGGGCTATCCCCAGCAAAACAAGTACGGTATCCTGGCCCGCAACAAGAAGGTGCCTGGCAAACTCAAAGACGAGAAGGACGGTGATGTAATTCTCGAGTTTGCAGGTCTTCGCGCCAAGGCCTATGCCATCAAAGCCGAGGGCAGCGTTACCAAGAAGGCCAAGGGTGTCGGCAGACAGGTGGTTCGGGAGCATCTCACATTCGAGGACTTTGTCGATTGCCTCAAGACCAGGTCGTCGGTTCTAAGAGCAGAACAGCGCATCCAGAGCGTCGACCATGTGTTGACCACAAATAAAGTTAGAAAAATTGCGCTGGATCCCAACGACGATAAGAGGTGCGTCCTCGAGTGTGGTATTCACACATTGCCGTGGGGGCACTATCGCTTAGCAGAAAGCAAAACCTGCAACATATGTCCATCTTCAACAGAAGATTCATAAAAACAAAACAAAACAAAAAAAAACACTTTGACTGTCATTACAAAAAAACTTTGACCGTATTCTTAAATAACCAGCATGCCTATGAATTTGTTCGGTTTCAAAAAACAGATCATTATGGAAACCATACCAGATCATGAAGTCTTACCTTCCGTGTTACCTAAACTCAACGGTCTGTTGATCATTCACCTCAACAGTATTTGGACGAAACTGAATGACGATGTGGGCAAGATGTTTTATGTTTTTAATAACAATTTACATTTCTACGAAATTCCGATCGACGGGAAACTTCAAATCACCGTGAATCCGGAAAACGCAGGCGAAATCAAAATTTCTACCGGCAAGAACATTTTTCGAATCAAGCACGACAAGATGCTTTCTAACATTACGTACGATGTGTCTGCAGGAGATTATCTTTACATGGAACTCCTCGGAGATTACGACAAACTCATTCCTCTCTTCGTAGAATTACGAATCGTCTATCCTATTATAAATAACCGTTAACCAAAAATGCCTAACGACATTTTCGGCAACACCAAGCGTGTGGACCACGCAGAAGAGATTCTCATGTTGGACGTTCGTGTTAAGAAGTTGAGGACCGATTTGATCGCTTTGCAGGAAACCTTAAACAAAAGTTTAGAGTCGGAAATCGCCACGCTCCAAACGCAATGTCTCGACCCCATTCTGAAAATCGATTCCGAACTGAAGACGCTGATAAAAAATTATGTCGACGTACCTTCTTACGACAACGTTCAAAATATACAGTTGAGCGTGGATTCGCTTCAAAATGATTTGGCCAAATTACAGCAATTTCAATCGAAAAATGAAGATTTGGAAAAATTGAAACTCGAAATCGAAGAACGAACTTCCGCAATCGAAAAGAATTTCTCTGAACTTCAAACCGTGGTGAACGATATAGATGCGGAACGCTTACATGTCGTCGTTTCCAAATTACAAGAAGAATTCACCAGCACGTTGGAAGAAATTAAATCCAAGTTGCAGACTTTGGAAGATACCATGACGAACCTACCATCGTCGGACGAACTGCAGGTCATCGGTAAAAGCGTCGCGAACATAAAAATTCAATTGGAGGCCTATCAAGATTTCGAACACATTCAAACCACCATCGCCACGCTTCAGGCGTCCTTGGAGTTGATCAACGAAGAAATTAAAAATATTCACGCCGAAGCGAGAGCGTTGACGAGCATTCAAGACACGTTGAGCACGGTTCAGCAGAAGATCGAATATTTAGAAAATTTGAACGTCGAATCCAATCTCGCTCATTTTCATCACGTACTGGACAACATACAAGGTGACTTGGAATCGTTACGGACGAGCGTACCTTCGAGCGAAGATTTGGAAAAATTGAAAACAGCGGTGACGGCACTATCCGAATCGAGCGACATCAAAAGTTCATTGAGCGATCTCGAGAGTAGGGTGGCCAATCTCCCCACCTCCAAAGAATTGCACGCTTTGAAAAGAAACATATCTCGAATGCTGAAACGACTAGAAACGGAAACGGCGAACGTGGAACAGATTCGAGACGAAATTAGTTCGCTGGTGTCGACGCTGCCCACTTCGCAGAGCGTCGCCGACCTTCACACGCAGTTTACAGAGATGCGAAGCATCGTGAACGATCTTACCGAGAAGAGCTCGAAATTGAATCAAGTCGAGAACCTTCAGAACATTGTCGTCAACATCAGAGATCAAGTCGGAGTGCTGGAATCCACGCAGGAATCGACGCTGGCCTCTTTCGGTGCCAAGTTGCAAGAACTCAACGAAAACTACAAGCAGTTGAACGTGGAAGTGAAAATCAAACCGTCGTTTTCTGCCGTAACGGATACCATAGTCGAGCATTTGCTGCCCATCGAAAATAAACTCGGACAAGTTCACAGTAATCTGCTCGGCGTCGACACTAAATTCGCTAAACTGCATTCTCTGCAAGCCATCGAAATCAACAGCGTACCCAATCAACAGAGAATCTCCACGTTCGTCGAAGGTAACAAACTGTACATGTTACATCCTTATCATCCGTACTACAAGTTTCTCCTCGATGGCACGATTCAGATAAACGAATTTTCGTACTGGTCTCACGGTAGAAAAGCTAGCGTTCCCACCATGACTTTGATATCGAATCGTGGTGTCCAGAAAGCAGGAAACATTCCTCTGGCACGTTGGAACGAAACGCGCAACATATATGAAATACACGAAGACAAAGATCTTACCGTTTTCGACGTGAGTGCCGGCGATAAGCTGATCATTCAAAACACGAGCGAAGTGCCACCCTCTTTGAATCCCATCACGCTTGTGCTTCTCTTGAAACGTAATCTCTAAAAAAATGTCTAGGCAAACCATCGTCAAAGAATTGCATAAACCTGCACGCCGCAACTACGAACGTTTGGCTGTGGTAACCAAGGGCATCGACGACCTCTGGCAAAGTGACCTCGTGGAGATGAGTAGCGGCAATTTGAAAAACGTGCATAAATTGAACAAGGGCAACAAGTACCTTCTCACCGTCATAGACACGTTTTCGAAATTCGCATGGGCTCTACCTTTGAAGGCGAAAACGGGAACATGCGTCACGGAAGCATTCAAGACAATTTTTCGCGAAAGCGGTGGCAGACGACCACGGTTTCTGCAAACGGACAACGGTAAAGAATTTTACAACGCCGTATTCCAAAAATTTATTCAAAAACACAAGATTCGACATTATTCGAGCTTCAGTCACATCAAAGCCAGCATCGTGGAAAGATTCAATCGAACCTTGAAAACACACATGTGGAAACGATTCACGCTTCGGGGAAATTACAAATGGGTCGACATCCTGCCGGAACTCGTCGACACCTATAATGATACGGTACACAGAACGATAGGCATGAAGCCAGTTGACGTTACCAAGTCCGACGAGCAGCGTTTAATTTCTACAGTTTACTGTCCAAAGTACACACCCACGACAAAAAAAGCTAAATACAAAATTGGAGACCGGGTGAGGATTAGCAAATTCAAACGCACCTTCGAGAAGGGATTCACAAAAAATTGGAGCACGGAACTCTTTACGGTGGTTCGAGTTTTACCCGGAAACCGACACACGTATATGATAAAAGATAGTAGCGGCGAGATTTTGAAAGGAAGATTTTACGAAGAGGAACTCTCTAAAACGAAACACCCCGACACGTACCTCATCGAGAAAGTATTGCGTAGGAAAGGTGACAAACTGTTTGTCAAATGGCTGGGACTTCCGGAAAAGAGTTGGATCGACGCGAACGAAGTGATCTTGTAAGTACGTGGAACGTGGTGAAGCGTCTACCGGATCCGGAAAGTCAAACGAGAAAAAAAAAAGAACGGTGAGTTGCTTCCCGACAGCATCCGCTGTCTGATCGTAGGTCCTTCGGGGTGTGGGAAAACGACACTGCTCGTGGACAATTTTCTCCTCGCACCGAATTGGTTAGATTGGAAGAACAGGCACCTGTACGTGTTCTCGAAAAGTTTGGAGCAATCCAAATACCAGCAACTGATGAAACTGTACGATGGTCTGGACATTGCAACGTTCGCCTCGGAAATAAAACCACTCGACGATTGTCGTGAAAATTCAGTCGTTGTGTTCGACGACGCCATCCTGGAAAATCAAAATGAAATTCGCAACTTTTTCACGCAAGGTCGTCACAAAGGAATGGATTGTTTTTACCTAGCTCAAACGTTTTCCAAAATTCCAAAACAGTTAGTACGCGACAACGCTAATTTCATATGTTTGTTTCGTCAAGATCACACCAACCTCAAGCACGCGTACGATGACTACGTAGGCGGAGACATGAACTACAATCAATTTTCGGAACGCTGTTGCTCTACTTGCTGGAACGGTGACGATTTCGGATTCGCGACGATCGACATGACGAGGAAACCCAACGACGGAAAATACAGAAACAAAATCAACGACTTTCTAAACGTTGCAACGTTGTGAGAAACGACGTGTATAAATAACGTCATGACGAAACGAAAAATCGAAGACGAAAATCTCAAGCTTCGCGATTACCTCGCGAAACGCTTCAAAGGTTGGAAATCCGAGAATCGCGGATTCTACGAAGAGAAGAAACGTCAGGATCAACCTGTGATCGATGCCATCAGCGGTCTAGGTAAAGAAATTAAAAGTGTCACGGAACAAAATAAAAATTTGATCAACGAACTCGTACCGCTCGCAGCTAAAAGTTACGCCGTACCCACGCCCATTTCAAGCATTCCTTCGACGCCGTTCGAACTGAAGGATGCACCGGCTCGACGTCGAGCCATAGGCAGCACGTCTTCGGATAAAATCGAGTTGGGACCTTTGGCACGAGACTACCTGAGCACGGGGAAATTCGACAAGGATGAAGTGTTCGGATTGTATCCCAGCATGGAAACAAGTGAAGGCGGCGGTGTGGTGTGGAAGATTGGGAAATCGAAGGTGACCTTCGAAGGCAACGACATTAAAGTCAATTTAGGCGACAAGGATAGTTGGACCAGGTATCCGGGTACGGTGGGACTGTGGGAACTCGTCGCCAAAAAGCAGCCGAAAGATTACACCGACGAAGATTACCAAAGTTACAAGGAAATTCTGATCATGACGGATGCCTTGTACCAGAACAACGACGCCTCGCAGAATAGGGTGAAATCGAGCAGTGGTGAGAAGTACAGGAATCTCATCAAACCGATTTGGAACCAGGTCAAAACAGGCAGCGGCGTCAAACGCTACAACACGTTACCCAAAGAATTCGTTTGGGTGGACGACGTTAGGAAACTCGTGGACCGATTGTTGGTGATAGCCGGCGAAGAGAATGCAGGCAATCGTAATTTCTACAACGAGAAGGTTGGCATCGTGGACATGATCAGCACGAAACTTTCCAACTTCATCGTGAACGACGACAAGGGCATAGGTTACCTGATCAAAATCATCAACACGCTGCCTCCGAAATTCTGGAACGTGGCCGAAGGAAAGGGACTCGTGAACGACATCATCAACAAGTTACCTTTTGAGATGCATTTACCTGGCTACCAGTACTGCGGACCGGGTACCAAACTCGAGAAAAGATTGGAGAGAGGAGACAAGGGTGTGAATCCGTTGGACGCCGCATGCAAAGATCACGACATCGCTTACAACACCACGCAGACGGATCTGGACGCACGTCACGAAGCAGACAAAAAATTGGAACATGCAGCTTTCGAAAGGTTCGTGAGCAGAGACGCATCGTTGGGTGAACGGGTCGCCGCACTGGGTACCACCATCGCCATGAACACAAAACAAAAATTGGGGTGGGGTATATAAATAACATAGAGTAAAAAATAATAATAATAACAACATGTCTCGTATAACTGATTTGCCACCCGAGCTACTATCTAAAATATTCAAAAAAGTAGTAAACGGAGATGTAGGGAAACTTGTAATCATAGCAAGAACAACGCCGGAATTTCGCATCCCTTGTGAAATGGTTCTCAAGGACCGTCTTCGGGAGATCAGTGGCCTGAGGTGCGGTGATCTCAACATTCTGCTTTTGGCCGCAGGGGGGAAATTTAACGATAGGTTAGATGAATTGCACGAGGCAAGGCAGGGAAGAAGACGGTATACTGATGATTGGCGCAAGTCTAAGCAGGAGACGGAAGATATCATTACGCACATCATCGCGTTCTCCGAAGCACGAACTTTCTTCCTCTGTTAAAAAAATCTTCGATACAAATCGTGAAAAAAAAAAAACTTGATATATAAATAACACACATCGTGAAAAAAAATAATCTTCGGTATATATAAATAACACACATCGTGAAAAAAACAATTAAATTTCTCTCTAACACTTTGAAATTTTTTTTTGATATGACGACTGAAAAAATAAGTGATCTCCAAGCATTAAAACAAATGCTAAATTTGTCAGTCGAGTATGTAAAAATTCAGGAATTGGATGTCGACAAACCTTACACGATAACTTCCGGTTCAATCGTTTCTACCCACTATGGTCCCAAGGTACGCCTGTTGCTCAACGCACAATACAGTCTATTTTTACCAGATCGATACGCTAACATGTTATCCGACGAGAAGCTATCTATTTTAATCGAGAACAAAACTCGAATCGTGTACAAGGGGACAAAGGAACTTCTTGGCAAGAAAACGAAGCACGTAATAGAATTTGTGTAACGACTGCGAGGCCTTGAAAATATATAAATAACATACCGTAAAAAAACTACACAAGAAAAAATCTCAGAATATATATATAAATAACATACCGTGAAAATAACACATAGAGCATCAACATGAAGCCCAAGGGTGTCGTGTACCAGATACCATACTCCAATCTAAAAATCTAGGTACCCTCGATGGGTTACTCACCAAGAAACAACGCGAGAAGAAACGTTCTTGCTTGTCGAAAGGACACGGAATGAAATTGCTGCTCAGCACACCTCAATTGAAAAGATTGCAACGTTCGCGGAAACAGCAAAAGATCGGAGGTTTCATATTCAGCATCCCCGCCATCCTGGCACCATTGGGGGGCCGTTGGAAGTTTGGCCGGTGGAAGTGCCGCCATCGCGAAAACCGTCATCGACTCGAAGAAGAACAAGGCGGAATTGGAAGAACAGAAACGTCACAACCTGGCCATGGAGAAGAAAGGAGGAAAGGGCGTAATGAAGAAGTTTAAAAAAAGAAACAGAAGCCCTCACCAACCGAGACATTGAATCTCTGATCGGACCGTTACAAATCAAACACTTCAGAGGAGTTTTCATGTCCGACTCGTTACCTTCAAGCGTTAAAAGAAGAGAATGCGGAGTAGTCAACTTGGACGGTCAAGAAAATCCAGGCACGCATTGGATATGTTACCACAAAAACGACAATGATAAAGCATTCGTTTTCGATTCTTTCGGAGGTGTTCCACCTAAAAATTTAATTCATTATCTGAAAACGAACAAAACCTCTATATACTACAACGACGAACGCATTCAAAATTTCGGAGACGTGAACTGCGGTCATCTCTGCCTCTCCGTGCTCGCGTTTCTCTCTAAAATAAATAACCCTACGGTCGAAGATTTCCAGAAAGTACTGTGGAACCTCAAACAGCATCACTAGGATGGGCGTGTTCCATCTCACGAGCGAATCATCGATCTTGAAACTCACGCTGCACGACGACATCGTCTATCCTAAATCCGTGGCTCTGCGTGCATTCTACAGCATGTACCTCATACCTAATGTTACGCATCACAACAACAAAATTAGCGTCGGAAGCGAACACATCGTCGTCACGCCAGGACAATACAATCTTTCCACTTTGCAAGCTCAATTACCCAAAGGCACATACCTTTCTCAAAATTCGGTCACGCACAGAGTGGAAATCCTATCCGCGACGGAGACCGCGGACCTGGGCACCATGGGAGAACTTTTAGGTTTCGAGAACGACACCAAACTCGAAGCTGGCATCAAGCACGTGGCAACCAACATTCCTAAATTCTTGGCCATAGAGACTCTGAACGTACACTGCAACGTGGCCGAAGGCATGATCACGAAATCTTCGGACGGATTATTAGGAAGTCACAAGCAGACGGGAATCATAGCCACTTTCAAACCAAGTTCCGAGTTCATGGAACCGATCATCTACACGCCCTCTTCGCCGATCTATTTTCCAGTATGTCGCAACCGCATAGACGACATAGAGTTGGTGGTGACGAACGAGAAAGGAGACGTGGTGGATTTCGCAGGTGCCACTACGACGGCCTTCGTGGAGATCAACGTATAATAAATAACCATACATGTAAAATGGAGCAAATCGAAAGTTACGAATTGCAATCTTTCCCTCCCAACCGTCGCACGTTCGCCAATCTGAACGAAGCGAACAGGGAGATCGAATACGACGTGGACGTAGGCGACGGGTTCGTTCACCCTCACAGAGCGGACCTCTACCTTCAATTCGACGTGGTGAAGAAGGAAAGCGGAGACGCGTTTCCCGCAGCAGCAAACTTGATACTCGTGGACAACTTCGTGCCTCACCTGTTCTCGCAGGTGGAGGTGAGGAAACACAACACCGTCATCGACAGAATAGATTATCCAGGCATCACGTCGACGGCAGTGGGACCGTTGAAATTATCCAAAACGGACGCAGCGTACTACCAGGCCGGGGGATTCGAAGCCGGGACCAAAATATCGACGAGAAGTCACACGGTGCTCTTTCCCATGCGTCTGCTGCCTGGTTTCTTCTCGGACTACAAGGAGATCATGTGGAAGGGAGGACTGAGGGTCACGTTTCGAAGAGCGGCCAACGACAACGACGCACTGATGCGATACGCTACTTTGGGTCCGGACGGCACCACGCCGATAGCCAACACTTTACCCGAAGCGGCGAAATGCGTCATCCGGAGCATGGAATTGAGAATGCCGGTGGTGGAATACGAAACGAACTACGCCCTTAAGTACAAAGCGGAGATCTTGAAAAGTCCGCAGGTGCCGATTCACTTTCACGGTTACCAGTGCGTGCAGAAGATGGCGTCGGGAAGTCACATGGAATTCGACGTGACGACGCAGTTCAACAACATACAGTTCGACAAGCCAGATTTCGTCGTAGTGCTTTTTCAGACCGGGAGGGACAAGAATCAGGAAAAAGATTCCAGCAAGTTCGACGACTGCAAGATCAAGAACGTTTATCTGAAGAATGGACGCAACGAAGTGTTCCCGCGCGAGAATTACAACCTCGACGTGACCAAAAACGATTACCTCAAACTTTACGAAGCGTTCTCGGCTTACAAACGCGTGACCGAGGGAAGCGTGGACATGTACTACACGCCCAGCGAATTCAAAGCACGGAGACCCATGACCGTCATCAACACATCTAAGAGAAAGAAGGTTGTGGTCAACGATCGAACCAACATCAAGGTCGTCTGCGAGTTCCACGATGCCTTGCCCGAGGATACCCTATGCAGTGTCATCCTGATTGCAGAGAAGTCCTTCGCCTACGACGTGAAGAACGAGAGGGTCACAGAGCAGTTTTAACAAGTTTTTAACATCTTTTCTTGCACAATAAGAAATTTTCTGCACTAGCACAATCAGTTACAATGGCACAATACGAATTTCACTAGTTCAGATCAGTTACAAATGTCAATTTTATTAGTTATCAGTTACAATATCTTTTTTGCACTATAGCACGAGACAATCAGAAAATTTGCACAAAAAAATTTGTTGTTGTTTTTACACGTGAAAATTAACAATAAAATTTCTTTTTTTGTCGTTTCAGATGCTGTCGAAACATCAAAAACACATACACACACACTAGAAAAAAAAGCATGCAACTTTATTTGTAACACACACATATTCTCCATCTTCATCAAGAAAATATTATAATAAACATAATTATTTTTATCTATATCTCACAATAAAACTCTATATCCAAAAATATCACAACATCAAATAACACTAGAGTCGTTAGTACACGTTGCATGCATTACGGAGGTCCTCTGTAGAGTTTCATGGAAGTTTGAGAAAAAAAAAAACACGTGAAACTCTACAGAGGTGCGGTTGTAGATAACCGCAGCCGTTAGAAAACCTTTACTTCTTGGCTGGGCACCACGCACCCTGGCGAGGTTATAGGGGCCAGGCATCCTAAAAAACAACAATTATTATTTTGTTTGTTTGTTTGTGTTACAATACATACGCGCGCGCGCGCGCGCGCGCGTGTGTGTGTGTGTGTGTGTGTGTGTGTGTGTGTGGCACATCGTTCCCCCGAGAGAGAGAGGTTTACAAAGGTCGCGATATACAAACATTGCCGGAGTTGGAAAATTACGATATGGTGCATTCGCTCATTACTGTTCCCAGCTATAAGTTTTTCTCTCTCTCTAGCCCTTGCCAAATAAAAAAAAAAAGTGTAGGTAGGAGTTGGTAACACTGCGAGAAAATAGAGATCATGCCTTACAAGAAAAAAACCATTAAGGCGATTTTTATTTGATGACATTGAACCCGTGTAGTGTTCCCATCCATCCATCTCTCTCTTTTACGGCAGTGCCGGCTCTCCTTGTTTAGTATATGTAGGTTGGCAAAAATTGCTTTATGCACTGTAAAGCAAACCTCAAGCAAAGTTGCCAGCTCCTTGCTTTAGGTTAGGTTAGACAAAAAAAGCTGTAGGTAGGCTGTCGGCTGTTTAACTCTTCCCTCTCTCTCTCTCTCTCCTCTCTTTTTTTTGTAAAAGGCTATGGCAAAAGTACCAGTAGGTTGGCAACCTTGCTTTATGCACTGTAAGGCAAGCCTCAAGCAAGGTTGCCAGCTCCTTGCTTTAGGTTAGGTTAGACCTGGTTAGGTTAGGTTAGGTTAGGTTAGGTTAGGTTAGGGTGGGTTAGGTTAGGTTAGGTTAGGTTAGGTTAGGTTAGGTTAGGGTGGGTTAGGTTAGGTTAGGTTAGGTTAGGTTAGGGTGGGTGTTGGCAGCTGTCGGTTGTTTAACTCTTCCCTCTCTCTCTCCTCTCTCTTTTTTTTTGTAAAAAGCCATGGCAAAAGTACCAGTAGGTTGGCAACCTTGCTTTATGCACTGTAAGGCAAGCCTCAAGCAAGGTTGCCATCTCCTTGCTTTAGGTTAGGTTAGACAAAAAAAAACCTTGGTGATTTTTTTCGAGTAAAATATTGGCAACACTGCGAGAAAATAGAGCTTATGCCTTACAAGAGCAAACTATTAAGAAGCCTCAAGCAAGATTGCCAGCTCCTTGCTTTAGGTTAGGTTAGACCAAGAAAAAAAAGCTGTAGGTAGGCTGTCGGTTGTTTAACTCTTCCCTCTCTCTCTCTCTCTCTCCTCTCTCTTTTTTGTAAAAAGCCATGGCAAAAGCACCAGTAGGTTGGCAACCTTGCTTTATGCACTGTAAGGCAAGCCTCAAGCAAGGTTGCCAGCTCCTTGCTTTAGGTTAGGTTAGGCCAAGAAAAAAAAACCTTGGTGATTTTTTCGAGTAAGGTGTTGACAACACTGCGAGAAAAAGGTTGCCAGCTCCTTGCTTTAGGTTAGGTTAGACCAAAAACCTTGGTGATTTTTTCGAGTAAGAAGCTGGCAACACTGCGCCATCAAATAGAGCTCATGCCTTACGAGAGAAATCCATTAAGGCGAGCCTCACTTCAGCTCCTCACTTGATGTTGGTGAAACCGCCCACCTGCACTACTCATTACAATGATTCGCTTCTTTAGCTATTATCTACAACCTCAATGTTTGACGAGAATGTTCAAAGGATGTGCAAGGGCAAAACGTCTGTTTTATAAGTCGTATATTAAATTTTCTCAACTAATTGTATAATACAAATTTGTCTACAAACGAGCACAATGTGAATACAAGTGTAAATTAAAATTAGTGTTGGCTATCCACGGGATAATCAAAGTATTTATTTCTCGGTGATGTTTGAGCTTCAAAGCTGAAAGGGTCTATATTACTCTCAATATTTAGTAAATAAATAACCAGAAACTGAGTTTTGATCGTGTAGTGGTTTTTAGAAGTTACACATGTGATGATGTGGAGGGCGTTTGGAGTAATGTGGAAATAAGTCTGAAGTTTGGAGAAACAAATTGAACCTCTTTAATTTGAATAATTTATGAAAAGTTAATTGTGCAACTCGTAAGTTGCTGCTGTCTAAGGCATTTTAAAAGCGTGGATAATAATAAGGCTGTTAAACATAACATTTCCAACCCAGTATTAAGACCAACACTAAGTATGTAACAATAAAATTGTAATGACCATTCTTGACCTATCTCACACGGGTAAGGGCAAAGAACCATTACACAATCTAAACTTAACTTTACATTGATTTGATTTATAGAAATGCATTACTTACAGATTCTTGTGATGTGCTTGGCATTCCCTGCCAATTAGGAACGTGCTGATTTGGAACTGCTTCGGCTCGAAGTTCTTTTTTCAAAGGCAACCCTAATAATTCATTTTTCAGGTCTCTTTTGTAATCTTCAGGTAAAAAGTGAACTGAACATACACGTGAATTGTTAACGTTAAACTTCTCTCTTCGTTTGCAACGATTCACCCATTCCTGCTGCAGCAACTTATTTTTTGGGATTTGGTATTTTATTCCAGACGATTTCCTTCCATTATTTTTGCACGTGGCAACAGAACAGACAAGATGATTTGTACTCATTATACGGGCACTTCAAGAAAAGGTGCGTACACATAAAAATCAATACATTTATGGCAAGCTTCCGTAAACGCTAACGAAGTAAATTCCATTCTGTCCGCTTAATGACGTCATAGCGCGCACAGCATCATGGGAATAAATCTCGGAACCTCGGGAATGGCATACCTTATAAAGGTACCTTGATTTTGAGCATTTTTCTACACAAAATGTTTACAATTTTCCCTTCATAAATTATTGAATTTTAAATCAAGATAAATTTAAGTATGTTTACAGTTTACATATTACATTTCCTTTTGTATGAGATTCAGCCCATCACTCCATATATTTTGTTTCCTGTCTTTTCTTTCTTGGAGCCTAATAGATACAGGTAAATCAATACAAGAGTAATGTACTTTCACGATAAGCGATTCTGATATTTATAAAACCCGTATGTACATTATTCTATTAATAATTTATTGAAAGTGATTTAAATCAGTGATTTTTTTAAAAAAACAATCACCTGGTATAAATCTTTAATTAAATCGCGATTTAAATCAACCTGATTTAATGAATCCACCTTGGTGTCTCGTGTTACCACATTTTCGATACAGGCTTATTACAATTGCTACAATATGCATCTTCTAACACCTCTTGCATTTCAATCAATAACACTAACCACTTGTGACATTCCTTTTTGGTGAGCGGCACTGGATTACTACGTCACCGTAATTGCCCAATCCCCTTGTGCGGTAGAGTTATGGGACTCTACTTTACTTAATTGCTTTACTGAGTATTCTCAGGACGTGCCATTACAAAAATTACCAACTTCTTACCGTTTTATAACGTTTATTAAACCTATATCACTTTCAATTTTCACCGAAAACTAATACCACTATACTTAATTATGAAATCACAACACAATCAGCAGCTTATTTTCCTTTATAGCAATGTCTTTTAAAATATTACACATCACCGCTCACGACTTGAACAACGTCCCATCTTCAGACATTTCGTTGTCTTGGCAACGGATTCAACAAAGGATTAGACAGTTCTAGCAGGCCCCTTGCACCGGCGGCAAAAAGCCGAACAAGGTAAATTTTAGAATTAATTTGTCTGTGCATGAACGAAGTCGCCACCAGTCGTCGCGACCATCGATGCTAAATCCTAAATTTCTCATTAAAAATTTAGTTTGTCTCTATTAGTCAATAATAATCAATTGGACGTGATTTTATATTTTATTCCTCGCCTCTCGCTTCTTAAACGTGTATAAGAAAAATCGCATTTTGTAGTCACTGTTTATTTATTTATACATGACGTCAGGTAAAACATCGTTCCATCATGGACGTCACATACGAATGTGATGTCGATTGATAAAATCGACGAACTTGAAATAAGAAGCTTCAAGAATAACTCGAAATAAAAAGTACAACTAAAATGTGCTATACTGTGCGTCGTTCTAATCCAAGAAGGGGAATCCAGAGCTGATCTTTATAAAGAATATCTTGAAAGGTTAGTTAGTTATGATTGTGCTCAACCTTGTGTGGGACCTGTGTAGTTACAGTGTAAAAATGATTTTGTTTATTGGGGGAAGTTGTCAAAGAGAATAATTCGGTTTTAGTATTGTTTCATTTACGCAGAATGACATATGGGATCATATCATATGTTGATTAATATATGTGAACGGGTAATGGTGCAGATTGTGTAATGTAATGATATTTACAAGTTTCACAGGAGAAGGAAGTCATCGTGAATACTGGAAATCACCATTGAAATAATTTTAAAGTTCAGAAAAACAATTTGTCCGTGTTAAAGATGCAGAAAAGTGTAATGTGTGAGTACTAATGATTGAAACGTATGTTGTGCTATTACTCGTGCACCTAATAGCTGCTTTCGATTTTTTGTTTCCACATTGAAAACATTATAAACTCTAACAGATCATGGAAAGTTTGTAAACCAATATTTAGACGAACGTACGGATTGTTACAACATAATCATATAGGAGCGTAATTATAATGCTAAAATCCCTCAAACCTACACCTAACATAAAGATATGCATTACAGTGATGGAAATACAGTTATCTACATAAAAAGTTCATCAATGTGTACTTATATACCTACATGAATAGAATTCGATTCATCTTTAGTCCAAACGTACAGTTCCTTTATTTCCTTCAGATTCATGTTAAATCTTACTACTATATTTTACTCTTCGGTGTAGAAACCAAGTTACGATAGCCCCGTCTAGTTCGCTGCACTTGTTGACACTCAGTGTAGTGCAGGTGGACCCCGGTGTCAGGTTGGTGCAAGGAAATCCTCTTCGACCAACAAATGCCTGTCTGCTGCTTGAAACGTTCATTTGATTAGTTAGAATGCACCACGTGATCATACATGGCTCCAGAACATAATGCAAGTGCTGCAGACACCAAATGTACTACTTGACACCAAATCGACGAAGTACACGAGTTGGTGTTGCACCGTATAACCAACTAGACAGTTTAGTGCAAAGAGAGTGAAAAAGGGCAGTTGTAAGACGGGGCTATTGTAAGCCAAACCTGTTTCTTTTTTGGCACAAGTTAGGTTAGGTAGTAAGGTTCAGTGGGACATAACTGCTGAGTAGGTTCGGAAATTTAGTTCAATGGCCCTCTTCTACAATAACAGTATTTTTTTTATTTGCATTATCCCACACTTTATGATTCCAAGCAAAGAATGTAACTTACAATGAGAATTACTTTAAAAATTTAGTAAATATGAAGAAATTGAACATATTACATTACGTAAAATATTTACAAGCAGGTAACATTTTTCCCTAATATAATGGACCTTCTTTCATTTTATACATGGCTATTCTTGTATCGTCTCAATTCAACAGAAACTAACAATGATCCAGTAAATGGATTTTCCTTTAAGTATCTTTTCCTTGTGATGGCAAGCTTTTTCCTTAGATCACAAATGACTATGCACCATGGAAAATATATATTTTTTGAATGACAAAAAAGGGGAAACTATATAAATCTTGTTGCATTATGTTGTATAATTACATGTTTCTAAAATAATTTATTTTTTCTTACAGCTCTGATATGGATGGAAAGAAATATGGCAACAAGATGTTATTCACAAAACTTAAATAATAAAGAGTATCTGGAGTGCAAGAAACAAGTTCGTGCATGATGCATTCCCAGATGTAGAACCAAGTAAGTACATTGCATTGTGGATTGTGAATGTAGCCAATGCTGCCTTCATTTTGCTCACTTGCTTCACCAACATTTGCCCCAGTGGGATGCTAGCATATACTGTTATCTTCTAAATTCTCAGAAGAGGTAGTGATATGATCTACATAATTCTATTTTACAATTTTGGAGGTTATTTTCATGCTTTTCATGTGTGGAAAATTTTGTAGGAAATTTAAATGGGACGCTGCAAGTTACTTTAAAATTATTTAAAATATGATTTTAAACTTTTACTGTTCTGTTTAAAGTCTTATATTTTTATAAAGAAGTCTGGAGGACCTCAATGCATTGTCATATGTTATGCAAAGAGTATTAATTTCCAATGTTTCAATAAATACATTTACCTGTATAACAATGTGTTTGTTTATTATCCCTTTCATTTGTTATTAGGAATAATATATAATGTTTTACTTTTCTACATATCATTTATAACTCATAAAGTGTAGTGCATTTACTGTGAAATTGTTATTTTCTTCGGGAATGTTTCTGAGAATTCCACGAGAAATAGAACATGTCACCATAGTGAGTTGTAAATGGTTTATTTGATGGACTTTCATTAACAGTATTACGGTAGCATTGAATACAGTGGAAATTAATTGATCTAGGATTTTTAAGACTTATTTCAATCTTTTATTCTACATTCCATGTATATTTAATGTTAACATGTAATTTACATTCGGAATAGCAAGTAAGAGGTTTGAAATGAATGGATGAATGAACGAGATAAAATGTTAGGTTGCATCGGAATGTATGACCATTTTGTACCCTTCAAAGCATACGAGGAAGAATCCTCTTTACCTCAAACCCTTGCCTTACAGTTAAAAAGGGATGTAAAGAGTCCCTTGAGAAAGTTTACAAATGCAAGCTTGTAAAGGGACCATCAGGGGATTTGCGCAGCATGTTAGAAAGTTAAGAAGACATTAAAACTTCCACACAGAGAGTGGCATATGTCACCTCTTGGTTTATTTGTCATCAGCTTGAAATTTGGCCATTTCTTGTTTGTCAGTTAACTCTCTCCACTCTAAAATTCATTCATGTAATATTTATGCTGAATATATGAATTGCATCATGTTCAATACTGCATTAAATATATGCATGTATAAAATACATATATGTGTAGTATAAGTAATAGGATCTTTCAGTGGTGTTCAGTATGATTCTTGATCCTGCATACTCCATGACTGAATTGGTTTTGTATCCTAAGACATTCGTATTTCGAGTCCAGATTTTTGTGTAACAATGAAATATGCAATGCCATATGATGAAATTGTAGTCAATATGTAGAGTGGTTCCAGTAAGTAACTTCGAACAAAACTCGCTTGTATGACATATTCCTACTCCCATTCTAGATTACAAATTAGTGATGTTTGACAAATACTACATGAATAAGCATGCGGTGATTAGTTAATGATATATCTTACAAACATCCACACGTTTTTAGAAATGGGTTGAAATTACTCTCATGCAAACCAGAAATGTGAAATTTTATACAACTTCGAGATGAGGTGGTTGCTATATAGGCATTGTAGGTTAACTTGTGTAAGGCGTGACCTTTTTCTTACTCTCTTTTCTAATAACTATTCATTATCATCATCATAGTAGTTTTTACAAAGAAATAGACTGATAGAATTACAAAGAATTACAATTTAATTCCAGAAATTTTTCTGTTTGATAACTTCCTCAATTAGCTACGTGTCACTCATAGCTATTATTTTATTCTATTCTCTCATGGCAGATGGCACTGAACTAGTTTCTATGTTGTATTTTCCAAAATATTATTTCATCTACAGAACACTGAATGTACGTTATGATAGAAATTAACTGTAGTATAAAATATTCCAAAATATTTACTTTTATGTACAGCATAACATAACCCATGGTTCTACAGTATCGTTTCTCAACCTATAGGGTGCGACCCACTCCTGGGTTCTGAGGGGACATTTGGTGGGTCGGGAAGTTGGGCTCGAAACTTTGTTTACAGGGTCTTAAAAACCTATTACATTAAATTACTTAGATACTATATTGTTTTAACAATTTAAATTCAGGCCATGTTGTTGTAAAAGAGGACTTCGATGTTAGCAAATATATGATTATAAACTGGGTGCACACCTCTACAAAGTAATTCCGCTGGTGCCCATCTTATGGATCCCTTGAAGTGTAATATCCTTCAAGGTGGGTCCCCGACTGAAAAAGGTTGAGATCCACTGCTCTACAGCATTGGAAGGGCCTTGGCCTATCTCGTGACTGCCAGTCTGCCTCCCACAACACTACCTAAAGGTGTGGAGATCTTCAACCAGTAATGGGATGACGTGGGGTCAGCACATCGAACCCTCAGCTGTTATAGGAAATTTCGCAGACTGGGTTACGCTACTCACTTGTAGGTCCCCAAATTTCTCAGGATGGTGGGTTGCCACCAGTCCTATACACAGGCTGAAAACCTAGAGACTGTACCCAGGTGGACTCAAGCCCATAAGAAAAAACTGTTTTATGAAAGTCCCGTTAATATATTACATCACATTTTAAGTTTGGAAAACAAGTACTGGCTGTATGTATATATTTTTTATTCCAGTATATTTCATACCTACAAGCCCCCAGCCGATTTGTAATGGTTTCGTTAGATGAATAGCGCTAATCTTCCATCAGTAGTTTTAGATAATACATTTTATGTTTTATTCTTATTTCCTGAGACAAAAGCTTCCAAACCTGTCTTTTGTTTCCCTGGCATTTTCAGCATCAAATGGGTACTTCACTGATATCAATTGCAGAGAAAGTGAATGCATTTGTCTTTCGTTTTATGAGTCCATAGACAGATGAATGGAATTTCTACGTTGGTAAATCACAAGTGTCTACATCTTGCGATTGAATATGGTACAAAAGAGAGAAAATCACAGCCGATCCCCATATAATACTAGACATTCAATGACGGCACCAGAAACAGTTGCTGATATTAAGTGTGTTGTATCGTGCAGATTGCCACCCACGTTAAACTGTGCAGCAATTGTTATGAAGAGAAAGAGACAATTTGGGAAATGTTGCAACATGGCTCGAGCGCTCTTTAGAACACTTTGAGTATCGCAATAATCCGCTCACCCCACCCTTCCATTCCTGCTTTTATTTTCTGCTAATAATTCGGACATATCTCGTAAGCTCGTATTATTTATTTTATTTAAGTGCATAAAAATTTTCTACAAGGATAAATACCATTGTTCAGTTAATGCAGGGATCCTGGGATCGAATCCCGGTTAGAGCTTTCTTTGTGTCATCAATTTTTCATAGCATCTTTGCGATTAGCCCAAAACGTGGAAAAATGCAACGCTAAATAACAAACAACAACGAGGGAGGGGTAAAATGCATTAATCTACGAACAAAGTAATCGCTGTAGAGTTTACACAAGATACAATTGCGATTTGCCCAAAATGTCAGAAAAGCAACGCATAATAGGGAGAATACAAAATAAAAATACTTATTACCACAGATAATACACAGACCATTTTTCATGCACAACGGAATGATTTCCGTGCTGGAATTTCAGGAACTTGAAATTATTTTCGTATGTTGTGCTTCTGGGCTACTAATTCTGTATATCTCGTAACTTAGATGTAGAAATCATTCAAACGTAACATGCTTTAACTGAACAATTGTATTTATCCTTGTAGAACATTTATATGCACTTAAATAAGAAAACAATACAACCTTACGAGAAATGTCCGAATTATTAGCAGAAAATAAAAGCAGGAATGGAAGGGTGGGGTGAGCGGATCATTGCGCTGAGACGCATTCAACTGTCACTGCCAAGAGTAAGACGTGATTGGCGGAGAGGTTGCTATGACAATGTTTTAAGTTTCGAAGGCGCCGTAGGGTGGCTCCACATGCCCGGTTTGGGATACGCACAGATTACAAAGGAGAGATAGGAAGTAAGCGATCTTGTTAATCTGTGGTTCTAGTTTATCTCATCCTAACGTAAATGGCTTTGTTTCTGATAATGCGTGTTATCAACATACAGCCAAAAATTATAAATTGAACACTGACACAAACAACAATATTAAACATACATCATAAATCAAACACATTTCTGTGAAATTAACAAACAAATAAAACATGTACATGGGAAAAATTAAACAAGGCGTAGCACACTACCCCATTTAACCTTGACGAGCACCACTCTTTATATTATTCAGTTGACCATTAGTGTAAATATATTTCTGTCACCATGTCACAGAAAAAATGCAGACGAAAATTTGTCACAAATTTATTGTATTTATCATTCATTTGATACATTATAAAGATAATAAAAATGCAACTATAATAATATTTTTTGGTTTTAAATGGTTGTCGAAATGCATCCGAAGTTCATTTGCAACATTTTTCCTTGTAGGTTTGTACACCGAAATAATAGCCAAGTCTTTATGGGGGGTTTACAGGTTCACTTTCATGGTTTCTAATATAGCTAAATATGAAACTGGCATTTGCGTAATTGTTAGGTCATGTTTAACTAAAAGTATGACATAAATATTACAAATATTATATAACAATACACGCACGGAATAAACACATCAATGCGATAGTTAGTCCATCTAAACAAAACCAGTCATCGTAAACTGTAACATAAGAATTTTTATTTCAGCTCATGTTACTAGTTACCTAATAAATAAAGGGCGTAAGTTTAAGTTGTTATTAACAAAACTTGAGTCTATTGTTTGCGGAGTTAACGCTGAAGATACCTCGTAAAGGTATAGAAAAGTAATTCAATGCAGAAGCGTATTAAGGAAACAATTGAGCCTATCAATAGAACTATGAACGGTCCTTCTACATTGTTCAGGGAAAGAGCTTTTAGTGTTGTCTCTTTGTTCTCTACCCATACATTTTTCATTGATTTATATGCCAGGAAGCTCTCTTCTTTAATTCTAGTCGTAATTCCACCTTGCTCCAACCTCCCTAGCAATTTGTCAAACTTCTTCTTAAAAGGCGAATTCTTCTGCAAGCCAATCCCAATTGGGTAACTTACTATATGCTCCTTCACCAAGTGCAAGTACTTGGCATTGTTCACTCCTAATTTGTACAGCTTGCCCACATACAAGCTTTCAAGTGTCTTTGATAGAGAAACATACTTACCTTTGCAAATATTCTTCAAGACCTTTTCGAAATTTTTTTCAAGGTGAAACCTGCCTGCAAATTTTCTAGCTCTTGGGTCATCCTGTTCTTCAAACCACTTTCTCATTTCCAAATTAGTATTTCCCCAACTCATGTCACTATCCAACAGATCATCTATTGTGTTCAGAGCTTTTGTGTACAAGGGAACTGTGAGGTTAGTAACGAGAGTACTAGAATAAGCTGTGTTGATTATTATACACATCACTAACCACATATTAACCAAATAACGTAACATTTTTTCAGTGGGTTCCCTTGGTGAATTCATAAGTGTTAAAGATATTATTGTAGTAATTACACTGAACGTAAAGTTAGAATATGGATTCGTCCTTTTGGGTCGACCTACTGCATTGTAGAATCTAGCAAATAGATAGAGAATCACACTCCATGCAAGAACAGACAACAGAACACAAAGCCAAACAGAAAGACTCAGAGAAAAGAACATGGTCTGCCATTCAGGATATGGAACTGGTTTCCGAGTCAAGAACTTCATGAAGTGTCTTCCCCAGGGAACTGTCTGGTCAATGATTTGCAGATTTTTGTGAGTGATCCACAGGGAGCAAAACCCTACATCTGCTCTTTTGTAGGTTAATTCCCCCAGTAATCCTACGACTGTGCCGTTGGGTAGAGATTGTCCCCATTTCTTACCATCAGTTGGTTCCCTCAGAGTCCAGGAATAGTTCAAATTTGTTGCTATTTCTTGAAATATTTTCATCTCCACTCCACCACAAGATCCCTTAACAGAGCAACTGTCATCAAGAACACCTTTTCCGTTCAAATTCACGTAAGGTGGACAATCGAAAGAACTCACCCGCAAATGTCCTCCATGATGGAGTGAATAATTGTTCACAAACCAATCCTCTTCTATTATCAGGGTTTCCATCTCAATCCACTTGGTTACGAGTTCCTTTCTGCTACGGCCATCGTACTTCTCGACGTTGAACTCCTTGGTTTCTGATAGCACATCTTCGGTATTTCGTTTATTTTCATAAATAAGCACACAGTTCAAAAAACTTTCTCTAGGTAGAACATGAAATGCAAAATGATATGCAGTGTCTTGAGTTGGTGCAAAGATTAATATCCTCTTCGGAAATTTAAATTCCTTCTTAAATGTTTTAAGTAATGTATGAGCAAATTCCTTGTTATGTACTATTAAAATAGTTAAGTCACAATTCTCAATTTCCAAGCCTGTTAGAAACATCCCTCTGTCATTGCTAACAGTAGTGGTATTGGCTATAGGATGAGGACGAGAAAGTACGAACCCCCTCAAGCAGATTTGGCTACACTTAAAACAGGCTCAACATGCCCATATGAGCTTTTTGCTCAAGTGTGGAATCTTGTCTAATCCAAGATTTTTGTAAAAAATGCCCTCATGGATTCCATGAGAAAGTACGAACCCCCCTCAGATTGATTTGTCTATACTTACAAAAGGCACTTCTGTGAGATTGTTGTCCATAAACCTGTCAAAAATATGCCCCTCTTGGGCCATACTTAAAACTAGGCTATACCCACCTATATACACCTACACCCACCCACACCCACCCACGCATATTCACTTCCGGTCCACTTCCGGTCCACTTCCGGTCCACTTCCGGTCTACTTCCGGTCCACTTCCGGTCCACTTCCGGTTCACTTCCGGTCCACTTCCGGTCCACTTCCGGTCCACTTCCGGTCCACTTCCGGTCCACTTCCGGTCTACTTCCGGTTTAAGTTCAACTGGATACCATTCAATTTGTTTATCTATTATTAAAACAATGCAATTCTTCTAGAATTGCTCCGTGACTCTCTCATTTCTTACATCATAAACATATGATTTTTCACCTATGAGAATGACACTGCATATGGTGTCATCTGGTAAAGCCTCGTGGAATTCACAGATAATTTTAATGTTTGTTCTATCATTCACCACAACCTGTTTTCTTTTTGAGGTGTTCATTACAAACATGGGTCTCTGTGTCTTGAATTCATCTGGTGTGTAATACATATCAGTACTGCCAGTAGTGACACGCTTGAAAGCCGAAAATGCCTCATATAATTTAAGAAAATCATCCTTGGACATGTCTAAATTGTAATTTTCTCTAGGGAATACCTCATTTCTGCCATTTTTAAGATATATGTTCTTGATGTTGCAGTTATCAAATTTACTTGAATTTTTTTCCTGATTGTTGTGTCTTCCAGTCTGAAACAGAACCACCACAAAATCTGGCATGTCATATTGTATGCTGGAGAATGAATTTGTGGCATCAAACTCATAATATGTGCCAGATGCAGGCTTCTGTACACATTGATATGTGTAAAATTGCAGAGGAATCTGTGGATTTTTTATTATATCTGCTTTGTATTTAAGAGCATAACTGGCCTCATATTCAACAACTGGGATTCTTAACTCCATAGTCTGAATAATGCATTTTCCTGCATCAGGTAGGGTATTGGGCAGAGCTTCTCCTGTAGGGTTTAATGTGCTGTATCTCATCAATGCATTGTTATCATTGGCAGCTCTTCTAAATGTAATTCTTAACCCGCCCTTCCACATAATATCTTTGTAATCCGAGAAGAATCCTGGCAACAGGCGCATGGGGAACAGCACTGTATGATTTTTAGATAATATCTTATCACCAGCTTCAAATCCACCTATTTTGTAGTAAGAAGCCTCGGTCTTGGATAATTTTAGAGTGGCCAAAGCTGTGGAGGTAATACCGGGATAATCCACTCTGTTTATAACAACGCCATGCTTTCTGATCTCAATTTCAGAGAATAGATGCGGCACAAAATTATCTACCAATCTTATATTTGAATTTGCCGGATAATCTGTTCCATCGAGCTTTACAACATCAAATTTGATGTATAGATCTGCTCTGTGGGGGTGTATAAATCCATCCCCTACATCAAGATCAACCTCAATCTCTGTGTTGGGTTGATTTAAATTTGCAAATGTCCTCCTGTTTGGGGGGAATGATTGTAGCTCATAACTCTCAATATTTTCCATTGTATGTATTTTTATTTAAATATTAATCTCTATGATAGCAGTTGTTGTGGCTCCAGCAAAATCAACTAATTCTTCTTTTTCATTAGTGACCATCAATTCAATATAATCTATTCTGTTATGGCACACAGGAAAATATAATGTTGGGGATGGATTGTAGATGATGGGCTCCATAAATTCGGAATTAGGTTTGAATGTTGCAATGATGCCAGTTTGTTTGTGAGTGCCTATGCCATTTGATTTGGTGATCATACCCTCGGCCACATTACAGTGAATATTCAGAGTCTCTATGGCTAAGAATTTAGGTATATTCATAGCAGTGTGTTTGATGGCCGGTTCAAGTTTTGTGTTGTTCTCAAAGCCTAACAGCTCTCCTATAGTACCCAGATGCACTGTTTCTGTAGCAGATACAATCTCTACTCTGTGAGTGACAGAATTTTGACTTAACACTATACCTCTGGGTAATTGAGCATTTAGAGTGGACAGATTATATTGCCCTGGAGTGATGACAATTTTTTGATCCCCTACTGCAATTGTGTTGTTGTGGTGTGTAATATTAGGGATCAGGTACATGCCGTAAAATGCTCTGAGAGCTATTGTTTTGGGATACACTATGTCATCATGTAATTTGAGTTTCAATATTGAATTTTGGCTGGTGAGATGGAATACCCCCATGATGTTTCAGATACCACAAGGCCTTTTGAAAATCTTCAATTGATGGTTTATTTATTTGAGACATATATCTGAGAACAGATAAACACAAATGTCCGCAATTAACATCTTTGAAGTTTTGAACACGGGCATTATTGTAATAAAGATTAACTGAATTTAGATATTTTATTAAATTTTCAGGAGGAACACCTCCAAATGAATCAAACACAAATGCCTCATCGTTTAAATATATAAGATAACAGATCCAGTGAGTGCCCTGATTTTTGTACTCATCCAAATTAACAATGCCACACTCTTTGTTGAGTGGTTGTTCCGGTAAAGAATCGGACATGTACACACCCCTAAAATGTTTGATGCCCAGTGGCTTGATTAAAGCTTCAATATCTTGGTTTGTAAGCGGCTCTTGTTTTTTTTAAACTTACTCATGGCTCTCTTAACACCTTTGCCTTTTTTCTCCATGGCCAGGTTATGGCGCTTCTGCTCATCTAATTCTGCCCTATTTTTCTTGGCATCTATTACTGTTTTTGCTATGGCAGCTGATCCCCCAGCCAAGCTCCCAACAGCCCCGAGTGCTGCTAAGATGGCAGGGATGGTAAATATAAACCCCCCCACATGTGATTTTTTTCTTGATTGCTGTAATTTTTTTAATTGGGGGGTACTAAGCAACAATTTCATACCATGGCCCTTTGCAATACAAGAGCTTTTTTTCTTCCGCTGCTTTTTGGTCAAAAGACTATCAATAGTTTTAAGAGATTTAAGACCTGCATAAGGTATTTGATACATAACACCCTTGGCCTTCATTGTAGGTTTATTATATACATATTCACAACCCCCACCCCAGTTTTTGTTTGGTGCTCATAGCTATGGTGGTTCCCAATGCTGATATTCTCTCACTTAAAGAAGCATCTTTGCTTACAAATCTGCCAAATGCAGCCTCTTCTAATTTCTTGTCTGCAACATGTCTCTTGTCAAGATCAGTATGTGTGTTGTATGCTATGTCATGGTCTCTACAAGCAGCATCTAGGGGATTTACACCAGGATCCCCTCTGTTTAATCTATGATCCAATTTTGTGCCTGGACCACAATACTGATAGCCTGGAATATGTAGTTCAAATGGCAGCTTGTTTATAATGTCATTAACCAGTCCCCGACCCTCAGAAATATTCCAAAATTTAGGTGGTAGAGTATTAATAATTTTTATGAGATATCCAATCCCCTTAGGGTCATTCACTATAAAATTAGACAATTTTGTGCTTATCATGTCCATAATTCCAACCTTTTCATTGTAAAAATTGTGGTTCCCAGCATTTTCCTCCCCAGCTATCACCAGCAACCTATCTACAAGTTTCCTGACATCATCAACCCACACAAATTCTTTAGGCAGGGTGTTGTATTGTTTGATTCCACTACCTGTCTTGATTTGTGACCATATGGGTTTGATTAAATTATTGTATTTTGCCCCACTGCTAGACTTCACTCTTTTTTGTGTGGGATCATTGTTCTGGTATAGAGCATCTGATTTTATTAATATTTCTTTGTAATCCTCATAATCTTGCTCTGTATAGCTGCCAGGCCTTTTCCTAGTCATCAGTTCCCACAACCCAGGTGTTCCGGTGTACTTAACAAAACCACCTTTTTCTCCGAGACGAGATTCTGAATATACAATTATATCATCTCCCATAAATGTTACTCTGAAATTGCCAATTCTATGAATGATGCTGCCGTCAAGCTCTGTGTCAGCATATAAGCCAAACACCTCATCTTTGTTGTCTTTAGGTGTGGTTAAATATTTTTGAGCAAGAAGACCCAATTCAATAGGATCCTGACTAGCCTCAATTCTTCTAGGAGCAACAGGACTAGGTGTATGAATACTGGAAAGTGGGGTGAATGGATAATCTAATATGTTCCTTGCAGCTACAGGTACGAGCTCTGTGATCAAATCTTGATTTTGCTCTGTAACAGTTTTGATATTCTTACCTAAATTATTAATAGCATCAATTACAGGCTGTTCTGTTTGTTTGTGTTTTTCATAAATTCCACGGTTCTGTGATTTCCATCCCTTGAATCTTTTTACAAGATAATCTCTTAATTTAAGATCGTCAATGATTGGTCGTTTCATGGTTGTTTATATACGTCTCTACGTCTAGAAAATCGTTGATTTTACTTCTATATTTGCCAGTATTAGGTGTTCTTGTCATATCAATTGTGACAAACCCATAACTGTCCTGGTTCCAGCACCTACTGCAAAACTTGGAAAAATCATTGTAGCTCAAGTCCCCACCTACATATTCATCATGTATGTGTTTGAGGTTGGTATGATCTTGATGAAACACACATATAAAATTGCTGTTGTCTCGGATCAGCTGCTTCGGAATTTTAGAAAAAGTCTGTGCCAGGTAGAAGCAATCAATGTTTTTGTGTCGGCCCTGTGTAAAGAAATTTCTAACCTTGTTTTGATTATCCAGTATAATGTCATCAAACACAACAACAGAATTATCGAGACAGTCATGAAGTGGCTTAACATCTGGTACAAAAGTGGCAATATCCAATCCATCATATAGCTTCATCAGCTGCTGATATTTTAATTGTTCCAAGCTCTTAGAGAAGACATACAAGTGCCTGTTTTTCCAGTCTAACCAGTTGGGTGCCAATAAAAAATTATCAACCATTAATGTAGTTTTGCCACAAGCAGATGGCCCAACAATAAGACACCTAATATTATCAGGTAGCAAGTTGCCATTTCTCCTATTCTGCTGTTCAGGTTCTGGCAGCCTTTTTATAACATCCCAGGTGCTCATATTATCACTTTGTTTGCATTGATCCAGCTGTTTTCCGGATGACCCAGCCATTTGACAAGTAACTTGTTGCCTTTTCTGCGGATGATTTTTTCTATGAGATATGTGTCAGGCTGTTTAGTTTTGCTGAGCTCTTGTTCATAGAACCTGCCTTTGAGAATTTCTCCTCGGTGATCTTTTATTATATATGTGTTAAGGGTCCCGGGTTTAACTTGAACTACTGTAAATAATTCAGTACTCCAGTTTCTTGTAAAGCCTCTCTTGAATAAGTGCTTATATTTGCTGATTCTTACTTGATCACCCACCCTGTATTTGGCCCTTCTTATTGTTGGCTGGTATCTAGGATAATAAACAGTCCTGATCAAATTTTGCTCATCAGATGAAGTTACTTCAGAGGGTTTCATGTTGATTGTGGAATGGACCGAGTTGTTATATTTATGTAGAAGTTCTGGAAGAATATTAATCCATTTATAATTACCTTGAAGTGTAAATTGTTTATACATAAGATTTTTTAGGGTTCTGTTGAATCTCTCTACAATTGAGGCTTTGAGATCACTGTAACTCGAGTAATGTTTTATTGCCTGGCTTTTAATAAATTGTTGAAACACTGAATTATAAAATTCTTTGCCATTATCTGTTTGCAAATAGCGCGGTGATCTTCCTGAATGATTGATGATTGTCCTGAGGGCTTCTGTAACACATTTTCCAGTCTTGGATTTGAGTGGCACAGCCCAGGCAAATTTTGAAAATGTATCTATTACAGTGAGTAGATACTTGTAGCCCTTGTTGATTTTGTCTAAGTTTTTCAACTGTCCACTTGATAACTCAATCAAGTCGCTCTGCCATAAATCATCTATCCCCTTTGTGACTACTGGGAGTCTCTTAAAATTATGTCTGGCCTGTCTGTGTAATTCATCAACTATAATTTCTCTAGACATAATATGAAAACAAGAATATTGCAACTATGGGGTGTTCAGCAGCTGATACTACAGGATTTTCTAAATATAATTTGTCTCCTATTTGTATTTTAAATTCCAGAGAGCCATCATCTTCAGTATAGGCTGTTTCTAATGTGTTGGGATCTGTAAAATCCTCCAATTCTACACTGGTGATTTTCACTTTGTTCTCAGCATTTGTTATTGATAAGGTAGGGTAGTGGTGTGCCTGTGGCTGATGCCAATATTTGATCTTGATTGGTCTCAATGTGCCCCCAACAAAAAACTGGTAATAGAATTGAGCAGGGGACAGCATATATATTTTGCCACCTGGTGTAAATGGTGAATCATATTCTTTGTTGGGGATGCTGTACAATTCAAGAATTACTGAATGTTTTGGATTCTCGATTATGCCTGTTATTTCCTTTTCTGCTGTAAGCAATCTGCTTGTTACAGATTCAAGATGCTCATTGATGGTCCTAACAACATCATCATGGCCTGGCTTGATCTTTATGTCCACAACAAGTTTCTTGTATTGTTGCACAATCTCTTGAAGCTGGGTGGCAAAAACAGACAGAGCATTTGCTTGATTGGATTCCATGGTCCCTAGCTGTTGCTTGATATTAGCTACAATTTGTTGCAAATTTTCAACAACTGCCAATTTTGAATTTTGAGCAGTAAGATCATGGACCTGTCTTCTGATATCCTCAAACAGGGCATGCAGTTCATTAATATGTTGATTCGTTGGTAGAGTGGCCACTGTCTGAGTGAGTTGTTTGATCTCTGCTTGGATATTCTTGATATCTTCTGATTTCAATATCCTATTCACTGCTCTCTTAATATTTTTAAGTTCCTGTGATGTAGGAAGATTTGATACTGTATTTTGCAAAGATTCAAGTGCCAATTTTACATTGTTTAATTCAGAAGCATCAGCCACATTTTGCATAGCATTTTGGAGCAGGGCTATATCTGCCTGAGTGGGTGTGGATTGTTGTAAAATTTCAAGCTTTGTTTGGATATCATCTATCAAGTGATGAAAATGAGATAGCTCAGATTCAGTGTTGAGGTTTTCAAGCTTTGTGATTTGTTGCTGGACACTGACAAGGGTATCTACAATCCCAGGCAATCGGGATTCTTGTACATTTGCCAAATCACTTTGCACTGCTGCTATTGTACCTTCAAGATGGGTTATGGTACTTTGAATTTTTCCAAAATCTTCATATGTTTCAAGTTGCAGCTTAATATTTGCTACACTCCGAGTTATTGCACTCAAAGCATCAGAAGATGGCAAGTTGTTCATAAAATTTTCAAGTGTCTCAATTTTTTCTTTAACCTCGGCTATGGCATTGTGCAGAGGATCCAGATTAGGTATCTGGAGTGACTGAATCTGTTCCTTTAGAGTGGAAATCACTAGATCAAAATCTTCTTGTGATTTTATGCTTTTGACAATTGTTTGGAGCTGTGTCTGGACATTATTTATCTGCTCTTCCAATTGCTGTTTCAATTGCTCGGAGTTGGTGGCCTGGGTCTTAAATTTGGCTTGAAGAGCTGCTACAGCTTCTTCTAAACTTTGAAAATTATCTAATGTTGCCAGATCAGTATATTTCTGAAGCAGCAATTTGAGTTCAGAATCAATTTTAAGAAGAGGGTCCATGCATTGTGATTGTAAATTTGTAATTTCTAATTGAAGACTGGCATTGAGTGTGGTTTGTAAAGCTTGTAAATCACTTCTTAATTTCTTGACTCTGACATCAAGCATCAGAATCTCATCACTGTGATCTTCATGTCTTGTATGGCCAAATATATCATTAGGCATTTTGTTTTAATGGTTATTTATTATAGAATATCTGATTCTTAATTCTATAAAAAAGGGTATAAGCTTGTCATATGATCCAGGGACCTCAATATATAAGCAGTCACCAGCAGAAACAGTATATACAGTGCCAGAAATCATGTTTGAGTGCTTAATTCTATAAATATTTCTCCCTACTGAAATCTTGACATCACCCTCAGGGGTTGTAATAAATTGCAATTGCCCACCTACAGGTAATTGGTAATGATTTAAATTATTGTTAAATATGTACAATGTTTTACCTGTTTCTTCATCAACATCTGTAAGTATGCTGTTCAGATGAATAATTAACAAGCCACTCAGTTTAGACAGCATATCAGGAGAGGGTTGTGGTGTTGGCAGCTCCATATTAACCTGTTTTTTGAACCCAAATAAGTTCATGGGCATGTTTATTTATTTCAAATCATGCTCTGTAATTGGGCATTGTTTGCCACTTATCAAGTCACAATGACCCCAAGGTAAAGTATGTATGCCACATGATAAAATACATCTCTTATCATCATGTGGGTCCAGGGCCACTTTTCTTACAATATTTGAAGTCAATAAGTGATCCACACTCTGGATTCTGGATTCTGATGTTTTGATTGAATTCTGGGATTTGAGGCAATTTTCATAATCTTCAAATTGAAGATCTTTTTCAACAGTTACTTTGCCAATACCCTTGGCCTTTTTGGCAACAGTGCCACTACATGTCTCAAAAGTGTACATCTTGGCACTTAACCCAGCAAATTTCACAATAACATCACCACATGTCTCATCTTTTAACTTGCCAGGCACCTTTTTGTTGTGGGGTTGAATCTTTGTATGTTCACTGGTATCAAAATATTCAAGCAATGCAGGCTGTGACATATCTTGATAAACATCTTCTGTTTGAATATCAAGAATAAAGCTATCCGTGTCCATGTACAATAATTTTACACGATCACCATAAAAAGGTTTCAGCACATCATAATACAATGTTAACATATGTAATTTGGACAATTCCAATATCACAGCCCCTACATAAATAGGTTTATCAAATTTGATCTTTGTTTTCTTCATGTTGAAAAGTGCCATGTGCTCATCATAAATTCTTCTATAATTGAAGTTGGGCTTTGCAACCAATTTTTTGCTCCGGCTGGGGTCAGTAATTATTTTAACATCGGTATGTTTCCTGACATTTTCAATAGTTTTGCCATAGACAGAATTCACCATCAATTTAAACAAGGCCTTATCAAATTGGCTCTTTGCAGATGTTCGAAGCTCTGTGTTTGTATCAATGTATGGTTTCAACCATTCTGAGTGCCTGAACCTTAAGACTTTGCCAACTTTGGTCACTTGAACACCATGTTTCATCAGGAACTGGAGGTTTTTGTAATATATGACATAATCCTGTTTTGGCTCTAGAGTCATCATTAGCTTCTTCTGTTTAGAGCCAGGTGAGCACTGAACCTCGGGAATTGGGGGCAGATCAGAAAATGTGTTGTGTAAATTATCTGGAATTGTCAGATCAACCTCTAAGAATAGACCATAGTCACTGTCATCAAAATCCTGAAGATCCTCAATGTTGAAATTTTCAACCCACTCAAGCCCTGCATATGGTAGTTTTTGCATCATGGCATAACCATAGAGGCTGTTTGCATCTACATACAGTATATAATTTGATGGCCGTGCTGGATCATAATCAGGCAGCATAATATGCTTGTTATTTGCTCTGGCATATCTCTGGGAACATTGCACCATCCCTCCTCTTATACATTGCTCCATAAACAGATACATATCTTGATCGTGGATCAGATCCAATTGCTTTTTGGTATTCAAAAACGTTGCGGCCCATGCTAGGCCCGGGGCACTGTAAAAATACACTGGGTCCAGTTTATAATTTTGCATGGAAGATTTTCTGAATGCCTGTATTATATCAGCTAAGAGGGTGACATCAAGTTTTAAATATGCCATGTGATAATCAGCAAATGTCTTGCATTTTAAATTGTTCCACATCAACTGAGCATGGTGATAATCATCATCAGTGATTCCAGATCCTCTGATTCTGCTGTAAAACTCTTCTTGTGGTGGCAGGGAACACTCATCAAATTTAGAAAAATCTGTAACATAGTCATATGGATATACACCCTTCCGCCTAATTAATTTCAGGTCCTGATTTGGAAACATTGTACGTGTGATTTTGAATTGATCATCAGATAATTGAGAGGCCAGTGTAGCCAGGCTAGCAGATAAAAATCTGTAAGAATCAAGAAATCTTATGTGAATAGGAACACCATCAACTTTAATTATCTTGCTAATAGATATATATTTCTCATCATTTTCAGCTAAAATATTTAAATTCTGCTTGTCAAACCCCTCGTACCTGATCAGATGATGGAAATCATAATTGGATGCTCCATGGCAAAATATGGGGACAAATTTTGGTCTCTTGATCTGAATATTGCAGCTATTACACAGGGCCATTAAGAATTTACCATCTGTATGAGAATGGTGTTTCACCTTGATATTTGTATCTGAAAATTCAGAATCACATACCGGGCATTTTTCTGCATTGTTGAAATCTTCAATCTCTTCCTCTGTTAAAGGCAACATGGGCTTTGATTTTAATAAGATGTTAGATGCTATGTCACGGCACTCATTTTCTATTCTAAGTGCAAATTCTTTGATGGCATCTGGTCCCATGTATAAGCACGGCTCACTAGCTACACCATCCCGTATAACTGTATAACAAAAACTGGAAGGTTCATGTAGCTGGTATGGTGTACTTGAAGATTCCTCGGGATCTGGATTGCAGAATTCAAGAAGTTTGACGTTCGATTCAAAATCACAGACAATATATACTGGGTGTTCCAACGAGGCTTCATACTTTTTGAATTTGCAATTTTCACTTGGATTGGGCATCACCATATGAACAGGTTTATGATTCCCGCAGTATTTCAGATGCTCAATTAACTTGTTTTTGGCAATTTCTGCATTCACTTCCCGAACCCCATTCACCATTTTTCTACCATCAAATTCAGTTAAACATCTTCTGCACGACTTGAATATTGTATTGGATTTGCCTTGTTGTTTTCTGACTAAAGCTTCAAGACTGTGTATCAGAGTATAATGGTATGTATCATTCCCTTCAATTAAGAGCAGATCAATCGGAACAGCAGAATCATCATCAAGTGTACTGATTCTGAGAGGTGCTATCAAGCAATTGCCAGTGGAACAAATAAATACATTAATAGATAATTGTTTGCCATTGATGTGCCTGGCCTTTTTTTCAAATTTATCAATATTCTGAACAGACATTGGATATTCCAAACCCTCCATTGCATCGTCAAAAAGATGTTCATGTTGTTTGTAATAAGTTATTCTCTCAGGATGCCTTGAAACTGGATACAGAGCAGCTAATATACACCACAAAAAGCATTTCTGGTCATTATTTTTTATATTAACCACGGCTTGTTTGTTTTTGATATTGGCAGGTAATGGCACATATGTAGATCCTTGTAATGGGTTGAATTCAGAAATATTAACATATAACTTGTGTGGAGAACCGCATAGGCTCCATCCGGACTCTTTTGCCGCAAATTCAGAGTGTTTGATATTTAATTGATTTATCAAGCTGCTTATTATTGTGTCTGAATTTGTATTTGAATATACAGGTACAGTTTCTGTTATGTGGGGCTGTCTAAATTTTGTGCCATTTGGTTTCTTATATTGTACAAACAATTTGAGGGACAGCTTATAAGACCCATTTTGTGCATTAAGAATTGCCTGGAGATTAGGATTTATACTGTTCAAGAAATTCTCAATGCCACATCTTGGCTCTGATACAAACCGATAATCCCTTAATTGGCCGTTAAAACTGCTACGGATAGGTTCATAGCGTGGCTGCTTTGCTGCTCTGGCATTAACAGGTGCTTCGTGCCTTCTTTTCAGACCAGATGTTGATGATTGTGCAGAGCAAGTATCTTTATGTTTATATGTGAAATATTCCATGTTATATTCTCTATGGCATTTGTGGCAAATTATTGTGGGAGTTCTGTATTTATCTGGGTTACAAATCTTTTGGTGCTTGGCCCAATTGGAGCTGGATATATTTTTATTGCACTGATTACAATGTTTTTGATTCGGCATTTTTGTTGTTGTTTATTATATACAATTTCTTGGGATTCAATTCAAAACTTTATGCTGGATAAAAATATCAGTTGGGTTCAACACTGTGCTGTGTGTGTGTGTGTACGTGTGTATGTGTGTATACACTTAATATTTTTGGCTTTGGTATTTATATACAATTTCTTGGGATTCAATTCAAAACTTTATGCTGGATAAAAATATCAGTTGGGTTCAACACTGTGCTGTGTGTGTGTGTGTACGTGTGTATGTGTGTATACACTTAATATTTTTGGCTTTGGTATTTATATACAATTTCTTGGGATTCAATTCAAAACTTTATGCTGGATAAAAATATCAGTTGGGTTCAACACTGTGCTGTGTGTGTGTGTGTACGTGTGTATGTGTGTATACACTTAATATTTTTGGCTTTGGTATTTATATACAATTTCTTGGGATTCAATTCAAAACTTTATGCTGGATAAAAATATCAGTTGGGTTCAACACTGTGCTGTGTGTGTGTGTGTACGTGTGTATGTGTGTATACACTTAATATTTTTGGCTTTGGTATTTATATACAATTTCTTGGGATTCAATTCAAAACTTTATGCTGGATAAAAATAGCAGAAATAGGCCACAACTTGGCCACAAGTGGACCGGAAGTAGGCAAACCGGAAGTAGGCAAACCGGAAGTGGACCGGAAGTGAACCGGAAGTGGACCGGAAGTAGACCGGAAGTAGACCGGAAGTGGACCGGAAGTAGACCGGAAGTGAACCGGAAGTGGACCGGAAGTGGACCGGAAGTGGACCGGAAGTGAACCGGAAGTGGACCGGAAGTAGACCGGAAGTAAATATGTGTGGGTGGGTGTGGGTGGGTGTGGGTGGGTGTGGGTGGGTGTGGCCTAGTTTTAAGTATGGCCCAAGAGGGGCATATTTTTAACAAATTTATGGACAACAATCTTACAGAAGTGCCTTTTGTAAGTATAGACAAATCAATCTGAGGGGGGTTCGTACTTTCTCATGGAATCCATGAGGGCATTTTTACAAAAATCTTGGATTAGGCAAGGGTTCCACACTTGAGCAAAAAGCTCATATGGGCATGTTGAGCAAGTTTTAAGTGTAGCAAATCTGCTTGAGGGGGGCTCGTACTTTCTCGTCCTCATCCTATAGCCAATACCACTACTGCTAACGTTGCTGCCGTTCTGAATTCTGGTATAAATGACACCAGAGTCAGAAAATTCATTTAAGTTGAAGTTGATGTACTCCTCAAAATACTTTTCGCTATCTACAATATGAAGACATTGAAATACAGTCTTCCCTTCATATCTTACTATTAGAGTATTATGTTCAGGAGTTCTGAGTGTTCTACAATTACATTTGAACACTAAGATGATTGATAAGAAAATCTTCAAGTATGTCCAAGTCATATTTGCCATTTTTCTTTTACTGCCAGATGGCGAAACTGCAATGTAAGAAAGGAAGAATCAATAATTAAATTTTAAAATGTGATTGTTGATTTCTTTTCCCGATTTTTTATATTTCCAGTGTATTTCATTTCTATTTAAGCTATGAAACAAAACCATTGATTATAATCTTTGGTTCTGTGTTAAAAAATGTTCTAGAAATAAGATAGTATTCAGTAGACACACATACCAACTACTTTCCAAGCTCTTATGAGAATGTTCATTGACACACCTGACAATGTTGACTAATGTCAGCTGATTATAAAACCATTTGTGTGTTTGAAAATGAAGTAAATGTTTTATTAAGAACCTTTAGTCTTCTGATGTAGCAATAATGGAATTGCAATATGTATCGAAAGGAAGAACATTAGTGTCCACATCACTTGTAGCAGAGATAATTATATCCCCCCCCCCCCTGTGACTTGTTAGCCAAAACCCTTTCATTCGCGTAGGACATCAGATTGCTTAGTCTTTCTCAACGTTGCAATAGATTCTCTAGAAGAAAATCAATGGAACTCTTCAGGCGGTATCACAGTAGGTATTTATGTGCGCTTGTGACAGGCAACTGTTCTTCCTTTTCAATGCATGTGGAATTTAAACTCTTCTCTTCAATATCAATATGTCCATCGAGTTTCCTCAAGGGAAATGCTCCCAAAATAATGTAACTCTATGAATAACTTCAACTTATTGGTATTCAATTGTGCCATAAAATCATATGTATATTAATGAAAAAGAAAACAGAACTGAATAGTTAGTTTTGAAAATAGATCGTGTTAAATCTGTCATGTAGTTCTGGCGTGTGTTATGGACCAGCGGTCTACAAGATGTACCTTTCTAATGTAGCAAAGCAGTTTTTTGTCATCTGTATGGAAGTCAACATTTCTATTTTCCTACTATAATTCATGCTCAAAATGAGTGCACTGGAAACTTCTTTAGACATATTGTCAATGCTGGCATGACGAAATATTAACCAGGTCTCACACCGATTCTTTGAACAGTAAGGCCCTAACCATTTAGAGAGTTGGGCAATTTTAAAGGCAGGTTTTACCACCTAACCTCTTCAGGAATTCATTATAATAACCCCCAAAGGTATTGAAAATCTTGTTAAAAGCCTAGATAACAGAACATAGTCTTCGTTTGCTAGTCTGAATGATTTTTATCACTTCTGATTGGAAATATTTGCTTCCACCAACATTCCCATTCTTAATGCTAAGAATTAATCAGCATTTTACTACAAATGTGTAATGTACGTACCTTCCTATAATGTTAATACTATTTCTGGGAAGAATATAGCCTTCTTGATTCTGTCACATAAAATTGTTAGTTGTTTGCGTTAACTTGTTCCAATACAGCAGAAAATGAGCCGATCAATATTTTACCATTGAGATATTCTGCACGATGAATATATCGTGCAGAATGCACAAAGTATGCACATGATAACATTGTCATGTTCTGTCACGAGAGGTATTGTCTTAATGTATTCTCAATATCCTATAAAAAGTAATGATAATAAAACGTATTGTCTACGGCGTCGAAGTGTCTGACAGGCGCAACGAATTTGAATAGAACTTTCTAGGTCATATGTGTTCCCAGTCGGTACTATTCATACGTCTATATTCTATAGACTATTATGAATGAACATGAAAAATCCACCCAAATTCACAAGTATTTCCTCATTATTCACTACTATATCAATTCACCATCCTAATTCACTGAACAAGAACACAAAATGGCTTACTTGCAAAACTCGGTAAAACATTTATACCATGCTTTAATTGTTATGGAGTTGCAGCTCGGTGGTCAATTTCACCATCGAACATCCCGGGTTCGAATCCCGTTGTGTATATGGGTGTTCTTCGTAAGTGTCATTCACTTGATTTCGTCCAAAAATAAACTATTCATCATCATTGTTCCAACAAAGCGATTTTGAAAATTGATATGGCATCAAGTCGATAACTGAGAGTTCTCAACCCCATATATATATATATATATATATATACAGATGGGGGACAACATAATACGAACACCTGTGAAAAAGTATGCCACATTTCACACCGGCAGTACAGCAGCACCACCTGGCACTGAAGTCTGCCACCTAGTGGCTGTGAAGGGGAAGGTATTAGTTTGCCAACAGCAGTCATTGGTGGTGCATTCGTCTATCATACGCTCTCAAGAGACACTGCAATGTCAGACCTGACAGAGTTCCAAAGAGGCATGATTGTTGGAGCACGTTCAGCTGGAGCCACGGTGACTGAAACCTCAAAGCTTGTTGGGTGTGCAAGGAGCACAGTATCAGCCATTATGACAGCGTACACAACACAAGGTAAGATGGCGTCTTCAAAGCACAACAGTGGACGAAAGACAAAGCTTGCTGCACAGGATAGGAGGGTGTTGAAGCGCATAGTGGCCCGAAAGCACAAGCAATCGTTATCCGAGCTAACATCTGAAATGAACAGGCATCTCCAGGACCCCATTTTAACCAAAACTGTCAAAAGGGAACTCCATGCTGCAAACATTCATGGCCGAGTGGCAATTCGTAAGCCATTGGTGACATCACGTAATGCTGTCAAGCGACGCCAATGGTGCAGAGCTCACAGAAGTTGGTCCCCACAGCAGTGGCAACAAGTCATCTGGTCTGATGAATCTACATTCACGTTATTTCAGACCACGGGGCGCGTTTATGTGTGGAGAACGCCTCGAGATGCATTTCATCCTGACTGCCTCTTGCCGACTGTGAAGCATGGAGGTGGGTCCATTATGGTATGGGGCACGATATCTTGACATGGTGTGGGACCACTTGTTTTTCTGCATGGGAAGATCAATGCCAGTCACTATCGCAGCATTCTGGGGGATCATCTCCATCCTTTTGTCGAGACTTTATTTCCTGGGGACCGACCGCTTTTTCAAGACGACAACACTCCTATCCACACTGCTGATTCTGTCCAAACATGGTTTGAAGAACATGACGATGAAGTAGGACATCTTGAATGGCCCCCACAGTCTCCTGACCTGAACATTATAGAACATTTGTGGGGATATTTGGAGTCCAAACTTCGTGCTCGAAGTCCGCCTCCAGCCACACTTTCGGAATTGGAGACTGCTCTGGGGGAAGAATGGCTCCATATTACCTTAAACATTGTGCATGACCTCTATGCGTCAATCCCACGTCGCATACAAAGTGTACTTCAGTCACAGGGTGGTCCAACCCCCTATTAATAAAGATTTTCTCTACATTCACAGTTGTTCGTATTATTTTGTCCCCCATCTGTATATATATATATATATATATATATATATATATATATATATATATATATATATATATATATATATAAATGTATGTATGTATGTATGTTTGTTTGTTCCGGCATAACTTACGAACGCCTGGCGCAATTTCACTCAAACTTTGTACACATATGACTTAACAATGTGGAAATAAATACTGTTGGGATAAGAAATCCCTGGCACCCCTACAAGGGGGGGGGGGGTCGGAAGGGATGACATGTAAAAATAATCGAAAACAACTGATATTAGTGTGCAATCCATAGTTTTCGGGGTCGCTAAGATGTATAGTAACACTCTCAATGCCGTTCAACTCCAAGTTCATCACCTATCGCTATGTGCAGGTGAGAGAGGGAGAAAAATAAAATAAAATGTCACAAATGACCTGGATTAGTGTCGGAGTCGCTGAGCTAATTGGCGACATTCGCAATGAAATAAAATTAGTTACATTTTACAGTATATTTAGAATTAATTATTTTCCTGTCTAATAGAAGATTTAGATAAATAGATACCCCGACAACGCCGGTTAATCAGCTAGTTTTTTATAAGTTTAATGATTTCCGAGATATCACAGCATTAAATGCCAGGGTCGCCCAAAACATCGGCCCGTGGGGCAATACTATAAAATAATCAACGGTGAGATTCATATGGGCCTTGCTAGGGGAGAGTTGCCGAAATTGGACCGTTGCCTAAGTTGGACCGCCTTTGTTTTTGCCTATAGACGAATATTTGAAACAGGATAGTTGGCACTACTGGTTGGCGTCAGTGCCATGTACAAGTGACTGAATGGTCAGTCAACTAGAGACGTTCGACGAAGTAGGAGTTCTGTTATTGTGCTTCCATTGTTCGTGTTGCAATTATTGTGCTTCGGATCTTAAACTCTTGTTGTAGACTAGGGGTAAGTGATTAAATGTCCTGTAGTATATTATAAAAGTGCCATTCATTAACCACTAACTACATATGGTAAAACTATGGTTTAGTTGCGTATGTTCCTGTACCGTCATATTTTTAATAACGGGGTATAATTGCCTAAGTTGGACCACCCCGTGTTTCCGAAATTGGACCGGGAAAGTATGGGCTGTGGACAGAGATGGAATTGCAAATGGCTATATCAGCATAAAATAATGGGGACTATGGCTTGAACGAGTGTAGTAGAAGGTATGGTTTGTTTGGTTTTACAACTGACCGAATATTCAACGTGGATGAGTCAGGTTTCAACACAGTCCAGAAATGTCCACAAAAAGTTATAGCAAAGAAAGGACATTCACAGATGGGTGCTCCTACAAGCGGCGTACATGGAGTATATACCACAAAGGTGTGCGCAGTGAGTGCTGCAGGTGTTTAGATACCGTAGACATACATACGTACATGCCTTTTGTGGGCGGTCCAACCTAAGCAACCTGTGGTCCAAGTTAGGAAACCTGTTGCCTATAATGGACCGATGTCACTACTTTCGTTTCTGTATCCTATTATTTTTTTTGTTGAAATACATATATGAAGTGAAAGCTTCTCATACCTACAATTTCGTTCTTTCTGATGCAGAAGCAAGATAGTACCAACTGGTCCAATTTCTACAACTCTCCCCTATCTACGATGATATTGATGAAGGTAATAACAGGCCTGTCGATGTCGTACGTTGATAATAGCGGAATGGTAAGGTTGCTGGAATTGTCAACACGAGCAGAAAACGGAAACCAGTACGTAATGCCTTTTCATAAGATGCCGAACTTCTGTTTAGCCATATTCAGTGGAAGCGGGAGAGGAAATGTAATCCGAGTCGATGCCACAAATGACGAAATTCAGCAAAACGAGTCCGATATTCTTGGTGATGTGACGTTGAAACATGAGGACGGCCTCCTCCATTTGGGAATTGCGTCTGTTCTTGAGGAGCAAAGATGAAGAAATCTACCATTATCCGAGCAAAGCGTTGCAAGCTGTGCTGGGCGTGGATGAGTGCTAGTATGGAAGTTTAGCATTCAGGTCTCCGCCCCGTACGATTCCATCATCCAGTGTTTCTGGTTGGATTAAGTCGATGGCAACCAGTCTTGCAATTTTGTTTTCCTAGCAGCTACATCTTCATTTGACGCATGCAGCTTTGGCGTAAAGTTTGGTAACATAGCCAAATATGCATTGTGGATTTGCCACTATATTGTGACAATTTATACATATATAGAAATGTGTGTATGTGTGTGTGTGTGTGTGTGTGTATGTTTCTTCCAGCGTAAGTCTCGAACGCCTGGAGCAATTTCAACCAAACTTGGTACACATATCACTTGCAATCTGGAAATAAATACTGTGGAGGTAAGACACCTCTGGCACCCCTAGGTGTGCGGGTGGGAAGGATACTTAAAATAGTATTCTGTTGCGTGGCATTTTCGTGTGTCATATCCTGCAAGTTATGCTTCTCACTACACTGCACGGGAAATTTAGTTGCCTACCCAGAAGGTGCGAAATTGCATAGTTTTCTGGGGCGCTAAGATGAATAGCGACACTCCGAATGCCGTTCAACTTCAAGTTCATCGCCTATCGGCATGGGGGGTGAGAGGGGGTGAAAATTAAAAAGTCACAAATGACCTAGATTTGTGTCGAATCCATAGTTTTCGGAGTCGCTAAGCTAATTGGTGACATTCACGATGAAATAAAATTAGTTACATTTTACACTATAGTTAGAATTCATTATTTTCCTGTCTAATATAAGATTTAGATAAATAAATACGCGAGCAACGCCGGGTAACACTGTTGAACAATGAAATTTTTACAGAAAGGAAAATGCCCAATCTTTTTTAGATTTTGGTACGCTGAATTCGAAAATGACATAGTTTTTGTTTCTTAGCTCCCGTTTTTGAGATAAAGTAAAAAAACAATCTTACAGATTTTCGTACGCTTTCGTACGTTTTCGTGCTATATGAATTTTGTCACGTCCTTATTTCTGTTTTTTAGCTCTCGTTTTCTTGATATTTCAGGAATGCCAATGAATGCTGTGTTTCACGCAGTTATAAGATACGCACATTGTAATGTGAGGCTACGACCTTGACCACATCCTCAGATATATCGATCGGTGAACACGTGCTCCGCGTGATATTACGTCAGTGTTTTGTTTCTAGCTAACACAGTCTGAGATTGCTTGCCTTCCGGAGTGCTCCATTGTGTATTGTGACGTGAGTTTCTGAGTTACTATGTGGAATCAAAACTGCTGTTATAATGCCACGCAGATGTGTTAATAACCCCAACAATTTTTGTTATATAAGTGGAGATGCAATTTTTGGACAAAGGAAGCGAACATTGTCAGAAACTATGAAAAAAGCTTATTTCCTATATTTCGGGTGCCGTGTTGGGGACCAATGAAAAGAATGGGCTCCTCATGTTTGTTGTACGACATGTTCATCAACTCTAAATGCATGGATGAAAGGAAAAAAGTTTCCATGCGTTTTGCAGTGCCGGCCATTTGGCGCGAACCTACAAACCACGTAACAAATTGCTACTTCTGCTTGGTGCGTCCGCTAAGTAAAGGATTGAACAAGAAAAAGAAGAGCATCATAGAGTATCCTAATATACCAAGTGCGATGCGACCAGTGCCTCATGGAGTGGATCTTCCAGTGCCAGATCCTCCAATAGCCACAACAATAAACTTTTCTAGTGACAGTGAAGATGAAGACCTGGCAGATACATGCCATCCTTCCACATCTAACGATCCCACCTTTACACCAACATCATCTAGTGAAATGAACAAAATCACGCAAAATGAACTCACTGATCTTGTTAGAGACTTGGACCTTCCAAAACATAAAGCCTAAGTATTAGCTTCTCGTTTCATGGAGTGGAATCTTCTGGAAGATAAAGCTCGAGTATGTACTTTTCGCCAACGTCAAAAGCCAAAAAGGTTTTTCAACACAACGAACGAAATGACATACTGTACGGATGTTGAAGGTTTGATGCAAGAACTCAATATCTTATACAAACAGGACGATTGGAGACTTTTCATAGATGGTTCGAAAACTAGTTTGAAAGCCGTGCTATTACATAATGGCAATGTGCTTCCTTCCATCCCAGTGGCATATGCAGCCCTAGCAAAGGAATGTTACATCATGACGAGAGGTATTTTAAACAGCATCGAGGAAAAAATTTTTTTTCCTAGTGTCCGAAGGCGGGGTCCAACATAATATATGTTCATTTTGGGTCATTGTAGGCCAGAAAAAGATAAGTTTTATTTGTCCTTTTTTCCCTTTTCGGCGTTTTCTGGCTTATTGGTCCTTTTTTAGCCTTTTTTAGGTCTTAACGGCTTTTTTTGCAACTTCACCTTCTTTCGAATACCTTTTTACTGCCCATTCTCAATTCGAATCATTATCAGTTCATCACCTCTTAAACATCCTTTCTGTAGTAAAGAAATAAGAAAAATAAATAAATAAATATATTTTTGGACGACTGAAGCAGATACGGTACAAAGTCCTTTAACCGTAACTTCGTCTCATACCCTTAGGTATGTGGGATCTTTTGGGAATGTAGCTCACTAATCATCATTCATCCTTGATGGTAAAGCACTAGAGGTACTAAATTTACACACTTGAATGGCAACACATGGCACTTGAGTTTCACACCCCTAAAGATTGAATCAGCATGGGTATGTAAGGATATACCTGTCTCTGTACTGCAACTGAAGATCTGCCGTGAGAGGTTATGCCTGTGACTGTACGTAGAGTCTGACTTGCGACTAGCGTTAACACGCTCTCCCTAGAACCTCCTCCTCTCTCTCTATTCAATCGTAACTTGCTCCTCAATCACTGAATTTGAACTCACCCCGAACTCTCTGCCTCCCAGACATTTATTGCAATTCAATTTACTAAACAAATGCACAGTCAGGCCTGTAGCCTCTTCCTGGATTTCGTCTGTTTACAGCTGATGACCAGGAAGAGCTTCAGTGCTGTCTGACACTGCAATCCTGTGATGTTTCTGAATATTTCCTGATTGGAAAACGATGGTTGAATGACTGGAAGTTGGAGTTCGTTCTCCATAATAATTAAAAGATACTACGGATCGTTACGATGTCCCTCTCCGGAAAAGAATTCCGTTTTGAATTCGTCTTTATGTCTGATCCAATCTTATAGGGATACCGTTTATTATAAAAATAAGAAACGAAAACAAAAATAAAATGCCGAAAACAAGAAAATAATAAAGTAAAGTCCATGAACCTATCCAAAGTGAATATCCTATAAACCCACTGACCCACAAGAACATATAACACAATGCATTATTTCTGCTGAATAAGTGAGTGGATCAGCGTAAAATAACATAACGCATGCATTTGTTGATGTAGAGACCTGACGTCACATGGCGTCGGCCGTCAAAACACACTCATTTAATACGTCACGTCAGAGCGTGACCAGCCTCTTGCGACACAAATCGTATTTGTCTACACGAGACAGTCAGTGCACCGTTTGAAGGTAAGAGACTCGAAATTACATAATAAATTTGCGTTAACATTGAATGATAGATAACTAATAGCCTTCCTTCACCGTAAATAAAGTGGAGCACTGAATAAGAAATAAATCGAAGCACTTGTATAAATACATAATTCGTTGCACCTGTGTTGCTAGTAATTTTTGGTTACTAGGGTCAACACGTATGCCGAATATTGCGAACTGAGTTTATCGCACATAAATATAATCGTAGCACGTATCACTATAGTTTTCCTGTATTATTATTATCGATGGATCACAGTCTTTATTTTTATATTAACAATATATATTTACTTATTTAACTCCGTCCTTTAATATGAAATATGTACACACTCATATATAACACATGAATTAATAATTCAAGTAGAAATAATATTTAAGCATCGCAATTGTTACACCTTTTGTCCATGCATATCAATGTTGTATTTATTCTTCTATTAAAATTGTTCGTTGATAATTCCATAAACATGCATTGAACACACGCTGAGAGTGAAAAGTCCAACATCTTTGACCTCGATGTCGTTCACCTAAAGTACGATGAACAAATGAATCGTAACATTGTCCATTTAGGATAATCATCCTTTATTCCAGACACGATGTTCAGCTCAGATTGACTATACTTCGTGGAATTTTTCTGTACCTGAGAGTACAGTACCACTACGTTCTGCCACACTGTACTTGTGTGGAATGTACTGATGAAAGTCGGACAACCCAGATTGTACATTTCCTTCTGTCTGTCACTGAATGAACATCTTCCCTGTAGAGTTCTGCTGTCTGCGTTTCTCGTACTTGCACTTTGGGAAGGGATAATTTGGGGAAGTTCAAACTTAAGAGTAGAAACGTGATTTCTTCTGGCAATGAGAATTGTTCTGCATTGGAATATTGATGAATACATTTTTTCTGCTGAGTGTATCATGTAACGACCAATGGAATGTGTGGTCGTATGTGTCCTCGGAATGGGAGAACTATGTTCCTGGAGGAATAATCACTATGTGTACTGCTTGTTTTTTTTAGACGAACTTCGTGGGGTGGACCAATGATTTTACCCCTTTGATGAAAAACTGGAACATTTGTGTGAAAACTTCTTGTACTGCTAACACTTCGTTGGGCGATTCTTCTTTTGAGGCTTTGAGAATAGACGTACGTTCTTAGAGTTGTACATGACATGGAAGTGTGTCAAGTAATGTGTATATTAGGAGTGTAGCATGACACTTTAATGGAGGAATCATGTAGTTTACCCTCTGGAACATGTCGTTGTTTGTAAAACGTTTTACTGCTGGACTTGTAGATTATATTGAAGATTTTGTTCGAGACGTAGCACGACAATTTTGAGAAGCTGTGTAGATTCTCTGGAACGTGGCACGTCGTGGTGTACTTTACGAATTGCCTTAACAGGGGGGGGGCGGTTCTTGATCCCTTGTAGAGTAAAGCTGGAACATGTTTCAGCAGTCTGGCTCCCAAGCTGGCGAATGCTGTCAGGATGCTGGACGCGCTGCTAGTGGTTCCCATTTCGACATTTTCCTTTCGGGTTTGGGAATGCCGAATTGTTTCCCTTGCGGCTGACACTGGCTGTTCTCTGGCCGACAGCTGATAAATTTCGAATTTGAGACAGGTTTAAGGTAAAGGTAATGTTAGCGTAGATTTAAGATAGGGTAATTTTTCCGGGAAAGGATTATTTTGATCCAACCTTTTTGGTACAACACTCAAGAATAATATTTTGCCACTCATGATTTAAAAACGCCATTATCAATTGAAATATACTTAAACTAGTAATAAACTCTTATATTATACCCATTAAATTAAATATGACAAACGATAATTCCTAGTGGAAAAATATAAAAAGAAATATGATGAGAATAGCTTCGTGAAAGCTACCACGGTTATTCCAGAATCTAGAAAGAAAATAGGATAGTGCCTATAAAGCAATCGGAATTTTAATTTATTTTTGTCCCCGTAAAGTACCAATGATATATGTCGTGATTCGATTAATTGAGTTTAATTCATTATTGCTTGTTGTGAGTTACTATTTGACAACGTTCTAACAATCTGGCAACCTGCTACAGTCTAAAGAATTTAGCCGTCATCATTTCTGCTTACGATAATTTTCCTGCTTCAAGTCTACATGTCTCCCGCGACCTGGGTTTTGCTGGCTGGCTACCTGATCCCCATAACGGGAGAGGTTCGGAGGGGAAATTCTTACGTTAGCAAAATTCTTCGTCCGGTCGTAGATTCGAGCGCTCAAGACATGTAATGCCCCGCACCTCCACCACGTCTCATACCCTTAGGTATGTGGGATCTTTTGGGAATGTAGCTCACTAATCATCATTCATCCTTGATGGTAAAGCACTAGAGGTACTAAATTTACATACTTGAATGGCAACACATGGCACTTGAGTTTCACACCCCTAAAGATTGAATCAGCATGGGTATGTAAGGATATACCTGTCTCTGTACTGCAACTGAAGATCTGCCGTGAGAGGTTATGCCTGTGACTGTACGTAGAGTCTGACTTGCGACTAGCGTTAACACGCTCTCCCTAGAAACTCCTCCTCTCTCTCTATTCAATCGTAACTTGCCCCTCAATAAATGAATTAGAACTGACCCCGAACTCTCTGCCTCCCAGACATTTATTGCAATTCAATTTAATAAACAAATGCACAGTCAGGCCTGTAGCCTCTTCCTGGATTTCGTCTGTTTACAGCTGATGACCAGGAAGAGCTTCAGTGCTGTCTGACACTGCATTCCTGTGATGTTCCTGAATATTTCCTGATTGGAAAACGATGGTTGAATGACTGGAAGTTGGAGTTCGTTCTCCATAATAATTAAAAGATAAAAAGTGGCAACTTTCTCTTGTTTTAAAGCTTTCAGTTTTTTCTCACCGTGTGTTCCATACCACCAGAATTTTATATTTTTATTCATTAAATATGTAATTAAAACTGAAGTTATTAATTAATTTGGATCACACTTTTACGTCCTTTTTTCCGTTTTTAGATCCTTTTTTTGATAATTTAAAGTCATTTTATAGGTCCTTTTTTTTTTGGCTATTTTAAGGTCTTCAACTTCCGAGCTCTAGTGATGACGTTCCCACTGCGTCATCAGGGATTGTGTTCTAAACGAATGAATTAATTATGGGTGATATGATATGCAAACATTGTAAGGCTATGGAAAGGAATGCTATGAGAACCTGCTAGATTTTGTGTTGCGGAGAGGAAACCATAAACACGAAACAGAAGCTTATATACTGTGAAATCTGACGCTATGGGTTCGAATACTGGCTAAGACATGTGTCTGTTGTTTCATTGTGAAATGTAATCCATAGAGATGTAGCAACGTTAAACAACCTATTATAATGTACGTATATACGTTTCAAAAGGACGAAATAAAAAAGATTGTGTGAGCCTCCCTGATGGCGTAGTGGTAACGTCCTTGCCTTGAAATCAAAGGGTCCCGGGTACAATACCAGGTGAAGTGGTTCGGATTCTATTTAAACTGTTTCCAGTTCAGATGAGCCCACCTGTTCATAAAGTTTACTTATTTTTGCATTGATCGCCAATGAAATTGTTTACTAATATTCTTAATTTCAGTTTCAAGATGAAACCGGCTACGAAATAAGAGGAGTGGGTTAATTTTTCTGTTATGAAATCTCACTTTTGTAGTAGACATTTGCCACACTCAGATGTGACGTAATAAACAAATCTGATACATTTTCAAAGTATTAAATTGGTATCTATTTTGGAACCATCTTTCAAATATGACATTTTTGGCGAGTCGAATTTTAGTCCTGTTTTAGCAGATTTAAGAAACCTTGCTTGAGATGGGGGGGGGGGGCAAATGTTCCTTTTGCCCCGCGCTAAATTACGCCTATGACGAACAGTAATTCAAAGTAAAAGACTGTCCCGACAAATTTGGCAGACACGTCGTATACATTTGCTATTGAGATAATCATAATTAAGCGTGCAGTTAAAAACAACTTTCTTTTCATATATTGGATGCAGCTCTATTTTTCCTGCAATGTGGATCAAGAACTGGGGACCTGGAAACTACAACACTCCACGTAACCAATAGTCACATGACCCTGTTTGCTTTCCTGTCATGCTGACCTTCGCATGGTGACGTTTTATGGTGTTAGGGCAGGCGATATTACCCGATCATCGAAGGGTGCAATGAGTGTTGCCTACTCTCCACACATATTAGCTCCTATTAAAGCCTTAAGAGGAGGTAATTCTTTCCACCATTGTACACTCCTGTTCTCATAAAGTGGTACATTTTGTAAGGTTGGACAGTTGTAGTATGTGCCACTTTATCTGAACAGGAGTGTACATAGTGGTTTGGATTCCACTTCAAACGGTAGGTTCAGTCCGGAATAGCCAATCTGTTCATAAAAGTGGACTTAAAACAAATAAACCAGAATATTGCAAAATTGATGAACAAACGTTTCTATCGATTAAGAATACATCATATCCAAATGTTAGTGTATCACCTCACGGAGTTAAACATTATCAAATGTGAATACTCTCAAATGAAAGAATCAAACTAAACCTAAGTTCATTAATTCAATCGTAAGGACATGTATTAGTACATCCTTCATATTCAATCAATTAATCTTATTTTACGAGTAACAGATATTTACAGAAATTTAACAGATGCAATCCTAGCCGAAATGAGGCAACCTTCTTTCAGAACTCGGTATAAGCTATGGATATAAATAATTTTTTTATAAAGAGTAATGTATTGTTAAATGTTTTTTTTAAAAAAAATGTTTTTAATATTTTTCTGAACACCTTAAGTAATTTGTCCATTACATTTAAGTAATGAAAATATCATATTAAATTTTGAATTCGAAAGTTGGCCCCCTTGCTCGTGCTTGCAAAAAATTTAGAATTTTAAGATTTTATCACATTTATTTTCTTTCCAATTTCTTCAGAGATGCATCGTAGATCATCACGTGTCTCACTGACAGCAACGTGATGACTACTGTAATAGGTTTTACTGCAAACTACTCTTTTGGTATGCATGATCTATGCAGTGTCACGAGGGAAATAATCTACAGAAACTTAGCTAATCACTCATATTAAAGTGCAATGTAATTTGGACTAGAATTGAGAATAGTCACAGGCTACTACGCAGTTAGTAAACTCACTCGTCTCGTAACATATGGAATTTCATAAAATAACGTGAAGCTCATAATAATCGAAGAATAATATTCTATGTATATTAATAATATATACAATAGTAACATATACTTATGAAGTATTATTTGGAAAATCTACATATTATACCAGTATCGATCATAAAGGATATACTTCATATTTTATAATTATTATTATTTATTAATTATTAGCAAGATGATTACAAGATAAACTGATTACATGCTCGAGTTCGCTCAAAGTTTTTCGACGTAGCACGATCCATTAGTACTACCGTGCAAATTGTCCATGTCTATTTTAATTAATTTTTCTCTTACATTCTATTTGTGTTTTAAGCGATGGATTTTTATGTATGCTGGTGCAGAAATTGTCAACAGCTTATTTTGAGTTTTGTTTTAATTCTTGAAGTTCTTATTGGATCAAATAAAGTGCACGAACATGGTGATGGACAATTTGTACGTTAATACTCATGGATCCCACTGCACGTGAAATCCATGTAAATGAGCCTTTGGTTCCTCCTTCGCTACTATCATTTTATCTGCCACACCTCTTCGAACTTTACACAGCGTGTCTCATGTCGCTATGGAATGATTACATAACACGGAACATATGATATTACCACAACACGTCATCAGCGACTGTCACGCACCAACATATGTCCCACAGTCGTTTCCATCCAATTAAAGAACTATACAACTGTGTACAGTCTTATGTGTTGAAGATTTTCGTCGTGTGTGAACCAGAGGAACGAATCTCCAAAAATGTGGTTTGAGTTTCGTTTAAATAAACTTCTCTGAATAGCCCAATTTGGAGTCAGATTTATATACGAGGGGCGTACAAGTCAATCTGGGACTTTTTTTTTTTTTTACAGGTTTAAGAACTAATCCCAGGGCGGGTGGTCCTCATTGCAGACGGCAGTCCAGAGACGAGTTTTCAAGAAGGCGGACAGCAGTGTGAACGTGTACACGAACAGCGTATGGTGATGACGTTTGTAGTGAAGGAGGGCATAAAACCAGCTGAAATTTACAAAAGACTGCAAGCACAGTACGGTGATGAAACACTCAGCCGCAGTAAGACATTTGAATGGTGCAAGCGCTTCAAAGACGGTCGTACGTCTGTCACCGACAATCCAGGTCGAGGTGGTTCCCAGCCCACAGCATTTTATAAACTCAAAAGTCCCGGATTGACTTGAACGCCCCTCGTATCTTCACTTCTAATTCCTAGCTGTAATGTGGAGTCACGTAGCTCCAATTTACTGACTGGTAAATTTGATAAATTAGTTCTCAAACGACCACAGTGGGATAAAATGCGAAAAAGGTGGTCATCATCAAATAACTCGAGACAGAATTGAAAAGTCGTGACAATAATCGTTACTCGGGGGTTTATGGGGTCGCTGATTACGAATCTGACAATATTTTTCCCAAAAACAAAATGGCGGATCCAATATGGCGGCCAAAAATTCACAAATGTTGATAAATATTAATGAAAATTGTCACCCGGGGGTTTTCGGGACCGCTGATTACGAATCTGACAATATTTTTTCCCAAAAACAAACTGGCGGATCCAATATGGTGGCCAAAAATTCACAAATGTTGATAAATATTAATGAAAATCGTTACCCGGGGGTTTTCGGGACCGCTGATTACGGATCTGACAATATTTTTTTCCAGAAACAAAATGGCGGATCCAATATGGCGGCCAAAAATTCACAAATGTTGATAAATATTAATGAAAATCGTTACCCGGGGGTTTTCGGGACCGGTGATTACGAATCTGACAATATTTTCCCCAAAAACAAAATGGCGGATCCAATATGGCGGCCGAAAATTCATAAATATTGATAAATATTAACGAAAATCGTTACTCGTGGGTTTTAAAAATGTATAAATTTAAAAATAATTTTGTAAAAACAATTGTTATTGCAGCAACTGGCAACTGGTAGGTGGTAGGTGAAAATTTATTTAAGCGAAAGGTTTTATTGCATATATATATAATTTTAAAATGACAAAGGAATGTTGTTTAATTTTTATTACTAAATGATTTAAAGTAAAGAAATTATTAATACATTTAATCGCTTTCAATTTCGTAATTGCTGCCATCTCCAACATCTGATGACTCTACTTCACTTTCGGTGTCGGTATCGGTATCATTAATTATCATTTGACGTGCTTCTAGTGACAGTGATCTTTTATTTTTTGGGAGGATTTTCCGAACACTTGAAACATATGGATCGGAGCTAAGTAATAATCTATGAAATAAATCGCTCATTGTCGCTTCTCGGCTATGTTTTCTGGATAAATCTTGTCTATATTTTTTTATTAGCTTGTTACTCGCTTCTTGCGCTTCCTCAGACAGCGGATTCTTCCTGCTTAGAAATTAGATTAAACACAATAGAACCACTTAACCATTCCTGGTTTTTCGTTGTAAATCTGCTTTCTACTCGCGCCGATTCTTTCCACAAAGTGCGAAATCTGTACAGTACATATGACAAAGTTTTCTTCTCTTCTTCAGATAAAAAATACTTGCGATGTATTTTTGTGGAAATGTAGTCCTCCACGAATGGAAAAGTTTTTTGGAGTTCTTCGTTCAAATGGTCTCTTAAGAGTCTCTTGTTCATGTCTGAAAACAAAAATTGATATTAGTATTTATTATGATAGTATTTGTAAAAGTTATAAATTTTTGTCACCAATTAACTTAACAAAATTGTATTTAAGTTATTCACTTAATTTAATCGTCATAAACGATATCAGCATTAATATTTATTTTTAAATAATGTAATTAGTCCAAACGTTCCCTTCAGTAAATTTGAATATAATTATTTCAATTTATTATTTGATTATAAATAATTATAATCAAAATTAATATTTATCAATATTTGTGAATTTTTGGCCGCCATATTGGATCCGCCATTTTGTTTTTCGGAAAAATATTGTCAGATTCGTAATCAGCGGTCCCGAAAACCCCCGGGTAACAATTTTCGTTAATATTTATCAACATTTGTGAATTTTTGGCCGCCATATTGGATCCGCCATTTTGTTTTTGGAAAAAAATATTGTCTGATTCGTAATCAGCGACCTGAAAAACCCCCGAGTATCCATTTTCAACAACATTCATTAATATCTAACCGATTTTCCACCCACGTACGTTCTCTTTATATTTTGTTTATGACTGCACATTGTTTAAACAATTAGTCTTAATACTAGGGTAGCAGGTTGTAGCAGCCAATTCTTTGAAATATCGAAAGTTAAGGGTTCAACAAACATTTTCCACTGAGAATCATCGATCGAGTGAAGTCGAGTGGTTAACTTTTTGCTCAATGTTTATAAAAATGTTCTCAATAAAATGAAAAAACATGAGTGTCTTTAATTATTAATAACTAATTTACAGTTAATTATGAATAAACTTGGATTGAATTATCGTATTACACATACCTTGCAGAAAAGAATCCGAAACAATTTATACTAATCTCATATATTATGCCGATAGTAGCGCACTATTTCTCCGGCACTTTATATACACGCTGTATTTTTGTTAGACGCGTCCGCTTGCACGTTGAACTTTGAAATGACCTGACTCACTGCTGAGTGGCATCAAACACTTGAAAACCGGTTTTCCTTGTGTTTTGGGGTTCCAACTAACGGTCGGTACACAAGGCAACGTTAAACTGGGACTTTCGATTTTTCCCCAATGGCCAGCTTTTTTCGATTCTATCCCATTATGCGACGTACTGTAGTAACAAATATTTCTCAATATGTGCACACGAGTAAGAAATATCGTCTGATCAAATTGTGGACACATGAGCAGGGCTGTAGTCGAGGGTATACAGCGGTATACACATTTATAGGCATGTGATTGCCGTGTTTCATCAATATGTTAACCCCTTTCTGATGATGTCAGAGAATAGTGACTTGCCTATTATGTGTACAACTTAAGAACTCGGTTCCTGCCGAGATTAGGATGTTCATTTGTTTGTTTTCGCTTTTGGTTCTGTGGAGTTGAGAAAAAGTGAAAAAGTTTAAATTGAATTATTATTTGTTATTGTAAAAACGAACTGTGAGAAGTTATAATTTAGCCCGGTATTATACATATAAAAGTTTTCAAAGAAGTGAAATATACTTATTTAAATTCGTCAAAACTTGGTTTTGATTTTATTTCAGAATCAACAAAGAAGGATTTCCATTACTCTGAGTTGCATGTAGTGAATGCTATGGATTCCCCGCTGAACATATGAGGCGTTGCGGATACGAAGGGCGAACTCAACAAACGTGCATTGTGAAGGAAATGCGTTTCAAGTTGTCAGGCACAATGCGAACTCCACAAAAAAAAAAAAAAAAACACCATGGGAATCACGCATGAAACATTCCGATCTACTGTTACCAAGTTTTTGTGGAGTTCGAACAGTGCCTGACAACTTGAAAAGCATTTCCCTCATAATGTACATTTGTTGAGTTCGACCTTCGTATCCGCAACGCCTCATATATTCCTATGTCTGGTAACAAAGAGTCAGAATGTTAAGCTGAAAGAGCGAGTGTCGAAAACTATTGACCTCTCTTAAGAAATATACTTCTATGGAAAGAGTAGACTTCCGTAACGAAGAGGATAGCACAGAGCGCTGTTACGTCAGGGTTCTAGGGCCCGAATTTAGCCTGAGCATGGGTGTTCTTTGTAAGGGCCCCTTCGTCATATCATCACTCGTCCCCATCTTCGAAATTATCCAAAAATGGCACAAAAGCGAAATAAAATAAAGCAAATCAATCAATCAATCCTAGTGAGAAAAAATAATATTGCGTACATATATTGGTTTTGTGCGTTTCTCTCTTCCACTGCTCATTTCCGGAGTTTACCTGGCAGCACTGCCCCGTCTTCTGTTTCTTAAATACTGCACTCGTTTTACTTCAGTAAAACTTACGACAGGGGAAATTCAACTGTGAGCAAAATACACAGAAACTTTGAAACAACACTGAATTTCTTGCTTTCAGTAGTTCTAAGGAACTGAAATATTCAACCTAGAAATGCAAAGAATAATGTATAACTGACAGTCCAACTCGTATTGAGAACGTTAAATATTATAATACTTAGTGCTCGTATTAGATAAGTATTCAAAGTGTCTCGTGCTACGAAGTTTTTCCACACAGACCTACAACATTGCAACCATCTGAATTCTCTATCACCTCTTGCATTTCAATCAGTGACAGTAACCACTACACTTTGACTAACACCACTCTTTATACTATTCTGTTGACCCATTAGTGTAAATATTTTCAGCCACCATGTCCCAGAAAGAATACAGGCGCAAATTTATCACAGTTTAGGGCTACCATACGTCCTGGTTTTCCCGGACATGTCCTCTTTTCGGACCCTGAAATTTGCGTCCGGGCGGGTTTTTACTTTCTGTTAAAATGTCCGGGTTTTTACTTTTATCCAATTATCATAGGTCAGAGATCACGAAGTTACAACTTTTCGAATCATTAAACGTCTGATGTTGGCAGTACTGGACGATGCACTAAGCGTTAGTCGTTTGTTGTTACAGTTTTAAGTTCCGGTCGATATGATTTCCGTCATTCGTTTGTTCGTGTTTGGAAGTGGTAGAGTTTGCGAACACAGTGTACAAGTTTACTAATGAGTTACAAGAAAAGTATTAATGTTTTAGACGTGGTAGAGACGATTTTGAAGGCGAGTGTATGGTTTGTAAACCCGGTACATATGTGTCTGTGGCAAACAAAGGAGGGCTAGACTTGCAAGCACACGTGGAGTGCGAAAAGCACAAAACAGCCGTCAGAGGTGAAGCTTCATCTACAAAACTGACTCAGTTTTTCACGAAACCTGGCAGTGAACATGAAGATATAGTAAGTGCTGCAGAAGGTTCTTTCGCGTTTCATACAGTTAAGCATCACAATAGTTATAAAGTGATGGACTGCACATCAAGCTTGATAAAATCATTATTTCCTGATTCCAATGTAGCTAGAAAGTTCTCAACTGCAAGAACGAAAACAGAAGCAATTGTAAACACTGTGCTCGGTCCTCATGTAATGTTTTCGTGTTTGTGAATAAATTGATGGTGTGTGTGGCTTTCGAAGAAAATGTCCTCTTTTTAGCATTTCAAAATATGGTAGCCCTATCACAGTTTAATTACATTTATTACACTGGGGAACAAAATGTTTGTTGTATTGATACCAGCACATGTTCTAATATAATTTGGGTACGCTGATTTCAAATCTGAGGTTAGTTTTCCTCTGTAAGCTCTAGGTTCTTTGCAATTCAACATTTTATTCTTTAACCTTTATATCCATTTTTCAAAATTCAATTCAACATTTTAAAGTTGGGTGCCATCTTGGATACCATCTTGGCGAATATATACTTAATTTATTCACAAACACGTGTAGGTGCATCACATTATGCATTACAGTTTGAAAATACGGCAAGATAAAAGCACTTTTTGAGTATTAAACATGTACTCAATATAGTAAAATATGATTATGAATTTAAGGCTTTTTTAAAAGAAAATAACACATATGCCTACATGTAGACGCAAGGCAACATAAGTCATTTGATATGAATAACATGCAAAGTTCAAATAGGTTCTATTCAGGCAAGAATTTGTGCCTGTAGCTCTTGTTTGTGAACTTGCTCAGGGCAATCTCGCTGGCAACTACAGTCTGCCATCATATTCTTGTTCCATTACCTTGGACATGCTCTCTTATGTCATAATGTTCTTCTCGCAAATTCACTGAGTGACCAATTGGAACTGATCCATAAACATTCCCGGTGTACAAGAGAACGCACATGATACTGTGCTTAGAGATCGAGAAATAATCTTAATTCTTTGGACTATACAAGGTAAGACCTAATTGGGTGAGAAGACCTGGGATATCATGGCAGTAAACAGAGTGCTTGTCTTCTGAAAAGAAGTCCACAAAAATCTGCTGACACTTTCGGAAATACGACACTTTTGCTCAGCAGTGCAGTATATTTCTTTTTCTTGCAGCCTGGATGCTAATAACTCAGTTGCCTCTTTATGCCTAAGTAAAGAAGCCATGATCCAATATGAAAAACCGAAAAAAAGGTGTTTTAGGACCCCACCGATGACGTGGTGGAGTCCTAAAACCCCACCTTGTCATCAAGGATTCTTGGGTTCAATACCCGCTGGAAGCACGTAGTGGTTGTATCCCACTTTAAATTGCGGGTCCAGTCCCGGTTAGTCTTTCTAAACATAAAGTGGACTTAAACCATGCTCAATGAATCAATCAAAGGTGTTTTAGTGCATGGTTAGGGTAAATCTAAGCGTCGTTGTTAACCTACCAATGTAAATACCAACGGGTGCCCTTTTTCGCAAAAGTAAAAGTTTAAAATTGCATGATAACTATAGCATGTATGGATAAATCGGTTTCATATTTGAAATCAGTTGGAAAACGAAATGCAACAGAAAATGGGAACATATTTATTCCCCTGTGTTATTCATTACTGGAATGATAAAAATAATATAAGTGGATTTTATATTTTGGTTTTAAATGATGTTGTCGAAAAGCATTTTAGAAGTTCATTTGCAACTACATCCTCCCTTGGAGGTTTATGTACTAAAATAATAGCAAAGTCTTCATTTGGTGGACGTAGGTCGACTGCCAAAGTTTGTAACTTAGCTCAGTACTAACTAATTCTTTTAAGTGAATGTGTAATAAAAACAGGACATTAATATCATAAACATTAAGCAACTAATCACGCATGTAATTAGTATATCGACAAGATAGATAGTTCATTTAAAGTAGTCATGTTACAACTGAAGCATAACGATACTTCTTTCAGCTCCTATTGTTAGTTACTTAAAAAAGAAGGGACATTAAATTGTCCTTCCAAGTCTAAAGAGGTTTACGTTTAAGTTATTATTAACAAAACTTGAGACTATTGTGTGCAGAGTTAACTGTGAAAATTTCTCCTAAAGGAATAGAAAAGTAATTCAATGCAGAATGGTATTAAGGAAACAATTGAGCCTATCAAGAGAACTATGAACGATCCTTGTACGTTGTTCAAGTAAATACTCTTCAGTGTTCTCTCCCTGTTCTTAACGCCTAAATTTTTCATTGCTTTGTATGCCAGGAAGCTAGTTGTAATTCCACCTTGCTCCAACCTCCCTAGTAATTTGTCAAATCTTCCCTTACAAAGGAAAATTCTTCTGCAAGCCAATCCCAATTGGGTAACTTACTAAATGCTCCTTCACCATGTGAAAGTATTTAGCATTGTTGAGTCCGAATCTGTACAGCTTGCCAATATATAGGCTATCCAGTGTCTTTGGTAGAGAAGCATGTTTACCTTTCCGAATATTCTTCAAGACATTTTCGAAGTTATTTTCAAGGTAAAACCTGCCTGCAAATTTTCTTGCTCTTGGGACGTCCAGTTCTTCAAACCGCTTTCTCATCTCTTCAAACCTATCCCCCAAGTCCATGTCACTATCCAACAAATCATCTATTGTGTTTATAGCTTTTGTGTATGACGAAACTGTGAGGTTAGTTACAAGAGTACTAGAATAAGCTGTGTTGATTATTATGCACATCACTAACCAAATATTAACAAAATAACGTAGCATCTTTTCAGTGGGTTCCTTTGGTGTATTCATAAGTGTTAAAGATGTTAATGTACTAATTACACTGGACGTAAAGTCAGAATGGGCTCGGAGCATTGGGTTGACCTACTGCATTGTATAATTTAGCAGATCTACACATCATTACATTCCATCCAAGAACAGACATCAAAACATAAAGCCACACGTCAAGACTTAGAGAAAAGAACATGGTCTGCCATTCAGGATATGTCTCCCAATAATCCTACGACTGTCCCGTTGGGTAGAGATTGTCCCCCATTTCATACCATCGTCTGGTTCCTTCAGAGTCCAGGAATAATTCAAATTTGTCGCTATTTCTTGAAATATTTTCATCTCCACTCCACCACAAGATCCCTTAACAGAGCAACTGTCACCAAGGACACCTTTTCCATTCAAGTCCACATAAGGTGGACAATCGAAGGAACGCAGACGCAAATATCCTCCATGGTTGAGTAAAGAATTGTTAAAACAACCAATCCTCTTCAACTACCAGTGTTTTCTTCACATTCCACATGGTTATGAGTTCCTTTCTGCTTAGGTTATCGTACTTCTCGACTTTGTATTTGTTGTTTTTGGATAATACATCTTGTGTATTTCGTTCATTTGCATAAATGCACACGCAGCTTACAAACGTTTGCTTTTGTATAATATGGGAAGCAAAATGATATGCAATGTCTTGTGTTCGTGCAAGAATCAAGATCCTCTTCTGAAATTTAAATTTGTGCTTAAAAATGTTCATAAATGCATGTGTAAATTCCTTGTTGTTACAATAGTTAAGTCACAAACCTCAATTTCCAAGCCCGCTTGAAACATCCTATTGTCATTACTATCGTTGCTACTGTTCTCAATTCTGGTATAAATGACTTCAGAGTCAGAAAATTCATGAACGTTCGTGCTGATGTACTCTTCGAAACTGTTTTCACTATATACAATACGAAGGCAGTAGATAGTAAATATGCCTTTGACCACAGCTTTGATTTCTTGACCAAACGACCACAAAAAGTTGAAAAACTCACTTTCTCTCCCTGTTCCGCGTCATTTTATTGCGCTGACGATGTTTCACGGGCGCAGAAAAGCAGTGATGAGTGAAAGATGAGCTCTCATCCTCTCATCCTCTCATCTTCTCATCTTCTCATCTTCTCATCTTCTCATCTTCTCATCCTCCAAAATGTTTGTAGATCGTGACCTTTGTAAACCTCTCTCTCGAGAACGATGTGCCACACACACACACACACATACACATACACACATACACACATACACACATACACTCATTTTCTCTCCACGTTCCGTGCCTTATTTATTACGCTGGCGATGTTTCAGGGCGCAGAAAAGCAGTGATGAGTGAAAGATGAGCTCTCATCTTCTCATCTTCTTATTCTCTTATTTTTGAAGGACCAAATGTTTGTAGATCGTGACCTTTGTAAACCTCTCTCTCGGGAACGATGTGGCACACACATACACACGCGCGCGCGTGTATCATTTTCTCTCCCTGTTCCGCGCCTCATTATTGCGCTGACGATGTTTCACGGGCGCAGAAAAGCAGTGATGAGTGAAAGATGAGCTCTCATCCTCTCATCCTCTCATCCTCTCATCCTCTCATCCTCTCATCTTCTCATCCTCTCATCCTCTCATCCTCTCATCCTCTCATCCTCTTATTCTCTCCACCTTCAGAATATTGTTGTCAACATTAGAGATGAAGTTGGAGTGCTGGAATCAACGGGACCAAATGTTTATATATCGTGACCTTCGTAAACCTCTCTCTTGGGGGAACGATGTGGCATATACACACGGGTGCGCGTGCGCGTATGCCTTTTATTATTTCCGTATTGTAACACAAACAAACAAACAAAATAATAATTGTTGTTTTTTAGGATACCTGGCCCCTATAACCTCGCCAGGGTGCGTGGTGCCCAACCAAAAAGTAAGAAAAGGTTCTCTAACGGCTGCGGTTATAGATTACCGCACCTCTGTAGAGTTTCACGTGTTTTTTTTTTCCCCAAACTTCCATGAAACCCTACAGAGGACCTCCGTAATGCATGCAACGTGTACTAACGACTCTAGTGTTATTTTGATGTTGTGATATTTTTGGATATAGAGTTTTATTGTGAGATATAGATAAAAATAATTATGTTTATTATTAATATTTTCTTGATGAAGATGGAGAATGTATGTGTATGTGTTACAAATAAAGTTGCATGCTTTTTTCTAGTGTGTGTGTATGTGTTTTTGATGTTTCGACAGCATCTGAAACGATAAAAAAATAAATTTTATTGTTAATTTTCTTGTGTAAAAACAACAACAAATTTTTGTGCAAATTTTCTGATTGTCTCGTGCTATAGTGCAAAAAAAAGATATTGTAACTGATAACTAATGAAATTGACATTTGTAACTGATCTGAACTAGTGAAATTCGTATTGTGCCATTGTAACTGATTGTGCTAGTACAAAAAATTTCTTATTGTGCAAGAAAAGATGTTAAAAACTTGTTAAAACTGCTCTGTGACCCTCTCGTTCTTCAGGTCGTAGGCGAAGGACTTCTCTGCAATCAGGATGACGCTACACAGGGTGTCCTCGGGCAAGGCATCGTGGAACTCGCAGACGATCTTGATGTTGGTTCGATTGTTGACCACCACCTGCTTTCTCTTTGTGGTATTGATGACGGTCATGGGTCTCCGGGCTTTGAATTCGCTGGGCGTGTAGTACATGTCCACACTTCCCTCGGTCACGCGTTTGTAAGCCGAAAACGCTTCGTAAAGTTTGAGATAATCGTTTTTGGTCATGTCGAGGTTGTAATTCTCGCGCGGGAACACTTCGTTCCTGCCGTTCTTGAGATAAATGTTCTTGATCTTGCAGTCGTCGAATTTGCTGGAATCTTTTTCCTGATTCTTGTCCCTCCCGGTCTGAAAAAGCACTACAACGAAATCTGGCATATCGAACTGTATGTTGTTGAACTGCGTCGTCACGTCGAATTCCATGTGACTTCCGGACGCCATCTTCTGTACGCACTGGTAACCGTGAAAGTGAATCGGCACCTGCGGACTTTTCAAGATCTCCGCTTTGTACTTGAGGGCGTAATTCGTTTCGTATTCCACCACCGGCATTCTCAATTCCATGCTCCGGATGACGCATTTCGCTGCTTCGGGTAAAGTGTTGGCTATCGGTGTGGTGCCGTCCGGACCCAAAGTAGCGTATCGCATTAGTGCGTCGTTGTCGTTGGCCGCTCTTCGAAACGTGACCCTCAGTCCTCCCTTCCACATGATCTCCTTGTAGTCCGAGAAGAAACCCGGCAGCAGACGCATGGGAAAGAGCACCGTGTGACTTCTCGTCGATATTTTGGTCCCCGCTTCGAATCCCCCGGCCTGGTAGTACGCTGCGTCCGTTTTGGATAATTTCAAAGTTCCCACTGCCGTCGACGTGATGCCTGGATAATCTATTCTGTCGATGACGGTGTTGTGTTTCCTCACCTCAACCTGCGAGAACAGGTGAGGCACGAAGTTGTCCACGAGTATCAAGTTTGCTGCTGCGGGAAACGCGTCTCCGCTTTCTTTCTTCACTACGTCGAATTGAAGGTAGAGGTCCGCTCTGTGAGGATGAACGAACCCGTCGCCTACGTCCACGTCGTATTCGATCTCCCTGTTCGCTTCGTTCAGATTGGCAAACGTGCGACGGTTGGGAGGGAAAGATTGCAATTCGTAACTTTCGATTTGCTCCATTTTCACTATGTATGGTTATTTATTATACGTTGATCTCCACGATGGCAGTAGTTGTTGCACCTGCGAAATCCACCACGTCTCCTTTCTCGTTCGTCACCACCAACTCTATGTCGTCTATGCGGTTGCGACATACTGGAAAATAGATCGGCGAAGAGGGCGTGTAGATGATCGGTTCCATGAATTCGGAACTTGGTTTGAAAGTGGCTATGATTCCCGTCTGCTTGTGACTTCCTAATCCGTCCGAAGATTTCGTGATCATACCTTTCGCCACGTTGCAGTGTACGTTCAGAGTCTCTATGGCCAAAAATTTAGGAATGTTGGTTGCTACGTGCTTGATGCCAGCTTCGAGTTTTGTGTTGTTCTCGAAACCTAAAAGTTCTCCTATGGTGCCCAGGTCCACGGTCTCCGTCGCCGACAGGATTTCCACTCTGTGCGTGACCGAATTTTGAGAAAGGTACGTGCCTTTGGGTAACTGAGCTTGCAAAGTGGAAAGATTGTATTGTCCTGGCGTGACGACGATATGTTCGCTTCCGACGCTAATTTTGTTGTTGTGCTGCGTGACGTTAGGTATGAGGTACATGCTGTAGAATGCACGCAGAGCCATGGATTTAGGATAGACGATGTCGTCGTGCAGCGTGAGTTTCAAGATTGAAGATTCGCTCGTGAGATGGAACACGCCCATCCTAGTGATGCTGTTTGAGGTTCCACAATGCTTTCTGGAAATCCTCGATCGTAGGGTTATTTATTTTAGAGAGAAACGCGAGCACGGAGAGGCAGAGATGACCGCAGTTCACGTCTCCGAAATTTTGAATGCGTTCGTCGTTGTAGTATATAGAGGTTTTGTTTGTTTTCAGATAATGAATTAAATTTGTAGGTGGAACACCTCCGAAAGAATCGAAAACGAATGCTTTATCATTGGCGTTTTTGTGGTAACATATCCAATGCGTGCCTGGATTTTCTTGACCGTCCAAGTTGACTACTCCGCATTCTCTTCTTTTAACGCTTGAAGGTAACGAGTCGGACATGAAAACTCCTCTGAAGTGTTTGATTTGTAACGGTTCGATCAGAGATTCAATGTCTCGGTTGGTGAGTGCTTCTGTTTCTTTTTTTTAAACTTTTTCATCACGCCCTCCCCCTTTTTCTTCTCCATGGCCAGGTTGTGACGTTTCTGTTCTTCCAACTCGGCCTTGTTCTTCTTCGAGTCGATGACGGTTTTTGCGATGGCGGCACTTCCGCCGGCCAAACTTCCAACGGCCCCCAATGCCGCCAGGATGGCGGGGATGCTGAATATGAAACCTCCGATCTTTTGCTGTTTCCGCGAACGCTGCAATCTTTTCAATTGAGGTGTGCTGAGCAGTAATTTCATTCCGTGCCCTTTCGACAAGCAAGAACGTTTCTTCTCGCGTTGTTTCTTGGTGAGTAACCCATCGAGGGCACCTAGATTTTTTAGATTGGAGTATGGTATCTGGTACACGACACCCTTGGGCTTCATGTTGATGCTCTATGTGTTATTTTCACGGTATGTTATTTATATATATATTCTGAGATTTTTTCTTGTGTAGTTTTTTTACGGTATGTTATTTATATATTTTCAAGGCCTCGCAGTCGTTACACAAATTCTATTACGTGCTTCGTTTTCTTGCCAAGAAGTTCCTTTGTCCCCTTGTACACGATTCGAGTTTTGTTCTCGATTAAAATAGATAGCTTCTCGTCGGATAACATGTTAGCGTATCGATCTGGTAAAAATAGACTGTATTGTGCGTTGAGCAACAGGCATACCTTGGGACCATACTGGGTAGAAACGATTGAACCGGAAGTTATCGTGTAAGGTTTGTCGACTTCCAATTCCTGAATTTTTACATACTCGACTGACAAATTTAGCATTTGTTTTAATGCTTGGAGATCACTCATTTTTTCAGTCGTCATATCAAAGAAAAATTTCAGAGTGTTAGAGAGAAATTTATTTTTTTCACGATGTGTGTTATTTATATATACTTTTTTTCATGAGATTTTTGTATCGAAGATTTTTGTGTGTGTTAGAGGAAGAAAGTCCGTGCTTCCGAAAACGCAATGATGAGCGTAATGATATCTTCCGTCTCCTGCTTAGACTTACACCAATCTACTGTGTACCGTCTTCTTCCCTGCCTTGCCTCGTGCAATTCATCTAACCTATCGTTTAATTTTTCCCCTGCGGCCAAAAGCAGAATGTTGAGATCACCGCACCTCAGGCCGCTGATCTCCCGAAGATGGTCCTTGAGAACTATTTCGCATCCCATGTGAAATGCCGGCGTCGTTTTAGCTATGATCACAAGTTTATTAACATCTCCGTTAACTACCTTTTTGAATATTTTAGATAGTAGTTCGTGCGGCAAATCAGTTATGCAAGCCATGTTGTTTTTTTTACTGTATGTTATTTATATACCCCACCCCAATTTTTGTTTCGTGTTCATGGCGATGGTGGTACCCAGTGCGGCGACCCGTTCACCCAGCGATGCGTCTCTGCTCACGAACCTTTCGAAAGCTACATGTTCCAATTTTTTGTCTGCTTTGTGACGTGCGTCCAGATCCGTCTGCGTGGTGTTGTAAGCGATGTCGTGATCTTTGCATGCGGCGTCCAACGGATTCACACCCTTGTCTCCTCTCTCTAATCTTTTCTCGAGTTTGGTTCCCGGTCCGCAGTACTGGTAGCCAGGTAGATGCATCTCGAAAGGTAACTTGTTGATGATGTCGTTCACAAGTCCCTTTCCTTCGGCCACGTTCCAAAATTTCGGAGGCAGCGTGTTGATGATTTTGATGAGGTAACCTATGCCCTTGTCGTCGTTAACGATGAAGTTGGAAAGTTTCGTGCTGATCATGTCCACGATGCCAACCTTCTCGTTGTAGAAATTACGGTTGCCTGCATTCTCTTCGCCGGCTATCACCAACAATCGGTCCACGAGTTTCCTCACGTCGCCCACCCAAACGAATTCTTTGGGTAACGTGTTGTAGCGTTTGACGCCGCTGCCTGTTTTGACCTGGTTCCAAATCGGTTTGATGAGATTCCTGTACTTCTCGCCGCTGCTCGATTTCACCCTATTCTGCGAGGCGTCGTTGTTCTGGTACAAGGCATCCGTCATGATCAGAATTTCCTTGTAACTTTGGTAATCTTCGTCGGTGTAATCTTTCGGCTGCTTTTTGGCAACGAGTTCCCACAGTCCCACCGTACCCGGATACCTGTTCCAACTATCCTTGTCGCCTAAATTGACTTTAATGTCGTTGCCTTCGAAGGTCACCTTCGATTTCCCAATCTTCCACACCACACCGCCGCCTTCGCTGGTTTCCATGCTGGGATACAATCCGAACACTTCATCCTTGTCGAATTTCCCTGTACTCAGGTAGTCTCGTGCCAAAGGTCCCAACTCGATTTTATCCGAAGACGACGACGTGCTGCCTATGGCTCGACGTCGCGCCGGTGCATCCTTCAGTTCGAACGGCGTCGAAGGAATGCTTGAAATGGGCGTGGGTACGACATAACTTTTAGCTGCGAGCGGTACGAGTTCATTAATCAAATTTTTATTTTGTTCCGTGACACTTTTAATTTCTTTACCTAGACCGCTGATGGCATCGATCACAGGTTGATCCTGACGTTTCTTCTCTTCGTAGAATCCGCGATTCTCGGATTTCCAACCTTTGAAGCGTTTCGCGAGGTAATCGCGAAGCTTGAGATTTTCGTCTTCAATTTTTCGTTTCATCATGACGTTATTTATACACGTCGTTTCTCACAACGTTGCAACGTTTAGAAAGTCGTTAATTTTGTTTCTGTATTTTCCGTCGTTGGGTTTCCTCGTCATGTCGATCGTCGCGAATCCGAAATCGTCACCGTTCCAGCAAGTAGAGCAGCAGCATTCCAAAAATTGATTGTAGTTCATGTCTCCGCCTACGTAGTCATCGTACGCGTGCTTGAGGTTGGTGTGATCTTGACGAAACAAACATATGAAATTAGCGTTGTCGCGTACTAACTGTTTTGGAATTTTGGAAAATGTTTGAGCTAGGTAAAAGCAATCCATTCCTTTGTGACGACCTTGCGTGAAAAAGTTGCGAATTTCATTTTGATTTTCCAGGATGACATCGTCGAACACAACGACCGAATTTTCACGACAATCGTCGAGTGGTTTTATTTCCGAGGCGAACGTTGCAATGTCCAGACCATCGTACAGTTTCATCAGTTGCTGGTATTTGGATTGCTCCAAACTTTTCGAGAACACGTACAGGTGCCTGTTCTTCCAATCTAGCCAATTTGGTGCGAGGAGAAAATTGTCCACGAGCAGTGTCGTTTTCCCACACCCCGAAGGACCTACGATCAGACAGCGGATGCTGTCGGGAAGCAACTCGCCGTTTTTTTTCTTCGTTTGACTTTCCGAATCAGGTAAACGCTTCACCACGTTCCACGTACTCATAGAATCACTTTGTTCGCGTCGATCCAACTTGTTTCCGGAAGTCCCAGCCATTTCACCAAAAGTTTGTTGCCTCTCTTGCGCAAAACTTTTTCGATAAGGTACGTGTCGGGGTATTTAGTTTTAGAGAGTTCCTCCTCGTAGAAGCGCCCCAATAAAATTTCACCGCCACTGTCCTTTATTATATACGTGTGACGGTTCCCGGGTAGAACTCGAACCACGGTAAAAAGTTCAGTGCTCCAGTTTCGTGTGAAACCCCTGTCGAACGTTCGCTTCAATTTACTAACCCTCACCTGTTCTCCAATTTTGTATTTAGCTTTTTTTGTCGTGGGCGTGTACTTTGGACAGTAAACGCTAGAAATTAAACGTTGCTCGTCAGACTTTGTAACGTCAGCTGGCTTCATGCCTATCGTTCCGTGCCGTGTGTGATTATAGTCGTTAACGAGTTCCGGAAGAATGGTGACCCACTTGTAGCTTCCCTGAAGCGTGAAGCGTGACCACATGCGCGATTTCAGAGTGCGATTGAATCTTTCCACGATGCTGGCCTTGACGTCACTGAAGGTCGAGTAATGTTGAACGTTGTGTTTCCGAATAAACTTTTGGAATACGGCATTGTAAAATTCCTTCCCTTTGTCCGTGTGCAGAAACCGAGGTCGTCTGCCGCCGCTTTCGCGAAAAATTGTCTTGAATGCTTCCGTGACGCACGTTCCTGTTTTCGCCTTCAAAGGTAGAGCCCATGCGAATTTCGAAAATGTGTCTATGGCGGGGAGGAGGTACTTGTTGCCCTTGTTCAATTTATGTACGTTTTTTAACTTGCCGCTACTCATTTCGACGAGGTCGCTTTCCCAGAGGTCGTCGATTCCCTTGGTTACCACAGCCAAACGTTCGTAGTTACGGCGTGCAGGTTTATGCAATTCTTGGACGATGGCTTGCCTTGACATTTTTTCTTAGAGATTACGTTTCAAGAGAAGCACAAGCGTGATGGGATTCAAAGAGGGTGGCACTTCGCTCGTGTTTTGAACGATCAGCTTATCGCCGGCACTCACGTCGAAAACGGTGAGATCTTCGTCTTCGTGTATTTCATATATGTTGCGCGTTTCGTTCCAACGCGCCAGAGGAATGTTTCCTGCTTTCTGGACACCACGATTCGATATCAAAGTCATGGTGGGAACGCTAGCTTTTCTGCCGTGAGACCAGTACGAAAATTCGTTTATCTGAATCGTGCCATCGAGGAGAAACTTGTAGTATGGATGATAAGGATGCAGCATGTACAGTTTGTTACCTTCGACGAAGGTGGAGATTCTCTGTTGATTGGGAACGCTGTTGATTTCGATGGCTTGCAGAGAATGCAGTTTAGCGAATTTAGTATCGACGCTAACGAGGTTGCTGTGAAGCTGACCCAGTGTGTTTTGTACGGGCACCAAATGCTCGACTATGGTATCTGTTACGGTAGAAAATGACGGTTTGATTTTCACTTCCACGTTCAACTGCTTGTAGCTTTCGTTGAGTTCTTGCAACTTGGCACCGAAAGAGGCCAGCGTCGATTCCTGCGTTGATTCCAGCACTCCAACTTGATCTCTGATGTTGACGACAATGTTCTGAAGGTTCTCGATTTGATTCAATTTCGAGCTCTTCTCGGTAAGATCGTTCACGATGATTCGCATCTCTGTAAACTGCGTGTGAAGGTCGGCAACGCTCTGCGAAGTGGGCAGCGTCGACACCAGCGAAGCAAGTTCGTCTCGAATCTGTTCCACGTTCGCTGTTTCCGTTTCTAGTCGTTTCAGCATACGTGATATGTTCCTTTTCAAAGCGTGTAATTCTTTGGAGGTGGGGAGATTGGCCACTTTACTCTCGAGATCGCTCAACGAACTTTTGATGTCACTCGAATCGGATAGTGCCGTCACCGCCGTTTTCAATTTTTCCAAATCTTCGCTTGAAGGCACGCTCGTTCGTAACGATTCCAAGTCACCCTGTATGTTGTCCAGTACGTGATGAAAATGAGTAAGATTGGATTCGACGTTCAAATTTTCCAAATATTGGATCTTCTGCTGAACCGTGCTTAACGTGTCTTGAATGCTCGTCAACGCTCTCGCTTCAGCGTGAATATTTTTAATTTCTTCGTTGATCAATTCCAAGGACGCCTGAAGCGTAGCGATGGTGGTTTGAATGTGTTCGAAATCTTGATAGGCCTCCAATTGAATTTTTATGTTCGCGACGCTTTTACCGATGACCTGCAGTTCGTCCGACGATGGTAGGTTCGTCATTGTATCTTCCAAAGTCTGCAACTTGGATTTAATTTCTTCCAACGTGCTGGTGAATTCTTCTTGTAATTTGGAAACGACGACATGCAAGCGTTCTGCGTCTATATCGTTCACCACGGTTTGAAGTTCAGAGAAATTCTTTTCTATTGCGGAAGTTCGTTCTTCGATTTCGAGTTTCAATTTTTCCAAATCTTCATTTTTCGATTGAAATTGCTGTAATTTGGCCAAATCATTTTGAAGCGAATCCACGCTCAACTGTATATTTTGAACGCTGTCGTAAGAAGGTACGTCGACATAATTTTTTATCAGCGTTTTCAGTTCGGAATCGATTTTCAGAATAGGGTCGAGACATTGCGTTTGGAGCGTAGCGATATCCGACTCTAAACTTTTGTTTAAGGTTTCCTGCAAAGCGATCAAATCGGTCCTCAACTTCTTAACTCGAATGTCCAACATGAGAATCTCTTCTGCGTGGTCCACACGCTTGGTGTTGCCGAAAATGTCGTTAGGCATTTTTGGTTAACGGTTATTTATAATAGGATAGACGATTCGTAATTCTACGAAGAGAGGAATAAGTTTGTCGTAATCTCCGAGGAGTTCCATGTAAAGATAATCTCCTGCGGACACATCGTACGTAATGTTAGAAAGCATCTTGTCGTGCTTGATTCGAAAAATGTTCTTGCCGGTAGAAATTTTGATTTCGCCTGCGTTTTCCGGATTCACGGTGATTTGAAGTTTCCCGTCGATCGGAATTTCGTAGAAATGTAAATTGTTATTAAAAACATAAAACATCTTGCCCACATCGTCATTCATTTTCGTCCATATACTATTAAGATGTACAATTAGTAGACCATTGAGTTTAGATAACACGGAAGGTAAGAGGTTATTGAAATTTGGTGATGCAGTGTCCATGTTGCTTTGTTTGCGAAAACCAAAGAGATTCATTGTCCTTGTTAGTTATTTAACACGTTGTGCATTTGCCATTCTTCAAAAAACAGATGGAGGAAAAGAGGAGCCCTTGGGCGATGAAAAATAAGAGTTGAATTTAATGAGCCTCGTTTTGGAGCGGGCTTAACAACATAATAACAGCTTGCAACTTTTCATCGCCCGAGGGCCCCTCTTTTCCTCCATCTGTTTTTTGAAGAATGGCAAAAAGACACAGCGGACTTCATGGCTATGGGGTTACAGTTAACACACGTCACATTTATCGCTTCCATTGCAGTGGCCCCACTCTCTCGTGTGGATTTTACAATCGAGAACACGTAACTTGTTGTCTGTTGCATCCAATGCTACTTTGGTTACGCGCGTCGTGTACAAATCATGCAATTTACTTGTAATGCGATGATCGGCGCTGAGTTGCCTTTTACTATGAAAAAGGCATTCCTTGTAGTCTTGCATGCTAAATTTGCTGGTACTTATTTTTCCCACACCCTTCGCTTTCTTGATCTCTTTTTCTTCTGCAATCTTTACACAGTACATTTTGGCACGAAGCCCCGCAAATTCGCTGATGTACTTCCCACCAACTTCATCTTTGAACTTTCCTATGGTCATTTTGTTTTCTGCCGAATGTAAGTGATGGCCTGATGGTAAGTTGCTAAAATCAAACAGATACTTCATCTTAGTCAGATCACGTTCGAGGTTTGGTGTGTTTTGGATTTGAAAAATGAAGCTATCCGTGTCAATGTAACATATTTGGATGTTATCTCCATAAAAAGGTTGAAACTGATCGTAGTACGATTGGTACATGTGCAATTTTGATAGTTCAAGGACAGTGGCACCTATGGCAATCGGCTTGTTGAGCATCACTTGCTTCTTGTTCTTCTCGACGAATACTAGATTCTCGTCGAAAATGGTGAAGTTTTTGAAGTAGGGGGACGCGACGATCTTCTCAAATTTCTTTTCGTCCGTGACCAACGTTGCGTCGATGTAATTACGCACGTTTTCCATCGTCTTGCCGTAGATGGCGTTGTTAAACAGTTTGTACAGATCCTTGTCTGCAGGCGATGTCGATTGCGCTCTGCGGCGCGTGTTCTCGGCTATGTAGGGTTCCAGCCATTTGCTCTGTCGGAACTTCAATCCTCTATGAACTTTCTTCAACTGCAAGCCGTGACTTATGTAAAATTGGAGGAGTCGGTAGTGCAGAATGTAATTCCGCTTGTTCCCCATACTTAGTATTAGTTTTGGCTCCGATGATCCTCCAGGTGGCTTCTCTTTGGTGGGGGCCAGGGCCAATCCGTGATGTTTCTCGTGAAGCCTTTCGGGATAATCGAGATCGACTTCCAAGAAACAGCCCCATTCATTATCTTCGCTCCAGTTGAGAAAATCTTCGCAGGAGAGTTCCTCTTCGGTCATCCACGCGTAGTCGCTGATGGGAAGACACTGGGACATGGAGTGGCCGTACAGGTTGTTGACATCCCAGTAGACAATATAGGTGTTGGGCTTCGATGCATCGTAACCAGGCGTATGAGGATTGTTTGCCCGAGCATGGCGTCGGGGGCATTGGACGATGCCACCGCGTATCGCACTCTCCATGAAAGCATACTGTTCCTTCTCTGCGATGAGTCCCAGTTCCACGTTGGTATATTTCATCATCGATTCCCAAGTCAACCCCGGCGTCGTGAAGAAATACGCAGGATCCAACTTGTATATTGCGATGCATCTCTTACGAAACGATTCGAAAATATCCATGAGGAGAGTCACGTCCAATTTCAGATAGAGATCGTGATAATCGCGAAAAGTTTGGCAATTGAATGCCGTCCATACACTACGAGCGTGTTCGTAGTCCTCTTCGGAACAGACGTCCTCCGTGAGATGAGAATAAAATGCCTCCCGGGGTGGGAGTTCCGTCTCGTCAAATTTCTCGAAATCGTTGACGTACTCGTAGGGGTAGACGCCCTTGCGACGCAACAGATTCAAATTCTCATCTCTCCCCGAAAAACATTTTTGCTTGGTGGCCACAAGATCTTCGTCGCCAAGTTGAGATGCAAGGCTTGCGAGGCTGGAGGACAGGAAATTGTAAGAGTCCAGGATTCGCACTTCCACACTTCCTCCTTCTTCAAGAGGGATCCACACTCTCACCGCGATGTACTTCTCACTCGTTCTCGGAATGATGCTGATTCGAGAAGTTATGTTGTAGAGCTCTTTAACGAAGAGATGCGTATCGTACTTCTCCGTGTAGTGCAGAAACACGGCAACAAAATGCGACTCCTTAATCTTGAGATTGCACAAATTACAGATGGTGCTCAGAAATAATCCATTCTGGTGGTCATGGTGGACGACCTTGTAATTTTCGGCGGTGAAAACCTGGTTACACTCCGCGCATCTTGTCGCCGCGTCATGTCCCCGTTGTTGATCCGTCGTGAGAGCAGGTGGAGAAACGTAAGAGCCTTTCAGGCTGGGTGCAAGTTCTCTCGCGCATTCCGCTATCTTCTTAACAAAATGTTTTGCCGCATCGGGTCCGCAATACAAGATGACATCATTCAATTTTTCTCCGTAGATGGAGAAACTGCAAGGCTCGTGGTGAAAAATTTGGATCGTGCTTGAGGTAGAGGGATCAGGGTTGCAAGACGTCATGGGAACTTGGAAGCTTTCAAAGTCGGCATAAAGGACAGCGGGATGGTGGAGAAGAGCCTGGTGTTTCTGAAATTTCATCTTGGTTCCGGGTTCCGGCATGACATCTTCGGGTTCTGCATTCACGGAGCCAAAACACTTGTGCTGTTCTTTCATCTTCTTACCCCCGCGAAAAATTCTCAAGCATCGATCGCAAATTTCGATCTTATCGTGATCCTTGGTAATCTGTCTTCCTACTAATCGTGAGAAATTCCGTATCAAACTGTAACGGCCATCTACAAGCAAGAGTCGAATTACATTATTCTGGCTTCTAGCAGGTCTTAACACACGAATGTTGTCGCAATCGTCAACCCCAAACACAGAAATATTGATATCTTCTCCTTTTTTCTCTCTATAGTTTTTTTCAAATTCATTGATCTTATTCAGAGGCACAGGATAGGAAATTCCTCTCATCATATTCTCGTATCTCCCCTCATATCCTCGGTAATTGGACAGGCGTTGGGGGTTATTATTATTTGCTGGGTGTAATGCGGCGATGACAGACCACAGGAAACTCTTTGCATCGTTACTTTGTATGTTCAACACTGCATTTTGCTTTTTTTTTTTGCTTGTTTTTTTGAGCGCTGCGTAATGGTTTGAAATTGCAGACTCGAAGTTCTAACGTGTGATTCTCACCGCAAAGACTCCATCCACTTCCTCTACCTTCAAAGTCTTCTTGTTTTTCTCCCAAGTGCTCGAATAGCCGTGTCACTATCTCGTCAAGATTCTCGTTATTGTCATCGTGTAAGCATTCACACCCTACGTAAAAGCTGAAAGTGCTTGACTCGGACGAGACAACTTTCTCATACAGCAGGGTCAAGACGAGATGAATTTTAATTGCAACATTGACGAGGCAATCACGTAATTGATGTACTACCAGAGATTTCACTTTGTCGAGGAAGATGCTCGAGTCACACTTTTCACTTCCAGATTTATAGGTCATGATGCGTGCACTTTTATTCAAAGCACCGCCTTCATGCGCATCAATGCGAGATTTCTTTGCCGGCGGGACTACGACATCATGATCCGGTAGACGACATTTTTTCAAATGCCTAGCAATGTTAGGTTTAGAAATCAACTTCTCACAGTTGCGACATGCCACTTTCCCGCAAAGACCGGAGGGACCTGGTTGCGATTCCATTTTTTCCCTCTGTTATTTATATATATATACAGAGAAATTTTTTTGGGGGTTGTGGTGATGGTGGTGGTGGTAGGGGAAAGCGCACTGAAACAGAAGGAAAAGAAGTTGAAAAATATTAAACATTTTTTTTCCTTCCACAAGTACATATATATATTAGACGCGAACAGTGCACACACTGTTGTAGGAGGTGTGTGTGTCAATTTTTATGATTCCTCTGAATATGTGTGTGTGTGTGTGTCAGACGCAAAACAAAATAAATATATATATATCATGAAAAAGAACTTACCTTTCAAGAGAGATAGAGAGACTTCAAAAAACTTGTAGCTCACTAAAACTTCCACGATGATATATATGTATACTGTCAGACAAACAAATTAAAGAATACTGAACTGCCACGATTGACGTTCACTATGATAATGATGTACAAAAGGAGAAACTGGTGTGTTATATAGGAACCCCACCCACTCGACCCCCTTTGGTTAAAACAAAGTATCCTAGCAATGAACCCCGTTGACCGATTCACTCATGCGTGTGGTACAAACGAACAATTCTATACTTTTTTCAACAAAGACTTTTGTGATGCACACAATATCCTGTGGGGGACAAATAACAATAAACGGGCGTTGACAGTTCCACCCATGCATGTATTGTCGACCTCTATATTCCACGCCCCGTCAGGGTGTAGTATGTGAAACGGGCGATCCCCCCCAGCACAAAACTCAACCATGCCTGAAAACAAAGCATCCACTTGTTTCGTGCTTGTGATTCCACGTGCAGCAATGCAGCTTGTGAATCGCTCTAATATGCGGGCACGGAACAAAAAAAAAATAGGTCAGGTTTCGAAGCCACGATGAACGTTCAAACACACCTGTCGTCGTTTTTCAAAATTGCATTATTGTATGATGTCAGTTTTTTGGAAATGCTTGCAATATATACTTTGCACGTTACGTGAAAACAATAATTTCACCTCGGACGAAACAATTATTTCTCGCTGTGCAAGCTCCGGGATGGCAGCTAACGTTTTGAGTTGATGCTGCTCTCAACGAATCGAAAATTGATTTCAATATTTTTCCAAACCACTGTCGAATGACATTCGGTAATTTTGAATTTGCGCAAATGCTTCTGGGTCGGTTCGTAAAATAGTTTGGTCCGTGATGACATTGAGCGATGAAACACAATTTCTCCACGGGGACGGGAAACGTTCTACCGAGCGTCGCTATCCACGCGAACATTAGAAATTGCCTGAATGCTTTGGGGGCTTTGCATAGGATTATCGATTTTCGTTTTAGAGAATAATCTATGTAAGATTCTAGCATTGAGAATGAACAACGTTGATTGAATTTTTGACAACATTCGCAGTACAAATCTAAATGAGTGATGATTTCGCCGCCGTCGCGCACCCTGGCGAGGTTATAGGGGCCAGGTATCCTAAAAAACAACAATTATTATTTTGTTTGTTTGTTTGTGTTACAATACGGAAATAATAAAAGGCATACGCGCACGCGCACCCGTGTGTATATGCCACATCGTTCCCCCAAGAGAGAGGTTTACGAAGGTCACGATATATAAACATTTGGTCCCGTTGATTCCAGCACTCCAACTTCATCTCTAATGTTGACAACAATATTCTGAAGGTGGAGAGAATAAGAGGATGAGAGGATGAGAGGATGAGAGGATGAGAAGATGAGAGGATGAGAGGATGAGAGGATGAGAGGATGAGAGGATGAGAGCTCATCTTTCACTCATCACTGCTTTTCTGCGCCCGTGAAACATCGTCAGCGCAATAATGAGGCGCGGAACAGGGAGAGAAAATGATACACGCGCGCGCGTGTGTATGTGTGTGCCACATCGTTCCCGAGAGAGAGGTTTACAAAGGTCACGATCTACAAACATTTGGTCCTTCAAAAATAAGAGAATAAGAAGATGAGAAGATGAGAGCTCATCTTTCACTCATCACTGCTTTTCTGCGCCCTGAAACATCGCCAGCGTAATAAATAAGGCACGGAACGTGGAGAGAAAATGAGTGTATGTGTGTATGTGTGTATGTGTGTATGTGTATGTGTGTGTGTGTGTGTGGCACATCGTTCTCGAGAGAGAGGTTTACAAAGGTCACGATCTACAAACATTTTGGAGGATGAGAAGATGAGAAGATGAGAAGATGAGAAGATGAGAAGATGAGAGGATGAGAGGATGAGAGCTCATCTTTCACTCATCACTGCTTTTCTGCGCCCGTGAAACATCGTCAGCGCAATAAATAAGGCGCGGAACAGGGAGAGAAAGTGAGTTTTTCAACTTTTTGTGGTCGTTTGGTCAAGAAATCAAAGCTGTGGTCAAAGGCATATTTACTATCTACTGAAGGCAATGAAAGACAGTCTTCCTTCCATATCTTATCATTAGAGTATCATGTTCAGGAATTCTAAGTGTCAAATTACATTTGAACACTAAAAAAAAACTACTAGATATTTTACAGTAGGATACACACACCAACTTGTATCCAAGCTCTTATGAGAATATTTATTCCTACAACTGAAAATTTCAACTAATCTCCCCTGATTGAAGAAATTGTATAACTATGTGTGTTTCTGGCGGTGAGGGTAAATGTATTAAAAACCTTTCTTGGCGTGTAACTGGATTGCAATATGCATGATTTCCCTGAAGGTACTTTGAAACGTTGATGTCACACAGCACAACTTGCAATTGACATAATGATACATACCATGCCCCATTTGATTTACAAACGCACAATGTTTTATTTTGTACTAGTGTACTTTAAAATGCGCACCTCTGGAGACGCGTATAATATCTAATCGAAATTCCAACTCTGTGAATACTCTCTCTAGCATATCTCTGTCAACTGCGGCCGTTTCAGTTCATATTTAACTGCATTTTTAGGTGAAAATAACTATATACGTATATAGTAACGTCCTCTGAGGAACGTGGGATCACACCAAGAACCTTAACCATTATGGTGGGTGATATAGCTTCCTTAATTATTCATCCTCATTGGTGAGCACTCGCCCCTGGCAGATAACTTGATGGTAATGGGTGAGAGGTTACTTTACACACTGAGAAATGGCATAACACAAACATTTGGATTTATACCTTCAAGTCTAGATTAACATGGTTGGAATAGGATAATACCTGTCTATCTCCGACGATGAAGTTCCCTAGCTGAGAGCTCTTAGAATCCGTCAGTTCTAGATCGCTCAATCTCCCCAGTTGTTTCTCCTTCCAAGGCTCAAGACAAAAGACCCCACACCGCCCCTTACTCTCTAACTTATTCCTTCTTCCGATCCCCTGGTCATTGGCCTGCCATTCCGCGTGATCAGCACCTTAACTCCAATAGACCTGGAAGATTGGTTAATTACTAACATGACATTCTATGAATACCTTAGAGAGCAACGGCCGGTGATAGAGGTTATGAATTCTGGCTTGCTACATTTCTCTATTTAAAGGAGATTAATACGGTATGTACATATTTATACATTTTTACTACATACATATCCGTTCCCTGCTGATAAGATAAGGTCACCATTCTACAACAAATGTGTAATGTAGGTACCCTTCTATACTGTTAATTCTATTGCTGTGGGAACAAAATATCCGTTTCAATTCTGAAATTGTGAGTTGTGTGCGATGAGGTTCCTTCTTCCACACAATAGAAAATGAGCAGCGCTGACGTATGCTGCACATTGATTGTATAGTATATAAATATATACATGATAACATTTTCCTGTTGTGCCAAATTAACGATCGCAAAACATTTATTATTAAACAATGTGCCTGCAGTGTCAGGATGTCTCACAGGAGGCGCACGCAACGAATATGAGCAGATATTTGTAGACCTCACAGTCAGTGGCGCAACCGCAGGGGGGAGAGGAGGGCATGTCCCCACCCAACCTTGGCCGCAAATAAATTATAGGGGGCAAACATTTATGGCCAAGGGCTTCCGCAGGGAGCACAGAGGCGCAATTGCCCCCTTCCATTTGAAATTTGATGCAAATAAAAATACATTTTGTAAAATTTTCTTGGCCGCTTCGCTCGAAGTACCTGCTTTTCTGCCCTGGGCGCCGAACGATCTAAATAAAGAAAGCTGTAAAAGAGAGAATGTCATGGCGCCCCGTGAGATTATTTGCTACCTATTAAATCAATATTGTTTTCAGTTGCAAAAAATTAGATCTAAAAATTTTTCTTGCTCGCTTAGCTCGCATACTATTATTGTTTTCTGACCTGCATTATAAATTACAAAAGAGAGAAGTAAAAATTATCTTAATTGATTTTGTCTTAAATCCATGAACAATTGTTTGGAAGAAAAGAAGGGTGCACATTTGAGAGACAATTTATATATTTTTTGCTGATGGTTCATTATGAGGTGGGTGAATTGAATTTGTAATGTATTTAAATAATATATGTTGTACATATATGTATTAAAGAAACTTTGAACACGTACGATCTAGTGTTGCACGCTTCAAATGTATTTTCTTATTTTATGTCGCTCCATGTTGCATGTGTGTAAAATATGTTGCGCATGGAAGTTATACATGTTATGTGTAAAGAAAGAATTATATTCGGAATGTATTTATAATGCATTTTCTGTCTTAAAAAAAAACAGTTTGTAAGGTTGATCTCCATTATTTATGTGAAATTGAACGTTTAAAAAAATCAAATCATTTGTTCAAACCCAAATGCTTTAGCACCAACTTGTATCCCCAGTTTTGCGTAATTTACGAGGATAACGTCTTTGATCCTACTACTGCTACTACTACTACTAATAATAATAGTAATGTTTTATTATTGTTATAATTATAACAAAATAATAATAATTATTATTATTATTATTATTATTATTATTGGTATACCATACGTTTATCCTGGTACTTGCCCTCCCCCCTGACAAAAATTTGGGGTTGCGCCTCTGCTCACAGTGTACTAATACTGTGTATGAAATAGAGTAGTTCATAGGAGCACTTCCGCTCGTTAGATTCATTGATTGATTGATTGATTTGGTGTTTTAAGTCCACTTCATGTACAGAAAGGCTAATCGGGACTGGACCTACAGTTTAAAGTGGGATCCGAACCACTGTGCCATGTGCCTCCACCGGGTATCCCACCCTCGAGCTTCTTCTTCTTCTTCTTCTTCTTCTTCTTCTTCTTCTTGGCTCACATCGCGCTTGCGATTTCTAGCCAAGGTTGCTAAGTTCAGGTACTATTACATATGTTCCAAACTGTTGTTGAATATCTTTCACTATTGACTTGTTGAGTAGTGTTGCCCATGAGACGAGACTTTGGCCTGTCTCGTCTCGTGGAAATGCTGTGAAATGCTGTCTCGCCTCGAAAATATTCGTTTGTCTTGGGACACATGATGTGACTGACCCAAAGATGTTCGTTTATTTCATTTATTATGTTTTGTTTAATTTTGTGCTTAATACGTACGATGATATATCTATGTTATCAATTTCTGTTTTGTTATATTTTGGAAAACGTTGTTGCATTAATAAGATGTATAATTAATTATTGATAATGTGAAATTACGATGTATAAATTTTTATACATATTTTGAGCATAGCAACGAAAAAACAAAAGACAGTAGATCAATAAGTAAAAAATATATTAAAAGTATATATAGTGACGTCCGAGTTTTCTTTGAATTTAACAAACTGTAAGTAGATTTGGATAAAGATAAATACTAGGATGTTTCGTTGAAGTGTGTGTGAAAGACTTGCTTCAATAATTTGGCGCCTACAGCCAGGATTGAAAAAAAAAAGGACAATCTTCTGATGCGTGGTGAGAAGTTTGCGCAATGGTAGTTATAGACTTTTAAAATTTTATTTTGTCTTCGAGTTTCAATTTGTTTAACATGTTGCGAAGGCAAAATTGGCGACCCTAAATATTTTATTTATGTTTATTATTATTCTGTGCAATCATGGCAGATACATCTAAAGAAACTAAGTCTAGACATTCACGTAGGCTAAAGTCTAATGTTGCATATGAAGGAACCTACTTAAATAGTAGTAATTCTCACGATGGTGACATTTGTGATGTACAGTCAGGTAAGATTGAAGGAGTGGCTTGTTGTGATAAAATCGATAATGACCTGAGGCATGTGCAATGTTTTGATTGTCATTCGTGGTATCATGTATCTTGTTTGAAGCTTTCCGTTACACATTGGACAATTTATTCTACCACGAAGGAAAGATACTGTTGCAACAAATGTGATCCCAGTTACGATCCTTATCAATTGCCAGCTTATTTGGAAAGCATAAATCCTAATTTAAATGATATACTAAACAGCATTAGAAGCATACAATTAGCTGTTGTAAATTCTAACCAAGAACTTAAGCAGTCTAATCAAGAACTTAGGACTCAGTTTGAGCAGTCTAATCAAGAACTTAGGACTCAGTTTGAGCAGTCTAACCAAGAACTTAAGCAGTCTAATCAAGAACTTAGGACTCAGTTTGAACAGTCTAACCAAGAACTTAGATCAGAATTAAACCTGTCGCATGAAAATATTCAGGTTAAACTCAACGTTATATCTTTAAAACAAGCTGAATTATCTAGTGCACATATACAGTTATCTTCACAGCTTGATGTTAAATTTGAAGCTGTTAATCATGATATTAGTCATGTTAACAATCGGCTCAATATTTTAATGTCTGAATTTAAGGACAAAATAGATGCGGTTAGTACAGCGTGTTTACAATCAACTACACGTCTTGAATCTGTGTTTGATAATAAATGTCGTAATGTTGATGTCAAACTATCTGAATTTGAAAATGTGCAAGAATCATTGAAAGAACACGTTCTTGGTTATGACCAACGTTTAGATAATCTCAATTCAAATTATAATGACTGCTCTGCTAATATAGTTGATCTCATGTCTAGAGTCACTATTTTAGAAACTAAAAGCGATGTTAATGCTGATGTACATAAGCATATTTCTCATTGTACAGAAAAGTTCCAACAGTTTAATTCCCATATTGAAGGTATAGAACAAAATATCAAAAAGCTTCAAACTGATGGCAAGGATTTAACAGTCAAAGTTAATTATAACGATAATGATGAAGGTAGCGTAGCCCTTGCACATAATTCCTCTGCTCGTAATTCTGTTGTTACAAATAGTAATAGTAGAACAAAATCAATTGTTGTGGATAATACAGAATCTAATACATGTCGGAATGGAAGAACCCGGTGTGATATTGGACTCAGTACTTCGTCTAGTGATGTATCAGATGATTCTTCTAAGAAAGTTTCCGGTAACAAGAATGTTACTAATACTCGTACTCGTAAACATGTCCGTTGGAAGCACAAGAATAATAAATCTGTAAGATCTAGCTCTGACGAAACTTCCGTAAAGAAATTCCGAAGTAACGACGCAGAAGGTCCATTCCCAAAACGAGAGTTAGGTGCTGAGAAATATAACTACACTGATGCTTGCTATCAACTTTTTGGTACAAATACACATCCTACTTCTAGTTCTGTGTTTACTAAGAATAATGACAATGTTAGTAATGTACATAATAATCCACATTGTCATCTGGATCAAAGCGTTAATTCTCCTTGTATGTGGTGTGATTTTAACCCACAAATATCAGAACCTAACCCACAAAATGATTGTGTTAGTAATATATATCGTGATGCACGTGTACCATGTTCAGTTTCGAACAATCACGATGATCTTCATTCTTCTGTAAATGGTTCGAGATTGCATAACTGTAGTAATACAGGGTTAAACGGAGCAAATCATATTTGCTATAATCAACCGTATAGTTCGAGAGGAAGAAGTGATCATCCTATTACTAGAAATACATGTAGTGGAGAAGGAAATGCAAGAAGTGGACGTTTAAAATTAAGTGAACTATCTCAATTGCCTAAGTTCTCGGGAAAGATAGAGCAACAATCAGCGAGAGAATATATTGAACAGCTGGATAACATTTTAAATGTTGTAGGAGTGCCAACAGATATGAAACTGCAAAGTATCCAACAATGCTTCACTGGGAGAGCTGGTTATTGGTTTCGGACTCATAAATATTACTTTAATTCTTATGATCAGTTTGTACAAGAATTCATTAATCAGTTTGCTTCTTCGGAAGTTATCCTATCACAACTCTCCGTATTGAGGAATCGCAAATACGATCCCAGTGTACATGGCAGTTTAGAGACTTTTGCTTTAAAAACTCACTCTAGTTATTGCAATTTGGTTGAAAATCCTCAAGATATAGATGTTGTGCAGTTAATACTTAGCCAATTACCTGATAATATTGCCAATCACATTACTTGTCACGAAATTCGTTCAGTAGATCAACTAACTAGCATGTTAAGAAGATTAGATGTAATAAAATTTAGTAGAAAGGGGCTTGTTGTTCTTCCTAATGAAGACAACGAACGTGAAAATATTCCAAAGGTTTTTAAGAATTCGGAACAAAATAGAGGCAAGTTAAATGTGCGGCAAGTTAATGTTCGACGTTCGAAGACCAGTAGTGTTTGTACTCAGACTCCAACTAGTAGTGAGGTAGATGCCAATGCTGTTATCAATCAAGGTTACGAAAATTGGCAGGGAAACAATCTTCGAGGTCGATATTTCAACAATTTTAGGCGAATCTCTAATAATAATGGATATCATGGAAATTTTAATGCACGAAACAATTATAATGGCTTGAGATCTAGAAACGGAGGACAATTCCGAAATAATTACAGGCAAATTAATTCTCGTTCACCTACAGGACAATTTAATGATGAAAATTTGCTCAATCAATCGCGATTCTATTACAGGAATGAAAATCGCAGTGTTAATAATAATACAGTGCCATATCAGTGTTATCCTGCAAATTCTAATTCATTAAATTATCAACCTGAAGCAGCAGGTTTAGTATCACAAACTAATTCTGATTCTACAAGAATGGCAAATCGTGAACAAAATACTTCGCAAATAAATCCAGTACAAGGTTCTTTACCTTTAACGCAAGTTCCCGTGAGATGTTAAATTAAAAGGTTGGGATGATTTACTTCAAGCAAGTTTTGTACAAGGGCAAAGTTTTGTTAAAGCATACATCAAGAAATTTAGTTATTCTTTGCCCTTTAATTTAAAGAAAAGTGAAATTTTAAATCTATGCATATTCAATGGAACTGATAATGTTGGAACTTCTTCCTATTGCTACTGATGTGCTAAAATACGAGAATTGTTGTTGCGTGCAAGTAAAAATGTACATTCTGTTTCTGCGCGATATTGTTTAAGAATTTGTTCAGAGAATAATATACTCGGCATATAAATAATTGATTTATGCCAATATATTGTATCTAGTAGGAATGAGAAATGTAATTATCCACTAGATTACATATGGTTATTATTTTATTTGAGAATTGATGTGTCTACAAAGTACATGAATAATTGTAGACAATACTTTTATGAAAGACCATGGATGCCCTGACGATGTGATGATTATCTTCGTCTAAGAAGTTTATATGCGCGCAAATAAGTATGATATTTGAAGAAACAGTCGCAGCATTAATTTATTACTTGCAACTCAATTGACAACTTGATGTATTTGTTGAAGGAAATTTGTAATCAGGTAGCCAGCCATATTGAAAATAATTACGGAGTTTCCAACTGAGACAGTGATTTAGAAGATATAGAATAAGGAATGAACTAAGTGTATGTTTTGCATTTCTTGATTGTCGTGTATTAGTTACATCTATAAATTACTATTGCTGAAGAAATTATCCAAGATTTAGTGAAGAAGTGAAGTAAGAAGGTATGAAGATTTTGAGAATTACATCGGACAATGGGAAGCTATAAATACAATTTGAGATGTAATAATTTATGTTAATAATTGTTTCCGTTCAAGAATATTGTTTTTTTTTTAGTTTAGTGTACTGAATGAATGGAATTACAACAAAGTGGGATACAAAGATGGCGAGTATGTGATAAGTGAATAAGGTGTGTGCTCCGATGAAATTCTATTTTAATACTACAACAGGCAACTGAAGACTATATATTGCTGAGACTTGTTATGTAAGTATACTAAGTTTATTGACATTTACTTAAAAGTCAATATAAGTGCATATTCAATGAGCTATGAACGTAAAACCTGATTTTTTTGTTGAACTGTCTTGATAAACAAACATTCACTTGTTATCAGTGTTGCCAATTCATTTGCATCGGAGTTCACAGACTATCACCTCCTTGTGCTTTAGTGGGTGCTCAGTTACTGTCCATATAGACATTTACTGTGCTGTGTGTTTGTTCTAATAATACGTAAAGAATGAGCAATTGTGGTGAGTGTAATAAACCAGTTCCTCGGAATGATGTTAACGCCAAAATAGCATGTACTGACTGTTCCAAGCTATGGCATATTAAATGTGTGAACATTAATGAAACCGATCTGGAGTTTTATAAATCTGAAAATCGACCATGGAGGTGTAAATCATGCAACTCCAAAAAAAGACGATCTATGCATTCTGAAGAACCTTTAGTAGAAGGTGTTCCCTCTTTGCAAAACATTTTCGATTCCGTGAAAGAGTTAAAGGGAGAACTTATTAATGTTAAAAAAACAACTAAGGAGACGGAAATTGAACTTGGTAAATCATTGGAAATGTTACATGTAAAAATGGATGATAATTCTAGTCTAATAAAATCCCAGTCGGACAAAATCAACGCCTGCCTCGCCCACATCGAAGAACTGAAAAAGGAGAATACCGAGTTGAAACAAGAATTAAAAAACACTAAAGTTCAACTTGATGAATTGGAACAATATAGCAGAAGGAATGCATTGGAAATTATTGGTATTCCAGGAAAATCTAACGAAAATGTTTATCAAACTGTTATGGATGTTGGTAGGGCTCTTGATCTGGAAATTAAAGAGGAAATGATAGACGTATGTCATAGGCTTAAGAATTCTAGCAATCATAATTCTCCGGGTATAATTGTAAAGTTTGTAAGAAGAGTGGATAAGGATAAAATGATTGAAAAACGCAAGGTAAAAAGAAATTTAAATACAAATCATCTGGGGTTTACGAATAATCAGCCAATATATATTAATCATAGCCTTACTTCATATAGGAAAACTATTTTCGGCCAAGCTAGGAAATTACAAAGAGAAAAAAACTATGCCTATCTATGGATTGATAATTCTGGTTCTATTCGTTTAAGAAAGACCCCAAATGATAGGCAAGTTTTTGTAATAAAAACTGAAACAGATATACAAAATATTATGTAATCATGGTGAGTTAAGTCATGGATTATAATGAATCACATAATGAATTGAATTTATACTATCAAAATGTAAGAGGTATTAATACTAAGCTTAATGATGTATATCTAAGTATTCTAAATGAAAACTATGATGTAATTGTTTTTACAGAAACTTGGCTTTCCAATGTTATTAACAACTGTGAATTTATTGATACTCGCTATGCTGTATTTAGGCAAGATCGGTTACATAGAAGAGGTGGTGGCGCATTAATTGCAGTAAAGAGTACTCTGAGGACCAAGAACATTGAAATAACTATAGAAAATATTCAGATTGTTTGTGTTAAGATAATAACTAGTGTTTCTTCCATTATAGTGGTTACAGTTTATTTCCCACCTAATACTAAATTACAAATTTACAATATGATTTTTACCAGAATGGAAGAGCTATGTAATATACATTCTTGTGGTTTGATTATTGTAGGAGATTTTAATATTCCAGAAATTGTAGATTCTAATTACGACTTAGAAAATGGTTGTCCTCTTTCCTTAACATTATTTCGATTTTTAAGTTTACTGGAATTACAAAGTATAAATAATGTAAAAAATAACAACGGAAAAACGTTGGATTTGGTACTGACCAACTTGTCTAATAATGTCGTGGTTAATCATAACTCCTTCTCTCTTCTAAGCCCTGATGCTCATCATCCTCCCTTATTACTTCAAGTCCACCGCTTTTATGACAAAACTATTCATAATGTTAAGTCACGTTCTATTTATACATATGATTACCGTAATGCCGATTTTTTCAATATATATAGAAATCTTAATCAAACTGATTGGCATCCTTTAACATTATTTAAGAATCCCAACGTAGCATTGGACTACTTTTATGAAATTTTAGATAAAATTATTGGTAATAATGTACCCATAAGGAAGCGTAATAAGAGAAAATCGTACCCGCCTTGGTTTACACTGGATATTATAAGATTACTTAAATATAAAGAGTATTATAGACATAGACGTAAATTGTCAGAATATAACCAGAAGAAATTTGTTGAATTACGCAGAAAATCAAAATCTATGATAACCAAAGCTTACAAGATTTACATAAAGAATTCTGAAGAATCCATAAAAAATAATCCTAGGTCTTTTTGGAGTTATATTAAAGGTAAAAAGAAATCAACTAATAATCAGTGTAGTTTAACCTATAATGGAGTATCACTTGACAATAACAAGGATATAGCTAATGGTTTTGCGCAATTCTTTAAGAGCGTTTTTAATGATTCTATTCCAACTTACTCAATTCCCAGTGAAGTACCTATGATAGTAAATCAACCATTAGTATTAGATAGTATTACTGAATCTGAATGTAAAACTTCCATTAGAAAACTGAAATCGAAGAAAGCTAGTGGTCCAGATAGTATACCCGTTTACATATTTAAAGGATGTACTGATTGCTTATTGTTTCCTCTATGCACCATATTTAATTTGATTATAACCACCCAAATTTTCCCCGATAGGTGGAAAATAAGTAAAGTAACTCCTATACCAAAATCTGGTAATGCCAAGGAAATCATCAATTATAGGCCTATATCTTTAATTTCAACACCAGCAAAAATTTTTGAACACATTTTATATAATAGAATTTGTTATCATGTTAAACCGTATATAACTCACCATCAGCATGGTTTTATATCCAAAAGATCAACCCTAACTAATCTTATCTCATTTACCCAATTTTTGGCAGACTCATTTAACAATGGTTACTCTGTTGATACTATTTATACAGATTTTGCTAAAGCTTTTGATAAGTTAGATCATGATATATTAATATATAAGTTAGCAAATTTCGGTTTTTCGTTTCCACTGTTAAAATTAATAGCATCGTATTTAAAAAATAGGAAATTCTATGTCACCTACAATTTTGAATCATCCCCTTTATATAATGTTACATCTGGTGTTCCGCAAGGCTCAAACTTGGGTCCCTTACTTTTTATAATATTTATTAATGATCTATCCTCTGTTATTAGAAATTCTAATTATCTGCTTTATGCTGATGACCTAAAAATATTTAAATCCATTACAAATATAAGTGATTTAGCGCAATTACAGAAAGATATAAACAATTGCTTTCAGTGGAGTGTCACCAATAAGTTAGATTTTAATATAAGTAAATGCAGAACTATTACGTTTAGCAGACATAACTTATCTTATACTCATAACTATACTATGAATGGAATAGTTTTAAATAGAGTTAAACTTATAAAGGATTTGGGACTTTTACTCGACTCAAGGCTTACTTACAGAGAGCACGTACAAACATTAGTATCGGATGCATTTAGAATTTTAGGCTTTATATTTAGAACTACCAGAGAAATTAATAATATTCAGGCTATTGCTTCAATATACAATTCGATATTAAGAAGTAAGTTAGAGTATGTTAGTGTCATCTGGGATCCTTATTTTCAATGCTACCGTGATTTAATTGAAAATGTTCAGAATAAGTTCGTAAAATATTTATATTACAAAAAATTTAAAAGATCTTCATATTTAGAAAGAATATCCTATAATACTATTTTATCTGAATTTGGGTTCTCTTCATTACAATCAAGAAGAGAACTAGCTAAACATATTTTACTTTATAAATTTATAAATAACTTAATTGATGCTCAAGATTGTCTTCAGTTGATAGGATTCACAATTAAACCTAGAACGTTGCGTTCTTATTTGCCATTTTCTTTGGTTAATTCTAAAAATATTGTACATCAGAATTCAGTAATGGTTCAAATATGTAAAGCTCATAATGTACTAATACAAAATAATGTTAATATTGATTTTGCTATGTCCTACAAGAAATATTTATCTGTCATTAAACAATTTATTCTTAATTAGTATTTTGTCTAAAAAATTGTAATTCTAGAATTTTAAGTTATTTTATCAATGCTAAATATAATTTTATAATACAATATAATATAACACAAACTGAAAATAGGCATTAATATCATTTAATTATTTGTGTATATGCAATTGGTTTATGTGTTTGTATATGTTAATATGTATATGTCTGAAAATAGGCATTAATATCATTTAATTATTTGTGTATATGCAATTGGTTTATGTGTTTGTATATGTTAATATTTGTGTTTATGTATATGTTAATATTATGTTTATGTATATGGATATTGTGTACCATAGTTTATTTACTGGTAAGCCCCCGTTGTAAGTGGAGCAATAGCTCTGTTATGGGGAGTATGTATAAATAAATAAATAAAATGTGTCAGTGAAGTTTGATTCACGGAATTCATAATGAACTGAAAAAAAATTGTTTGAAAAAAGAAGTAAGTTATGTTGGAATTTAAATATGTTCATAAGTTTGGAACTAAATGTGGTAAAATTTTCGATATTCACAGAACTGATATAAATCGAAAATTTTCACCCGGAAGGGGTGCGTATTGTGACTGACCCAAAGATGTTCGTTTATTTCATTTATTATGTTTTGTTTAATTTTGTGCTTAATACGTACGATGATATATCTATGTTATCAATTTCTGTTTTGTTATATTTTGGAAAACGTTGTTGCATTAATAAGATGTATAATTAATTATTGATAATGTGAAATTACGATGTATAAATTTTTATACATATTTTGAGCATAGCAACGAAAAAACAAAAGACAGTAGATCAATAAGTAAAAAATATATTAAAAGTATATATAGTGACGTCCGAGTTTTCTTTGAATTTAACAAACTGTAAGTAGATTTGGATAAAGATAAATACTAGGATGTTTCGTTGAAGTGTGTGTGAAAGACTTGCTTCAATGATCAATCTCGTCTCGTCTCGAATTTTTAAAAGCCTGTCCCGTCTCGTCCCTTGGGCAACACTATTGTTGAGTGCTGTTGTCCATTCTGTTCTTATGAAATGACAACTTTGCGAGGTCTTTTGGATTTAATTGTAGTGTGAATCATCATGGTTATTTAAATAGTAAACCTATGTTTTCTAGCGAAACTATAAAGAATCAAAATAATTGCAATACGAGGTTCAGATATTACTTTAGATAAGGATATCGGAAATAAAACCTGTGCATGTTGTAAGTTTTTATATAAATAGGTCTCGGTGTTGTTGCCTTAAGGGACATTCAAAAAATAAATGGTTGAGTGTTTGATTAGCATTTCCGCACTGAGAGGAAGTTGATGGAGCAATCTTTAAACGAGCTAAATGTTGATTTACTAATAGATGGCCTGTAAGCATTCTTAATATAAAAACAACCATTGCCCGAGGTAAATTCATGTTTTGCTACCACGGTCTATGATTTCTGACTTCAGCATGCCACTTATAGGATGTGGTATTTTTTAGCTCTATTTTGCACCACTCCTCCCACTGTTTATTTAGCTTATGTTTTACTCTGGGTAAGAGATCTGCATAAGGTAATCGAAGAGGTGTTACATAGCTTTTTTTGCATTTGCATCTGCTATGTCATGGTATTTACTTTGATTATAAGTGAAAACCACTTTCTGTCCTTTTTGAGGTGTCGTCTAAAATCAGATGACTACCACATAAGGTGTGTCTAGAAAAAAACTGGACTGTTCCTACAAAATCTTTTATTGGTTATTTTGTACAATACGAACATTATCCCCTTCAAAGTACTCCCCTGCACTATTGATACACCGCTCCATACGAATCTTCCATTTCTGAAAGCAATGCTCGTAATCATTTTCTGAAACCATGTTCATGACCTCCGTCGCTTCTGTTTTCACAGATTCTACGGTCGTAAATCTGGTTCCTTTCAGTGATGATTTGACCTTTGGGAATAAAAAAAAAAGTCGCACGGAGTGATATCCGGCGAATAGGGTGGATGTTCTAACACTAGGATCCCATGCTTGGCCAAAAACGCCTTCACTGACAATGCCGTGTGGACAGAAGCATTGCCATGATGAAGAATCCATGACTTGCTTTTCCACAAAATAGGTCGTCGTCTTCTTACTCGCTCACGAAGGGACCTCACACCGTAATTTAGTAATGTTGGTTATTTTGCAATAGCTCGAATACTCAAGGACGATCTTTTCGAATCAATTCACTGACATTTGCAATGTTTGATTCCATTTTTGACGTGCAAGGCCGTCCAGGACGCGAGTCGTCCGTCATCACTTCTCGACCCTCTTTAAACCTTTGAAACCACTCAAACACTTCCGTGCGTGATAAACACTCATCTCTGTATACATCCTTCAACAAACCATAAGTTTCTGTGGCGGATTTTCCGAGATTCATAAGAAACTTCAAATTGATATGATGTTCCACTTTCACACTTAACATTTTTCCGACGGAGCACAGATGTACGGTTCAATGTTACGACAATGTTACCGATAAGCGAGTGGCAATACAGGCATGTTCCACTTATAGTATTGCATTGTTGTCTTGCGAGCGAAAAAATAAAGGAAGAAATTTCTGTCTTACTGAGAATAAAAAAACATCTCGTTGGTCCTTAAATGGTGTTTCGTTTCCGCGTTAAGGAGGTTTCCGCCTCAAGCAGGTCATTTTCAGGTATAAAATCGGTCCATTCTGGGGTATTTTTTTCCGTATTTACAGGTTTCCTTCTTATAGAGGTTCCGGGATATGCAGTTTTTACTGTATTTCTTGGACTCTGTAGCAGAGTGAGGAACATCGTTACGAATTCGACAAAACGATTTTTTTAACGTCATGATATATTGGTTACTTCATTTTGACTCTTGTGTAAACGCTGACTGTCAATACTTTATCTGTATCGTGAAACAGGTCGGCTCAATATATTTTCTTCTTATCTGATGAGGTTGATTTTTGGCGCTCTTCTATTTTCCATCTTGCTCCCCCCCTAATCTTTCTACCCTGGTATTCAAACTTTCAACCTTCTTCCAATAAAACTAATGACTGTCTTATATATTTAGTTGTAATGGCGAAAAATAATAGCCTATTTTTTAAATACTCTTGAGTGTTAATGTTGCACTGTAGTTTTAGTTCCACTTTTTACACAGATAGACCAATCGGAACTGGGCCTACAGTTTAATGGGGGATCCGAACCACTGAGCCATGTGCCACCACCGGGTGTGTTACTGTTAACACGTTTATTGTATGTATGTGTTATTTAATACCTGCATAATAATATCAAAGTAACAGTAATTTCTTGATATTGCAATACACTTTTTACGTTATGCAGGAGTAACTTGAATTAATTATTGTCAATAATAAATCTAACTCTTTTTCAAACAGTCACGCACCTGGTGGAGACAGATAATGGTCCGTATCCAACTTTAAACTGTTGCTCCAGTCTCGATTAAACATAAAGTGGACTTAAATATAAACCAACAAGCAAATAGCCATGCATGTGCAATCAGAAATAAGGCTTTTGCGTTAATTAAGCCGTGCATCCCGGTTTAGCCCACCACCCCTGTAATAAAGCATACAATTCGTCCTCAACTTGATTTAAAATATTTACATAGTTCTAGACAATCATTCTGTATACGTAAAAGAACACAGTATTTATAGTAATTTTACTCCTCCTCATGTCTTAAAACATACTCTTTTAAAGCAACGAAAACATCTGTTGCTTGCTGCTTTTAGCCTGCCCGTTACGATGCTTGCAACCGGATCACTACGAACATTTTATCTGTTGCTGACAAGACAAGCATTGAAATCTTTTATCAAGGTAAACTAAAAACCTTAAATTTGAAAACGATATGACATATTTCAACTACATCATATTCATTTTCTATCAGTTATTTTCACTTAGAATACAAATGCTTTTTCAGTTAGTCGCAGTTTAGCATGAGCAATATTATTAATCTGTCTCGACGAGCTGGTACTAAATGTCTGTGTCTGTAAACAACGAAATGTGACACCAACGCCACGCAGCGTTAATTTTTGGCAGTTCAGGCGAATGCTCGTATAAAAGTGGTTGTGGCGGCTACAAAAGTGAGTTGGTATTTACACGTTAATTTCATAACTTAAGCAATTTAGACTTTATTAATATCCTCTATGTGTGTATATATTACGTTTCTGACGTACAAGAATTCGTGTGGCTGTAAATCGATCGAGAAACACCAGTATTTCGCGTAAGTCTTTCTGCACTCAGATCATCACTTTAGGTAAGAAGTTAACAGTAATACGAACCAATTATTGATGTGCTGTGTTTGTTGCTTACTACAGGAAAATCGTGCAATATGTTCATTTCGTTAATCGTTAGACCGTTCACACCTGCAGCAAAGTGATTATTGTGGATTATTAGTAAAGGTGATTTGTCGTAGAAAAAACGTTCTTACAATCGGGCCTATGCACTGTTGTACAGCAATAAGCTGTTGTTTGTGATCGTACTTCATTGCGTTATATCTTTTGAGCTAGCTTTGTTGTTGTATTAGGATTCGTCTTTTTAGATCCGTATGTGTGAGTACACGATTGTAGCAGTGTACTACGATATACAGGCAGTGAAGGGAGAAACTAAACTTAATTGGCCTATTCACCAGATCGCGTTGAAATACATTTTCATTGTGCAGTGTGCACTAAATATTAAAGGAATCACACAGAAAAACATGTGCAGAATGTAGCATTAACATATGAAACAGAAATGTGTATGGACTGCTTGTGGCTATGTGCTCTGTGGAAGAAATAGTGTCGAATCGAAATGTACATTTTTCTACACCGATTCACAGATTTTGGAATGATCGGGGCCGTTGTATGACATTGAGAGGCGTTGATTCGCTTCGTGCAGGGGAACAAGTTCCAGCTTGTTCTACGCCCCAGTGACCCACATTTCACGTAGTTTCGTGGCGTTGAAAGGCTCTACACACATGCTACCGTCTTTCCTAGGTGTTGTTTCAGAGTAATCATAGGCGTGCGTACGGGAGTGTCAAGAGTGTCTGCCCCTTCCTAATGTGTCCTCAAAATATATAAAATGTAGAAACTGCAGTTGAAATAATGAATATAATAACCGTGTTTTAAGATAAAGTAAGCTACTTAGTTTCATTTGAGACAGGCCTGTACCCAGGGAAGGGACCATGGGCGCTATGCGCCCCCCCCCCCCATCGAACAATGAAATATTTAAATATGAACCTATTAAATGCTACGAAAATAAGATTCACGAATTTTCAAATTTGTAAATATTTAAATTTTGTTCTTGCATAACTGAATGCGTTTGTTATTGAGAGAGGAAGGCTAACAGAAGTCTGCGATGTGCAATGTTGGATAGTCTTACAGTTAGTTTTAAAACAATTGATGCAAGGCTACGAGACGTCTCATTCACCGATTTAGTAAGAACAATCCATTACATTTAATCCCTGGCTTACTTCGAACTGTAGTCGTGATGTGAAAATGTCTCTTTATTAATTTTTTTGTTAATTCACATTTAGACATGTTCCTTATTATAATCATAATTGCGAATACGTAAAATTTAAATTATAAATATATTATTTTCTGAACATAGAATTATCATCCTTTTCAATGGCGCTGATATAAGAAAATTAGAGGAAATTTGAAACATTGTTAATTTGTGGAACACAGAACAATTTGAACTATTTTGTAATATATCGTTGTCTGTCTTCCCCCTTCTCTCTTTCTCCTCAAAAAGGTGATTTTCTTTACTACAGTACTAATCACGCAGGAAAGAAGATGTTTTTTGCAATTCGCGCAGAGTATTAACTATGAAGTGTCCAGGTGTAATTTTGTATTTTATGAAGTAATGAGCATTAGAAAACGTGAAAACACTGAAGCTACAGGTTTATAAAATAAGAGGGATTCAGCAGATATTACCTGTATAAATACAGCCTTGTATTGTATTACATTTGTGCGAGTTGGTTATCTGTATCAATATCGATTTTAATTTGTTCACTTTTTTTAAATAACATAAATATCGCCAAAATAATATAATGAGGTAGAACTATAACTATAGGGTCTCTCCGATGGCGCAGTGGTAGGGTCGTCGCCTTGTAATCAAGGGGTTCCGGGTTCGGTACCTGGTGGAGGCACATAGTGGTTCGGATCCCACTACAAACTGTAGGTCCAGTCCCGATTAGCCTTACTGTGCATAAAGTGAACTTTAAAACAACAATTCCATCAATCAATCAAGAAACTATAATGTTACAACTTTATCTGAACGTAGGGGGATATTTTTTCATGAAGTTTATTGTGTGGCCTCTCACCTGCAACTGTAATTACACTAGGGAACATGATTTTTTGCCCCCGTGAAAGTAATGACTGTTTCTAATGTGTTTTGTAGTGTAGTAAGCGAAACTAATCCTCAAATTCTCCTACACGTAATTTTTTTCATAATGTCAATTTTTAATAAAATAAAATTTAAGGTATAAGGTATACGAACATTGGAAAATAAGGCTAGATGTTTACCTGGAAAAGAAAGGGAAAGAATTACTTCATTCGAAAAGTTATATAAATTTATATATAAGAGACCGGTACACCACAGCGAGGAACTACCAGTTCCAAAACCCCCACGCACATGGGTTGTGCAAGCACCAGATGAAGATACCGCAGACGAACCGTCAACATCAATCGACGTAGAATACCATTGTGACGAACAAGATGATGGTGTGCTCCTCATTATGCAGGATGAGCTAAGTGATCTTATACGCGATTTAAATTTGGGAAAAAAAGAAGCAGAGATTCTTGGTTCAAGGTTTCAGCAGTGGAAACTCCTTGCCAAAGACACAAAAAATTCCATTTATCGAAACCGTCACGAACAGTTTTCCAAGTATTTCACAATGAAAGAAAATATGTGCTTCTGTGTAGATATATTTTCCTTAATGAATGAGTTCGGTGTTCGACATTCAGTACCCGATTGGAGACTGTTCATCGACTCCTCAAAATTAAGTATGAAAGCTGTATTGCTGCATAATGGCAATGTTTTACAATCAATTCCTTTATTCCATGCTGTAAATATGAAGGAAACATACGAAACAATGTCTGCTTTGTTAGCAGCTGTAAATTATAATAAATATGAATGGGAAATCTGTGCTGATCTCAAGGTTATTGCTTTGCTCACAGGATAACAGGGAGGTTTTACGAAACATTGCTGCTTTTTGTGCCTGTGGGACAGTCGCCACACAGGTCATTTTGTACTTAAAAATTGGAGAAAAAATGTGAAATATGTGGCGCTTGTTGATCCAAAGAAGATTCTTCTCCCACCACTACATATTAAATTAGGATTGATGAAGAACTTTGTGAAAGCCTTTGATAAAGATGGCAGTGGATTTCGTTACCTCCAAGACCTTTTCTCGAACCAGACAACAAGCAAAATTGAAAGAAAGTAGGAAACTCCAGAAACACAATTTTTTTTAATCAAAGCTCCAAGACGTCGAGCTGGCAGCGTGGCGTTTGTTCAAAGTTGTGGTGAATGGATTCCTGGGAAACAAAAAAGAAGAGAACTATGAATTTCTAGTTTCAGAGCTACTGAGGTGTTGCAAAGAAATGGGTTGCCGAATGTCTTTAAAAATTCATCTTCTACATTCTTATCTGGTATATCTTGAATATTTTCCACAGAATTTAGGTGATGTAAGTGCAAAGGTTCCATCAGGACATTTCTGACATGGAACGTCGTTACCAAGGATGATGGGACCCAGCCATGTTAGGGGATTACTGTTGGAATACGAAACGAGAAAGTAGCACTGAATATAAGACACGTTAATTGAAAGGTAGACATTTTTTACCTATTCTCAAGTAAACGTATGCTTTTGTATTGTTCAAATTTCCTTATCTATAGGAAGCTAATTACTTTTGACTAGTGGTTGATAACTAATTTCCTTATAAAATGATACTTTATATTATTTACATGTACTTACATGATGTGCAATTCATGGCTCTGTACATTTGTTACGCACATTTCCATGCATACTGAAATCTACCTGTAAAAATAAAATCTTGCGTATTAGAGCATTTTTTTTGTTATTTTTGAATTCAGCACACTTGTTTCCATAAGAGGCAACTAATTTCGCTCTGGAGGAAAAAAAAATATTTAATTTGTTCCCTAGTGTTATTAGAATTTTCAAAAATGTGGAACCATTTGTTCTTTTGATGAAATGGTAGAATATAACCTTGTTTCTGTATTTTTCACTCAATGTTTTCGATCCAATGCATTTTTACTTTGATTATTCTGTTCGAACACTAACTAAATGAACTTTTTTCTGTTCTTAACGATAAGAAGAACTAACTTTCGGCTTTCTTGTATCTTTAAATGAACGATGTCAACTTTCAGGGGGTCCACCGACTCGTTCGACTCTCCCCCCTCCCGACGCCTATGCTTGATACATAAGGTTTAGCATAGTATGGGAGCAAAAGTGGCAACAAGTAGGGGGGCAAATGTTCCCTCTCGCCCCATTAATCGCCGCCACTGGTTTTGGTGTATAATATCAAAATATACCGGGTGTCCCAGAAGTCTTTCCCTGATTACAAACTTTATTCATATCCGCTATATGCAATGTAGAGATGTGAAAGTGGTGCCAAAATGTTGGAAAACTAACCAAGTTTTTTTGTTCAAGGTTTCAGTAACGTGGCTGTAGCGTAGCAGTGTCAGTGTCCAGGAAACCGGAAATGTTCACAAATCAGGAAAAAGCTCAGTGTGTCCCCTGGTATCACGAGACCTGGTCACCAATAACAGTGCAGAGGAACTTTTAAACAACGTATGGAAAGATGCCGCCCGATGTCGAGAGCATTAAGTCGTGGTATGACAAGTTCAAGACCACAGAATCTGTTGCTGACTTACCGAGAAGTGGCCGACCATCAACCATAGCGATTTCAAACAACGTAAAACATGAACCAAAAAGTTATCTTCATGATATCTTACACAAACGTTTATTGTTTCTTGCATACAAAGTGCAAATTGTACAGGCTTTGTTGCCTAATGATACCAGGGGACACACTGAGCTTTTTCCTGATTTGTGAACATTTCCGGTTTTCTAGGCACTGACACTGCTACACTACAGCCACGTTACGAAACCTGGAACAAAGAAACTTGGTTAGCTTTCCAACATTTTGGCACCACTTTCACATCCCTACATTGCATATAGCGGATAAGAATAAAGTTTGTAATCAGGGAAATGCTTCTGGGACAAACTGTATAAGAAAACAAAGCTTTTCGGAGGCCATCTACTATATTCTCCACATAGCTTTCTTCCTCTCGTGGCCTCCGCCACAAGCACTACCCAATCACGTGAAAGTTCCGGAGTGGCCCCCTCCATGTAGCAGTGATTTCTTCTTGCAATTAGCCGTAATTTTGTGTAAGTATCGAAACGTATGCTTTATGTAGGTTAGAGAAAGAACTCGCCAAGCCACCATTTCGATCTCACCACGCAACGATCGAATTTCAGTGGTTTTCAGATTTGTGTGTCGACATGGACGAGTCCCTTCACCAATTTCTCATCCTTATCCTCGACATTAGACTAAAGAGGTAGAAAACAAAAAGAAATATAAACTACAAACAAGAGAAAACGTATCAGCTTCAAATCTGATTCAAACCATTTTCACTCCTGAATCTATCATATTTCATCGACTAAAAGTCGTGAATTGTGATGGCCGTGTAGTCTCATTGTAAATATGACGGTTTTTATATATTTTATGGAACCTTTTTCTTCAAGGAAAACTATTCATTTCTAAAATAATACTCAAACAAAGAAATTAGAGAAACAACATACGCTTCAATTATTTAAATTAAATATATGGGTTTGTCCCAGCCGATATTGCTACTCGATTGAAGAATCTTGGACTTCGGAAAACATATATTAAAATGTTCCACGTTATTGTGGCAAAATATATAAAATTATATTAAATTACAACAAACTGAACCAAAATTGACGTCACGACGCGCTATAAACTGTGGGATAATTTCACGGAACGTCGGGAATGACCTACCTAATAAAGATACCTTGTGTCTAGATATCATTTATTAATTTGCAAGCTATTTTTCTTGTTAACAGTGAAAAATAATATTTAGGTAGATCATATTTCAATCCAGACTGAAGAATTAGAAACAAATAATTCTATCATATCAGTATCTATTTTTTGTAAATTATAATAGAGTTTGAATAAGTTGCCAATAATTACAAAATTATTCACACGTGTATACATCGTATTTTGTACTAGTTTGATAGCATGAGAACTGTCTTATCTTAATTTCATAGATATATTTTCATATCAGTTTCTTGTCTGTGGTTGGTTCTACATTATTGTGTTAGTTGAGATTAAAAAGCGTATACGCTCTTTGGCTGACATGTACCAAAAGTAGACTTCAAAATCGAAAGTGAAGTTTATTCGTACAAAAGTTATATTTGTCTGACTGCTGGATTCTTTTCAACTGAACAATAATAAACTGAATCAATGTGCATTGTCCTTGTTCATGTATTTTAGATTACTAGTACAAAAAGTTCCAATTTGATATAAATATTGTTCATTGACTCGCATCTAAAATGAAACGCTACTTTGCGTATCTTGACACGCTACCGTGGATTGTATCCAATTGGAAAACAGCTTAAAGTCATGTGTGCACAATTAAAACAAGATTTTATTGTGCACAGAATTATTATATGAGTACCTGTTATGTAGAACTATGCTTCCATTAACAATAGTTTAAACGCATACATGGTCAATATCGTGAGAAAACACATTTTTTTCTGATTAGAGACATAACACATGAATGACATGGAAACTGCAGGATTCTAAATGACATGAAATACGTATTATAAAATTATAAACACAATTTCATTGCTTAATGCGCAGAGTTAACACTGGACATATGACTGATACTTTCTAGTGAAATATTTGAATATATGAATTCAATGGAGAAATATATCATATACATGGGCCGTCTACTTTGGGTAAGGAGATAGCGCTGAAAGTTGTCTTTGTTGTCGTCCCCCAATTTTTTCATTGATTTGTACATCAAAAAGCCATCTTGCTTAATTTTATATATGATTCCACGTTGTTCCAATCTCCCTAACAGTTTGTCAAATATCATCGTATAAGGCGAATCCATCTGCATGCCAATTCCAAATATATAGCGTAATAAATGTTCTCTTATCATGTGAAAGTACTTGGCATTGTTGTGTCCTAGTTTGTGCAGCTTGACCACATAAAAGTTTTCAAGTGCCTTGAATAGAGAAGCATATTTAACAGTTGGGCTGAAAAGTTCGTAGCTGACTCATAGATGGCGTTACTAGAATTAAATCCATGTGATTTTTACTTAGTACTAACCTTCAAAAGATACGTGTATAAATTTCACAGCTGCCGGATAATTAGTTCGTGAGATATAGCATTGTGAGTGAAGCAGCTTTTGTTATTGTGAAAAAATGGATAAAAAAAGAATTTCGTGTGTTAATAAAGCATTGCTTTTTGGCAAAAAAAAAAATACTGTTGAAGCCAAGGCTTGGCTTGATAAACATTATTCGGACTCTGCACCAGGAAAATCAACCGTTGAGAAGTGGTTTGCTAAATTTAAACGAGGCGAAATGAGCATTGAAGAAGATGCACGCAGTGGACGCCCCAAAGAGGCTGTTACCGACGAAAACATCAAAAAAGTCCACAAAATAATTTTAAATGATCGTAAAGTGAAGTTGATCGAGATAGCTGAGACTTTAAAAATATCAAAGGAACGTGTTGGACATATTGTGCATGAATATTTGAACATGCGAAAGCTGTGTGCAAAATGGGTGCCGCGCGTGCTCACAATCGATCAAAAGCAACAACGTTTTGATGATTCGGAGCAATGTTTAGCGATATTCAACCGTAATAAACACGAATTTTTCCGTCGATATATTACAATGGATGAAACATGGCTCCATAACTACACTCCAGAGTCCCATCGACAGTCAGCCGAGTGGACTGCACGTGATGAACCGAATCCAAAGCGTGGAAAGACGCAACAGTCGGCTGGCAAGGTTATGGCATCAGTATTCTGGGATGCGCATGGTATTATATTCATCGATTACCTCAAAAAGGGCCAGACCATCAACAGCGATTATTACATAGCGTTGTTGGAGCGTTTAAAGGATGAAATCACGAAAAAACGGCCCCATTTGAAGAAGAAAAAAGTGCTGTTTCATCAAGACAATGCACCGTGTCACAAATCAATGAAAACGATGTCAAAATTATATGAATTAGACTACGAATTGCTTCCCCATCCACCATATTCTCCAGATCTGGCCCCCAGTGACTTTTTCCTGTTTGCAGACCTTAAAAGAATGCTCGCTGGAAAGAAATTTAGCACTGATGAAGAGGTAATCGCCGAAACTGAGGCCTATTTTGAGGCTAAAGAGAAATCGTACTATAAAAATGGCATCGAAAAATTGTATGACCGCTATAATCGTTGTATCGCCCTCGAAGGCAACTATATTGAATAATAAAATCGAATTTTGTCAAAAAAATATTTTTTACTATGTTAGCCTACGAACTTTTCAGCCCAACTGTTCCCTTTGAGGAGATTCTTTCATAGCTAGTCTCACGGTGATATCTACGTGCAAAATTTCTATCTGCGATGATATTTGGGTGTCTTACACTCCCCGAATGGAAAGAGTTTTTACCTTGAACGATAGACTGATTGGAATACAACCATTATTACATTTCAAGTTTTCATTGTAATGTATGTAACAGCACTTGACTTCCACTGTTAAACTTATATCATGGTCTTCATCAACAAAATATGATTAAAGGCTCTGAGTAATGTACCTACCTTAATTATTTTTACTGCTGGGAAGGTGATATTATCCGCCTTCGTTCTCTCACTTAATTTTAAGGTATGTGTATTGAAGTTTACTTGGTATGTCATTGATTTCATGGAGCATCAAGAAGTAGTCAATATCGTCCAGGTACATGGATCGTGCTGTAAAATACATAACTTAATCAGGGCTTACGCATATCGCGTTGTTTATGAAAGAGCACATTCATATTCACACGCAAGAGCGAGCAGGGTTCATGCTTCAAGGGTTCCCCATAAGATAGAATAGAATTGGTTTATATTTAAGCAGGCGTGTTTCGGCCTTATGGGACGTTCTTGCAACCATCCCTTGTCACAGAAAAAAAAACGATCGTGATAATACAGTAAAGATAATTATACAATGATAGAATAATACATTGAATTGATTAGCGTGAATACTGTAAGGTATAGATATGTAATAAGTAATTTGTATTATATTGTGTGTGGGAGGATAAGTATGCGTTATACAGGGTGAGCCAAAAGTCTCATTACCCCCTATGTATTTTGCGACGAGAGAAGGTTGTGGATCTGAAGTAAATAGAGTATGATAAGAGACAAGACATGTTAGCTGTGGAGGTTACAGACTACAATTTAGTCCAGAATGTTTGTGTGGACAGCATCATTTTCATAACAGAGAATTATGTGCCTGCAGTTAAGGTGTGAAATTCTACGCAGCATTGTGCGAGTGATCGTGGCAAATGCGTGCCGAACGGCTTCTTTCAGTTCGTTAGTTGTGTGGAAACGCGCAATCGAATAATGGACTGGTGCCCCATCTTGCTCTGAGGTACATCACTATCGGCACACAACTACTACTACCACTTAGAACTACAACCACTAAGTATCACTACGAACCACTACCACAGCGCAGACTTACATACCTACGGGGTAATGGGACTTTTGGCTCACCCTGTATGATGCGTAAGTGCAGCTGTAATTATTATGATTGATGTATGTTGATGTAGTTGTTGGGGCAGTAATAATTTCTTTCGTTTTTTTCTTAAAACTTTGATAGCAAATAATGTTTCAATGGTGCATGCAGTTTGTTCCATTTCCGAATCCCTGTAACGATGAAGGACTTGTTTCCAGCCAGCTGGTTTTATCCTAGGAGCTCCCATTCTATTTTCTTCAACTTTTTTTCACCACCTTTCTATTTTCGCCGCCTTGTAAAAATCTCATTGAAGAATGACACCAGGTTCAAACAAATTCCCATGTCCTGTAGGTAGTGCATGCTTGCATGAATGGAGGTCTCCTCAAAGGGGCCTCATCCAGTCCAGTCTGGATATGACTCTCAGAGGAGGACTACCCATTTGGCAGGACTGGACAGGTGCTATAATGCGTGCTACGGTTAGCTTAAAGTCCCAGGAAAAGACAAACGTCAGTGGCGTGCCCAGGATTTTGGAAAGGGAGGGTTTTATACAACAGCAAGAGAAACAAATCACGGTCGCTTTCTCCCGCAGGTTCTTAGGAGTCTTCTTCTGGCATCTCGATCTGGGAGCGGTTGGCAACATACGTGCAAAGCTCACGCCTCCTGGAACTAGGAACTACCACAGTGGAACTACCAATCCACTTCGAGACAGCGAGCAGTCCACGTTTCCCAAGAGGAAGTCGTCTTTTTTAACGACTCGTTCACGAACTACCAACCGCTAGCAACTCTGAAGCCCCCTCCTCGAACCGGGTCCTTTGACGGAAGCGTCGGAACATCATGATTGTGTGGTAAGTGAAAAAGGTAAGTGAATTGCTTCTTTATCCGTGCATGCACTTTGTCTTCCAGGAAGAGAAGATCTTGTTAATTAAGTGCGCGACAAATACTATTCTTCCGGAGTGGCTAGCTTCGGTGCTCTGCGTTCGCTTCGCCCAGCGACTAGGCGGGCCGCCAGCGCGTGAATCGGTGGGGACGAACCCACAAGTGAATTGACGCCGACGAAAACCGAACCACTTGAAGATGCACCACCACAGCGACATTCCTGGACCGACGTGTTCGGTGAGTACCTTGATAAGTTCTTTCTTCCTGTCTGTACAGTAAAACACGTCTATCCCGGAACATGATGGTTCCGAGCAAAATTTTCCATCTTAACAGTTTTCCTTCTTATACAGGGTTGACTTTAAATAGAGTATAGAGCTCTGCAGAAAATAATGGAAAGACAGATATACATTTCGCATTACTTATAATGTAGAGTACTAATGCATGTACGTACATGAATAAAAATGCGATACAGTCGCAATAAGCATAGCAGAGATTACAGGTATATAACTACACAACATGTTGGTACACTTTTTACAGTATTGTAAGAACGTACAGTACGTACTTATGTATCTTTTCGAACCCGGTGCCCCTGGCGTCGAAGCGCGATGTGCATTGAGGGAAAGAGAAAGATTGAAAGATGGAATAAGAGAGGTGAAGAAAGATTGAGATAAAAATGAAGAAAAAATAAAGAAACAAAGAGAGATAACAAGAAAAATAGAAAGATAACGAATGAACAGAGGAGAAATAGACAAAGAGAGGTGGAGAAAGAGGGTAAGAGATGAAAGAAAGAAACGGAATCGTAACAGATATGAGTATTGTAGTGCATTCTTTCATATCGACAATGTTACCGATAAGCGAGTGGCAACAGAGGCGTGTTCCACTTACAGTATTGCATTGTTTTCTTGCGAGCGAAAAAAATGAAGGAAGAAATTTCCGTCTTACAGAGAATAAAAACATCTCGTTGGTCTTTAAATGGTGTTCCGTTTCCGCGTAAAGGAGGTTTCCGGTCATTTTCAGGTATAAAGTCGGTCCGTTCTGGGGGCTTTTTTTCGTATTTAAAGGTTTCCTTCTTTTAGAGGTTCCGGGATATGCAGTTTTTACTATATTTGTTTTGCTTTTTTTGCATCGTTACTCTAGTTCGCGAAACAGTACGAAAAACGCGTATCGGGCATGTCTTCACGATATTTTTATGCACAGAACCTGGAATTATTCCAGCTTAGCCGACAACGGCTTTCATTGTGCTTCTAAGAGAATAGAAGAAGTGAAAACGATAACCAGTAATTTAAAAGAATCAACGACTACCATGTGAAGAGAGATATATGTACAAAAGTTGAATGTACGTTACATCTTTTGACTGTTTCTCTCTTGCATGCATTTATTACTTCATCAATATTAAAGACTGTAAGTGGTGAATTCCTGCCAACTGCGGTACTCTTGATGTACTTATATAGGCTGATGCGTAGAAGAATATATTATTTTTCAAGAAGCGTTCAGTGTGGAGAAGAGCCGAAAACTACGGCGAAACAGGAGCTGCAGAAGGTATTATAGGTATCTTCTTCTCACACTTCATGTTAGTTTCGACTCCCAGTTTATTGCATTTACAGCATAATATGGATCTAGTTTCATTCTGAAATGAATGTAAAGAATTATTAAAATAAGTCACACAACTTTCCTGAAATCAATTGATGAGATAAACGCTCTTGTTATCGACGAGTTGTGGAAAATGTTCTTACCTTTCGTAAGCTAACGTGTGGACTATAATCGCCAGACATTTGAGTTGTACAAGACGTTAATTCTAAGTAGTTTTAGAATCCTTTTCCAACTATCCCAATGAGTAATTTGAAACAATCGTTGTTAAATCAAAATATCGACTGAAGAGAAAACTATCGTTTAAGAAATTAGGAATACTTAAATGTCTGAGATCTTCTTTAATAATATCATGTGATTTATTAGTGACTCTTGTTCATTATTGGAACATTTAACAAAGACGTATTAAAAGAAACAGTTGAAGCTCCGACTGCATGGAATGTATAAGATTTACACCCATTTAATTTTAAAAAATGACATAACTTAACAAATGTTGTTAAGGTTTGTATTGCGTGGTTTTTGATGCTTTTTCGTTACGTGATTACAATTATGAATTAACACATTCATACATTGACAGCCTTCAAGGTATAACATGAAAAACATGGCAGCAAAATATGTTACCATGATGAAGGTTATGAACTTTTATTTGCCCTTATATACAGGGTGATTCAGAATTCCTATTACTCACTTCTAGGGCTTGTAGAGGGGACTTGGTATATCAAGTTTTGATAAGGAACCCGTGTCCGGAAGAGTACCGCTTGGTACTACACAGATGACAAGATCACATAATGTCACATCTCCCTCTTTACCTGCGTCACTATAAGAGCTGTTCGATGTGGCGACCCTGAAGTTCATTGCAATCTGCCGGACCCATTGCCTGTACCCTCTGGGAGTGGTATGGGTGAAGCTTCTGGTCATGAAGAATACGCCAGATGCTGCTCTGAGACACATTCATGTGACGTACAATTGGTCGAGTACCCGTCGACGGGTTCTCGTCACTTCGGTGAAGGACAGACCACCTCTTCAACGTCGAAAGTGCGGCATGTCCGTGGAGCACCACAGTCGACCCTGTTAACTTTGAAGTTACCTGTTTCTCGCAGCCGTTGCTCTAACCGGGAAAAAATGGTATGCGATGGAGTGACACGATGCGGAAAACGCTCTGCATACAGACGTTGCGCAGCTCTACCACTACATCCAGCATCGTCGTAAGTTAACAACATGTCGGTGTTCTCGACAAACGTGTATTCAACCATACTGTACTGTCTTCCGCAACGACTGAATAGCAACTGACGTGAAGGTCGAAGCACACCGGATTGGTAACAGAGGACGTTGTAAGCAGCACACATGACATCAGGTGACTGAAGACGTCGCCCTCCGTCAATGTGGGTTGCCTACCGTGAAGCGGGAGATGTGAAATTGTCATCTTGTCATCTGTGTAGTACCAAAACGGTACGTTTCCGGGCATGGGTTCCTTATCAAAACTTGATCTACTAAGTCCCCTCTACAAGCCCTAGAAGTTTGTAATAGGAATTCTGAATCACCTTGTATATATATTTTTGAACCATCATCTTTGGCTTATGTAAAGCAATTACATGCCACCATCTTAAAACTCACATATCATTGTTTTTTCGGCGTGGACAGGTAATGGAATAAAATGAGGAACATTTGATTTGCTTTTAGACAGAGTACTTACTTACCCGTCAGCACTGATCTGGTGAAATGCATGCTCCATTCGCATTTTCTCGTATGAAGCCTTGTTTACAGACGCAGCCAGTGATGCACTGCAAGGTGCAAAGTTCATTTGCACTGGAATCGCAGCTCGGCTCACAGGTTGATCCACAGGTGCTGTATGAGCCAATGTTTTTTAGAACCTAGCATTGATGCAACACATTTTAATAATTTCTTCACATGGATTTGATTGATTGATTGATTGATTGATTTTGTGTTTTAAGTCCACTTTATGCACAGGAAGGCTAATCGGGACTGGGCCTACAGTTTAAAGTGGGAACCGAACCCGGGATCCCTTTATTGTAAGGCGACGACGCTACACCTGCGCTTCGGGGAGGCCCTCCTCACATGGAGAATGATGACTTTACTAGTACTACTCCTGTTAATCTCCATATATTGAATAAATAAATAAATCCTATGGTTCATATTATTATTGGTTTTGTTGATTTGATTTGCTTTATTTTACTTCGCTTTTTATGCGACTTTTGGCTAATTTGCGAAGATGGGGATGAGTGATGATATGATGAAATTGATGAATGGACACTTACAAACATCCATTGCAAGGCCAGGATTCGAACCCGGGACCCCTGGCGTCGTAGCGCGATGTGCTAACCACTCTGCCACTGGGGCCGGCTATTGGTTTTGTCATGGGCGTAACATAGGATCTAGCTTTGTGGGGGGGGGGGCAAAATAGAAGTTTAGACTTAACTTTGGAAGGAAAGGGTAGAATCCAACTTGGAACTTATTATTTGTATGGGGGGGGGGGCAGACACAAACTTGGGGCTTAACTTTGGGGGGCAGAATTAAGAAGTTTTCCATCCCATAAAAAAAGCGTCCAGAACTATTTTGCTGAATAGCTTACATTTATACAATCATAACAAAATACACTTCAACACTTTGCTACTCAAGTCATAAGAGGTTAACAAAAGTATCATTTCATTAACTTTTGCATTTAGTAGCCTGAAAATTTGCGGAGGCAAGTACCGCCTCTTGCCACCGCCAAGTTACGCCTATGGGTTTTGTCATTTGTAATTATTTTGATTTTTTTAGGGAACCTTGTGATAATCTGGTGATTTTTACAATTGCAACTAATGTAATAAATAAAGCAGAAAACAATGAAAAGGTACAAAATCACACACACAAGTATGGATCGAATATATCAGTGATTCTACAACATTCAACCGCAATGTAAGAAACAAAACAATATGTACGATTTCAACAACCGTCAATATTATTTTACCTTATTCGCCCAGAACATGTTGAGGTGGTTCTCGATAAAATCAAATCTATGGCTGTAGAAATAAACGATTGATATGTATATGCCCGTCACACAATACGGCATAAACCCCTTCACTAAATACCCTATGTGCTTATGTGTCCATATACACTATTTATATTTTAGTTATAGCGTGCTGGAGATATAAATAACAAATTAAACTCTGAATTAAGATACTTGTTAGCAAAATTGGAGCTCTTTTTGAGGGGGGCGCATTTGGTATGAATTTCAAGCTAGTTGATTTGCGTGTTAGCCATCTTTTCTAGATCTAATGAATTTTCATGAAACGTCTGCAGTAATGATAGACATTTCTATGTTCTCAGTGTTTCAGTATTGTTTTTTTTCACACGAAAATGTGTAACTGCGTTTATTGCAAGCTGGTTTCAATACTGAAACAAATTTAATGTACGACGTATTTTTTTACAAAATACTTTATATAATCCATAAAGCTTTTGTGATCCAAAGCGAAATAAATCATAATGGAAAGATATATTTTTCTAGAGAGTATTCACTAATATAGCATTTGCTCATCACTAGCATCATGGTATTTCATTTGGTTAGAAATTATTCCCGTCACTTAACGTCACACAATTAATAATTACATTTATTTCTTAGGAATATAAAAATTTTAGGCATTCCACAAATTAATGGAAGTTACAAAATTCTCTACCGTTAGCGTATAGAAATCAAGAAATTTATATCACAATAATTTCATTCAGTATATCCAGTTCTTTACCAACTCGTGCTATACGCAGGAATTTTGGTCTTGCCATAGAAGCTATCTTGTGTGACTCTTGTGGTATGGGTGATAAGTGAAATTTATCTTCATCAATAAAGTATATCAAAGCTGGTTCAGTTCTACCTCTCGACTGTCATAATTTTTTGAGCAAAATGAAAACATTCGAAAATTAGAAAAAGAAAGTTCCTAATTGTAACCCAACCGCACAAAACAGATTTCTAGGATAGAAGCTAAGATATCAAATGTGAAAAATTCTTAATGTAGATTAAGAATAACTTACTTGGTCTTGTGGTGTAATTTGATCAACCATTGTAAAAACTATAACACCGGAAAGAAATAGCAATGCTGCTGCCTTCATGTTCACTTCTAAACAGCGACTAAATTTTTCTCTGAATTCCAAAGACAATAAACCCTGACATTGCGATAAGTTTGAGGAAAATTGGTAACGGTAACCTCTATTTCTAGAATGTTGATATTTCTTATCTCGTCCAAATTCTTTTCATGCAACGAAATACTTTTTTAAAAGATAACTGTTATGCACATATTTTCCTGAAACTGTCATATTTAGAGATATACGCATAGCTTGCGTGCTAATTTATTTCAAGGTTGTAACTTATCTTCCAGTAGTAGTCTTTCTAGAATAGGTAGACTATTCTACAAGCCTCAAATATCCCTTCATGAATCTCAGCAAATAATTTTTCCTCAAAATGCATCAAAATTTCGATCTCATTCTTTTGTATATTTTGTCGAAACATTGAAAAAATTACTAGCTAAGATTTTTTATACATTTTTAATCGGAATTAAAGAAACTTTATGAAAAAGTATGTAAATCTAAAATTTGAAAGTACAGAACCAAATGTTATGACAAATTGACAAATAATCAACAATATTACAATTATTTTGGTTATGTAGTAATCATATTCCTGTAATAATTTACTCACCTAGTGACTGTAGTGAACAAGAACATGCGCACAGTCTCGCAACATATTTGCCACTAATCTATAATCGGAGTCTATTCCGGGGAAATTATAAACGTTGCATAAATAACAAGCCGGTCCCCGTGGCAGAGTGCTTAGTACATCGCGGTACGACGCCAGGGGTTCCTGGTTCGAATCCCGGCCTGTTCATGGATGTTTATATTCATCAATCTTATCATATCATAATTCATCCCCATCTTCGCAAAGGATCCAAAAGTGGCACAAAAAGCGAAGTTAAGTAAAGCAAATCAATCAAGCAAGCAAGCAAATAAGGCTTAAATAACATTATATTAACATCTGATTTTATACTTCACATTACTAGGAAATTTTAAATTGTCCATACAAATAAATTGGCACACACATTGTATTTATGTTTCTTGACTGAACAATCTTGCAGCGTCAGTGAACTTGATTTTGTGCTTTATGGGAAGAGAATAGTAATTAATATCCAGTTAGTTGCACTTAACATCTTTTTTATTTGGGATCTAACTAACTAACTAACTCTCTAGCCTTCTTAAACCCGAAGGTTCATGGCTGCAGCAACACAAGCCTTCCATCTGTCCCTATCTTGAGCAAGATCTATATACTCTTTTCCATCTCTACCGATTTCCTTTAGGTCCATCTCAACGTTGTCCCTCCATCTTCGTCTTGGCCTTCCTATAGGTCTCTTACCATCAGGTTTCCCAACAAGAATCCTGTGAACTCCTCTTTCTTCTCCCATTCGTGCCACATGGCCTGCCCACCTAAGTCTTCTTGATTTAATTATTTTAATAATATCTGGACATGAATACAAATTATGTAGTTCTAAATTATGTAACCTTCTCCACTCACCTGTCTCCTCATCCCTTTTAGCTCCAAAGATTTTCCTAAGGATCTTATTTTCAAATACTCTCAATTTGTATTCCTCTTTCAATGTAAGGGACCAAGTTTCACACCCACATAATACTACAGGCAAAATTACTGTTTTGTATATTTTAACTTTTAGTTTCTTAGATACTAAACGAGAAGACAAAAGTTTATGAAGAGAGAAGTAAAATGCATTTCCTGAATTAAGACTACTTTTTATTTCCTCTTTAATATGATTTTCATTTGTTAATATTACTCATAAGTATTTGAATTTGGAAACTGGTTCAAACGAGTTGTTATCAATAATTAGATTTTCATTATTATTTAACACTTGGTTTCGGCCTGTAAGCATATATTTATTTCTCTCTTTGTTAATTTCCAGACCTATCTCTTTAGCAGTTTTGAAAAATATTTTAGCATTATTCTTAATTGTATTTATATCATCCCCTAATAAATCTACATCATCTGCATATGATAACAACTGAGTCATGCCATTTACTTTTAGTCCTTCGTTAGTTTCTTTTACCTTCCTAGCAGCATATTCTAAGGCAAAATCAAAGAGCAATGGAGATAATGCATCTCCTTGTTTTAACCCATCATGAATTGTAAATTTGTCAGACATATTAATACAAACACAAATTTTACTTTCTGTTTCACTGGTGCATACTTTTATCATACTAGCAAGCTTCTTAGGTATTCCAAACTCGACTAATATATTATATAATTTATCTCTTTTGAGCGATTCATATGCTATTTTGAAATCGATGAATAGCTGATGGACATTTTGATTATATTCCCACTTTTTTCAAGTGTCTGTCTGATGTGAAAAAATTGATCTGTAGTTGATCTGTTACGTTTAAATCCACATTGATAATCACCTATAATTTCATTAGCACATGGGGTTAGTCTTGTTAAAATAATGTTAGATAATATTTTATATGTTGTTGAGAGTAGAGAAATTCTACACTAATTATTGCAGTTCATTTTATCACCTTTTTTAAACACAGGAACAATTATGGATTCTTTCCACTGTTGAGGTATTTCTTCTTTATTCCATATTGACATATTAACGAATTTCCACCATATTTAATTAACTCAGCTGGTATTAAATCAATGCCAGGTGCTCTGTTATTCTTTACTCTTTTAATAGCATCTTTAACTTCAGTCAAGTTAGGTTCTGGAACTAAAGGTTCATTTGGGGTCCACATTAAAACTCAATTATCTTTTTTTTGAAAATATACAGTAGAAATTAATCTCAAAATGGCAGAGAAAATATGGCAACAGAAATACCGGGTGTCCGAATTGAAACGCCCTAATTTCAAATACTTATATTGAATATAATATACAGGCAAGAACAGTGTGGTAGGTTGTATATGGTAGCATAACTGTGAAAATTTTAACTAGATAATGAGTAGTACGGATTCGTTTATTTTGTATCGTTCCAGGGGGTGAAAAGTGAAAATGACAACCAATGCTGAAAAGCGCAAACTGTGTGGTGGCACGCAGAATTGGGATCCATTATTGCAAGGTATCCGTTCGTACACAAAATTTGGGAGAGCAATCTCACGTGACGACTTATGAACGGATTTCTTGGGACCTCGTGCAAATGCTTCTGCAATGCGCTGAACGTTTTCCTCTGATGTTGGTGATCGGCCACCACCATGCCTCTTGGCGACATATCCTGTCTCTAGAAACGCTGCTTTCCACGCCTTGATTCTCTTGCCATCGGGAGGGTCTCTGTGATACTCTGCACGAAACCGCCGTTGAACTGCAATAATGGATCCCAATTCTGCGTACCGCTACACAGTTTGCACTTTTCAGCATTGGTTGTCATTTTCACCTTTCACCCCCTGGAACGATACACAATTAACTAATCCTTACTATTCATTATCTATTTAAAATTCCACAGCTAAGCTACCATATACCACCTACCACACTGTTCTTGCCTGTATATTATGTTTAATATAAGTATGTGAAATTAGGGCGTTTCAATTCTGACACCCTGTATATTGTCAATGGCTAAAGTGGCACACAGAAGCATGGAACGAATATTACAGTGATATTCCAACATTTGACCAAAATACGTACGTTTCAACCACCATTAATAGGACCATTCCATTTTGATACTTTTGTTTTATTTAATTTTTAAAATATTTTCTAACTGTTCGGCTATAACGTATCCAAGTGACTATCAATAATATCATATCAATGGCTGTAGGAATCTCAGTTTTATTTTTTTCCCTTTTCATGCAGTTAGTTCCTGTAAAGAACATTTTAACTTAATTTTCTCCACAAGAAACTGGCGATCGTGTGGCCTCTACCAAAAACAAACTAAGTTTATATGTTAGCGACCATCGGCACTGTTCAAAGATCTCCAACACGTTGTCAGTGACTAAAAGCGTAATTTCGTAACGAGAAACAATTTAATTTATCCTCTACAATCGAATTACGGTGCAACCATAGCACGTGTACAGCGTTGAATAACGTGACGGTTGAAATAAGACACACCATTGGCAATAAAAAGTTACTAATCTGGCTTTGCTTTTCAGCCTATTGACCACGAAATCCTGCTATTGAAACTCTCTCCCTTGTAAAACTTCTCTTATCAAGCCGTAGCTTGGTTTTTACATTAGTACGCCAACAACGCGTGTCGCCTCGTCATTACGGGGTCCCAGGTTCGATCTCCCTTGGAGGTATGTGGCATAGTGGTCTGGGTACCACTGTAGGTTCAGTCTCGATTAGCCTGTAACTACATGAAGTGAACTAAAAGCAATACTCAATGTTCTTCCCTGTTCCTCTTACCAAATCTTGAATTTCGCTGGAAGTTGCAAACACTGCAGTCATTCAAAGAAGTAGAAATGTAGAGAAATCAAAATAGATGCTTCAATGATTGCTTTCCAGTTTGTTATGTGATTCCGACACTGGTCTGTACAAATACTGGGTGTTGAATGCTAACACTTCTGCTTGTTTCTACCTAATGTCGGCCCTGGAAATGAAGGGCTCGGTGCAATAAGGAGCTAACCCTCACTTCTGTCAAAATTGAGATACACCGTGCAGTACGTGCGGCATGAACGTCTGCTGCATTCACCAAGAGGTTGCGATGGTGCTGAGTCACATTCGCGCGCAATCACATGGTACCCTTCTTCGAAAGGAACGTACGAACGGAAAGTTCTGTGCAACAAGGTGTCAAGTCACAGGAAAATGTCGGATAACGAGGAAGATCTGCAGAGCGCCTCCTCATATATTTGTGATTCTGATGAGGAAAATGGCAATCTGTGCGGTGACAACAGCTTTGATGACCCAGACTATGTGTGTGGAGTGTCGACCAGCGAAAGCACCGACTCTGAGGTAAGAAATACGTTGTTTTTTTTTTGTTTTTTTTGGTATTTTTTGAAAATGTTGGTTAACACCTTATTGTCTCAGACTTGGGCACGGTGAAAACGGTTGGTAAGCGTGCGTTGTGATGTGCATGTTAATGCGCAAATCAGCTCACTATGCATTCGTCAGGCCTCTTGCAAGTTGGTACAGTAAAATCATGAACTTATTCTGCTGACAACTGCTGCTAACATAATGAATGTAGGTTAGCACCATATTGCTGAAATGATTAATCACGAAGACATCGACATGACACCAGTGGCGAAGCTAAGGCGTAAATACTGGGTAGGCTGAAAAATCTGCTTATATTTTTTTATATACATCAGGTCCATGCGTCGATTCTTGTTGGTCGCAAAAGTATCAATTACTCTTTCCTTGAAGCCTTGATCAATAGAAAGTTCTTTAACCAGTTTTTTTCAATGGCTAATGTACTGAGAGAACTTAATCATTCATTCTTCATTGAATTACGGAGATAATTTTTTACTCTCTTGAGGGTCCTCATACTTCTTTCGGATGAAGCTGTTGTAACAGGGAATGTCAAGACCAACTTGATAAGTTGTGTTACTTCTTTGTAGAATGTTTGAAGATCATTGCTAACTATAAATTTTAGAAGGTCTGCAGGAGGTAAATGCTTTTCTTCATCAGCATAGATATTCTTTAAATCATTTTCTAATCGTTCTTTGTTGAAAAATGGAATTGTGGACAGAAGGTTACTTAATTTCATCACAGGAAAATGTAGTTTATATTCGCCAAAACTATTTTGGTCTACCAATTCAACAAATTTTATCTTTTCAAGATCTCCAAAACGTATTTCCAGTTGTACAGTCAGTGTGTCCAAGATTTCGTAGGTTAAGCATCTGAGAGCCACGAAGTCTTGTTCACTTACATTTATTTTACTGCAAATCATATTAGAGTTTTCAACACATAATTTCACAGTATTATATTTTTATAACATAAATACACTATGTGCCACACACACAAACACACGCGCGCATGCACTTGAAGTAAATTAACATTCAACAATGCAGCGCATGAACGACGCACTTTGCACAAGAAGACTAGAAGCACAACAGGTTGGCTCTGAGGCTAGCCGCTTTCACCCAGCGAATCGGCAGTCCCCTCCCCTTACCCTCCCCTCCCTCCTACACAGCGCTCACGTTGTAGCTGCCTTTTAACGCGAGGCTTTTCGTCAAAAGCCTCACAGTTCGGCCCGAACGCGCTCTCTCTTTCTGGCCTGGCTGACGAGATATCTGGAAGGATCGGCGGAACCAAACGTTCGGATTACATAGTTTAATTCGTTTTAACGAACTTTGATTGTTACAGGGTACAAGAACATTTTAATTTCAACCATTTTTTGGGTAGGCTAAGCCTCAAAAGCCTCATAGGAGCTTCGCCACTGCATGACACACGTACATGGTTCCCTAATAATGACAAATTCTGACAACGTAGCATCAAGGATATTGCGAAAAATCGTATAGAATAGGAAAGGTGGCCTCCCAGATGGCGTATTGGTAGCGTCGTCGCCTTGTAATCACTGGGTCCCGGGTGCAATTCCCGGTGGAGGCACATAGTGGTTCTGATTCCATTTTAAACTGTAAGTCCAGTCCCGATTAGCCTTACTGTGCATAAAGTAGACTTAAAGCAACAAATCAATCAGTCAATCAACAGGAAAGATATTGTAGAAATAATGTAAAGATAAATAATCAGAATTGTTTTGTCATATGCAAAAATGATGTGTTTCGGAAATTTCTGTTTGTCGAGTGGATTGGACTGTTATTGCTTAGTCCTAGTTTACATTTTCAAATATTTTTTTTACTCTGATCCATTTCAGAATGACCTTCACATCACAAGGACGACAGAACGATCTCCTGTGAAACATCCTCCAGCCAGAAAGAGACGATGCGACCAAGATAACTGGGAGAGAGTGAAACGTAAGAGAAGATGAAATATAGGGGAGCAGTACACATCCGGGCACACAAAGGAAGATAGGCGAGCCATGTACTTGTCCAAAGAAATGCTGGAACAAAATTAAGGGGGATGCAGAGTTCATTTTTCACACATTCTAGAACTTTGTTGATTATGCAACACAGAACACATACCTCATGCAAAATATTAGAATTCAGAATACGAAATGTTGCTACACAAAAAGACAATCTTCTCGGAGGTCATTCACATTTTCCTATAATATGCAATATACAACAGATGAATGGGCAGATGTGATCAGCAGTGCAAACAGAAAGAAGAAATTTCATGTAACACGCATGCAGCAAACCGACTTCAAGGATCTCACACCACTTGTGGCATCAATTACCAAGAAAACCACCACACATGGTAAGGAGCCCCTCAAGTTTTCAGAGGCTGCGGTGTTCATGATGGAATCCGCTACACGCCATATTCTGCATGAGAGTTATTCATACCAGAAAGAAGCACCAGTATGGGCTAGGTGCACCCTAAAGAAAAGAGGCCGTCCACTGCCAGAGGTACCCCTAAGTGATTTGCCATGCAAGTTACAAGGAACAGATTCCCATAGATGTCCGGAAATATTCAGACATAATGTCCCTGTTGGAATGGATCCCTCCAATATACCATAATTTTTATCTCAGCCTTGTTCCGACGGAAGTAGCTGCCGAGGAGAGTGCAGAAATTCTGGATGGACTTGATTACTGATACATTAGGAGGGCCTGGATCAGTTGAATTCAGAATAGTTTGTGCGACCTGCATTCATATGCCACTATTTGGTGTCAGTGCTGAGAATATTTCGGCTGACACTGAATATGAATTAAACTTGTATGTAATTTTTTTCTTCTTACAAAATTAACTTTGGTTTTTCATTCTTATGTATATTTTTTGTTCACAATATAATGGTCATGCATTCCTGTTTGTTGTTATTCCACAGAACTGACACCGAAGATTGTGATGCAATAAGGATCTAACCAACAATGGGAAACAATGAACTGAAGAAAACCTAATTTAATCATCTTTGCAATAAGTGTACCACATTTGAATGTGTCTATGTAAACTGGAAACTTCAGACATGCTTTTGAAATCATCTATACAACAATACAAACAAAATTCAGATTTATGGATTTTTTCAAACTTTCAAATGCTAATATCTCGAAAACAACTTTTTGAGGGTTAGCTCCTTCTTGCACCGAGCCCTTCAAATATTTTCCTTTTCCTTCTCTTGGCTGCCGTGGTCTATGTCTGACAGAGCTTCTATTCTGCGATGTTATCCTAATTTGTGAGGTGTACGTGTTTTTGTATTTAAAATAACGAATGGGTAAATTTCCCATATCCGGATAACGGCTGAAATTTGCTAGTTCATTTAATTTCAATATTCGTACTTACGTATTCTGCATTGAGAAACATTGTTGAAGGTGGCATTTCGCTTATTTCACGGAAATAAGCTTTATTTGCTACATATCGAGTACGTTTTCTTCGTTGTTTCTTCCGTTTCGTAACACGCGAAGTGATGGTCACAGTTTCACTACCGTAGTCGGCATGCAGTGTTTCCACCCCCACTCCACCCACTACGTAGCCCCACGAACCATTTCCGGTAAGGTTAGGTTAGGTTGGGTCACGTTTAGGTTAGAATAGTTAAAAATTGGTTTAGGAAAAAATACGTAGCCCCACCACTATTCTCGCATAGCCCCAAAAACCATTGACACTTAGCCCCACGAACCATTGACACACAGCCCCACAAACCATTTGCGGAAACGTACCTTCTTCACTTACAAAAACACGTGTTTGGAAACACTGACCGGGATTACGTCATCACACACAGGCAACATCCGGCTGGAAGGAAATGATGCAACAGCTTTCGTGCATCGGTCACACATTTATATCGAAAAAATACATGATTTACCAGCAAAATTCAATGAACGATGCGAGAAAACACTTCCCCGAACTTCCACAATTTTAAAGAAACTGCTTTCGGTAAGTAATTTCACCTGTAAATTTGAAGAAATCCGTTTTCCGGATATGAGAAATTTACCTAAAGAAAGCAATTTTGTACGAATTCGTGCATATCCTGTTAATCTTCAGTTTCATATGCTAATTTTTAGCTTCATTTACTAACCAATAAAATACAGAAAAACATTATAAATACTGCTATCAGTGTTGAACTAGGTTTCTGATATTTCTACGTTCTCCGTAAAACGTCTGTTATTTTAACCTCCTTCCAAAGTAGGTTTCGTTGAATACAAATATACACATTTTTCGATAAAGAAAAGATGTGGGTATTTGAAAATATGTATAAGTAATGATACCAACATGGAAAGTAATTTCATCTTTATAATAAAGAGTCGTGCATTTTGGACGTGACCTTCAGCCACGTCTCGTGAGCTCGCCCACATAGTTCACTTATTTAATATTCAAAATATTATTGGCTATCTCCTTAATAATAAACTTAGTAAGCAATAACTGTTTTGGATGTTTTGTATAAACGAAGTCAATTTACGTCATTTATCATTTTTACATTATTAAACGTAATTTGAAAAATAATTGTTTTCCCTCATTCCCCTCAAATTCCTACCTTGCCTCTGCAAAAAATTCTGATGCTCATATTTTGAAATTAATAAAGTGTAGCATAATTCACTTACAGCAGTTTTCGGGGTGAAAATAAACTTTCTTTAAGTTCCCTAGCAACGTCCGTTTCCATGGACAACAATAAACATGGCAAGCTCTAAATAAGTGTTTGTTATACCTCTTAACATTTAGTTAAAACAAGTACGATGTATAAATTTTCGCATCGAGTATAACAACGTATACGTAACTGTATCTGGCCTGAATGTTGTTCTTATGTAGGTGTCACCGTTGTTTGAGGCACCTTTTCAAAACCAGGAGTTCATTCATCTGTGTGTGATCTGTGTGCTGCAAAAATGCCCGTGGAAACAGTTGCTAAGGATGTGAGAAAGCGCATTTTCACCCTTAGAAAAGTGCCATGTGAGATATTGAGTCGTAAAGTATTGTCTGTAATTTAGTTTTAGTATAGTTTGTAGCCTCTCACCCAATAATTTTTAAGGTGGGAGAAGGGAGGTGGGGCTCAACTTCTGAAAAAAATAGTCCCACGTCAATTGAGAATACGAAAATGGAGCGGAATGATTATATTGCTACAATATCTTCAGGAAAGTAAAGCGTAAAATTGAATTCTGCCTCTGAGTGAGTCCATGATATTGTCGACGCGATGCCTGGATAATCTATTCTGTCGATGATGGTGTTGTGTTTCCTCACCTCCACCTGCGAGAACAGGTGAGGCACGAAGTTGTCCACGAGTATCAAATTTGCTGCTGCGGGAAACGCGTATCCGCTTTTCTTCTTCACCACGTCGAATTCAAGGTAGAGGTCCGCTCTGTGAGGATGAACGAACCCGTCCCCTACGTCCACGTCGTATTCGATCTCTCTGTTCGCTTCGTTCAAATTTCCGAACATAGGTTCTATTCATATTTTACTCACGTATAGGCGTACATGATGAATCAGCAAACATATTTTTTCTAAGTCTTGCCGTTTCCAAGATAACCTTATTTCCGCTCGCCATTTTGAATTTCCGAACATAGGTTCTATTCATACTTTTATTCACGTATAGGCGTACGTGATGAATCCGCAAACAGATTTCTCCTAAGTCTTACCGTTTCCAAGATAACGTCACTTCCGGTCGCCATTTTGGATTTCCGAGCATAGGTTCTATTCATACTTTTTCTCACATATAGGCGTACGTGATGAATCCGCAAACAGATTTCTCCTAAGTCTTACCGTTTCCAAGATAACGCCACTTCCGGTCGCTATTTTCGATTTCCGAACATAGGTTCTATTCATATTTTACTCACATATAGGCGTACGTGACGAATCTGCAAACAGATTTCTCCTAAGTCTTACCGTTTCCAAGATAATCCCACTTCCGGTCGCCATTTTGGATTTCCGAGCATAGGTTCTATTCATACTTTTTCTCACATATAGGTGTACGTGATGAATCCGCAAACAGATTTTTCCTAAGTCTTACCGTTTCCAAGATAACGCCACTTCCGGTCGGCATTTTTTGATTTCCGAACATAGGTTCTATTCATATTTTTACTCACGTATAGGCGTACGTGATGAATCCGCAAACAGATTTTTCCTAAGTCTTACCGTTTCCAAGATAACCCCACTTCCGGTCGCCATTTTGAATTTCCGAGCATAGGTTCTATTCATACTTTTTCTCACGTATAGGTGTACGTGACGAATCACCAAACAGATTTCTCCTAAGTCTTGCCGTTTCCAAGATAACGCCACTTCCGGTCGCCATTTTGAATTTCCGAACATAGGTTCTATTCATACTTTTATTCACGTATAGGCGTACGTGATGAATCCGCAAACAGATTTCTCCTAAGTGTTACCGTTTCCAAGATAACGTCACTTCCGGTCGCCATTTTGAATTTCCGAGCATAGGTTCTATTCATACTTTTTCTCACATATAGGCGTACGTGATGAATCAGCAAACAGATTTCTCCTAAGTTTTACCGTTTCCAAGATAACGCCACTTCCGGTCGCCATTTTGAATTTCCGAACATAGGTTCTATTCATACTTTTTCTCACATATAGGTGTACGTGATGAATCCACAAACAGATTTTTCCTAAGTTTTACCGTTTCCTAGATAACCCCACTTCCGGTCGCCATTTTGAATTTCCGAACATAGGTTCTATTCATACTTTTTCTCACATATAGGTGTACGTGATGAATCACCAAACAGATTTTTTGCTAAGTCATGAATTAGAGGGTTCTATGACAAACTATATTAATTCTCGTAAGAGAACAGAACGTGTCCTACGGGGCAAGTTAAGAGGGCATGTGCATGGCCAAAATAGCAGCTGGCCTCTCCCCTTTCAACGTGAACTTGGGAGTGGCGCGAATTCCACGCCGCCGGAACAGGCGTTCTGCCCGGTACGGAAGTTGATGTTTATCGCGGCGTTACAAATCCAGCCGGTTGTACGGAAGCTGATCTTCACGTGTATTTTTCACGAGACACGCTAAACGCCACGTGCATACGCAAGATCATGGCCTTGCGTAAAAAAATCAAAAAATTTAAAAAACAATAAGACTTTACCGCCGGGCAAACTGCTCGAAATAGACGCCAAACAGAACACGGCTAAATTGATGATGAATAGCATGTATGGTCAGATGTACGAATTGAAAAACATTCCGGAAGAGATTCGCCCGCACGTCAATCAATTCTACGTTCGAAGGCCGTACGGGAAAACCTTTACGTTTTTTTTGGTTGGGCACCACGCCAGGGGACCAGGAATCCTAAAAAACAACAATTATTATTATTTTGTCTGTTTGCTTGCGTCACAATACACGCGCACGCGTGTGTGTGTGTGTGTGGCACATCGTTCCCCCCGAGAGAGAGGTTTACAAAAATTACGATATACAAACATTAGCCCCCGGGAGTTGGAAAATTACGATATGGTGTATTCGCTCGTTACTGTTGCCAGCCATAAATCTCTTTCTCTTTTCATCTTACAGCAACGTTGGAATCTCTATTTTTTTAGTTGTAAGTAAATTGCCAACACACTCTAGTTAATAATGCTACATATTATACGCGCACACGCACGCACATACTATATTACCATCCACCCATATCTCTCTCTCTCTTTTACGGCAGTACATATTTGTTGCCGGCTCTCTTTGTTTAGTATATGCAGGTTGGCAAAAATTGCTTTATGCACTGTAAGGCATGCCTTAAGTAAGGTTGCCAGCTCCTTGCTTTAGGCTAGGTTAGACCAAAAAAGCTGTAGGTGGGCTGTCGGTTGTTTAACTCTTCCCTCTCTCTTCTCTCTCTTTTTTGTAAAAAGCTATGGCAAAAATACCAGTAGGTTGGCAACCTTGCTTTATGCACTAAGGCAAGTCTTAAGTAAACTTGCCAGCTCCTTGCTTTAGGCTAGGTTAGACCTGGTTAGGTTAGGTTGGGTTAGGTTAGGTTAGGTTAGGTTAGGTTAGGTTAGGTTTGAGTAGGTTAGGTTAGGTTAGGTTAGAGTAGGTTAGGTTAGGTTAGGTTAGGTTAGGTTAGAGTAGGTTAGGTTAGGTTAGGTTAGAGTAGGTTAGGTTAGGTTAGAGTAGGTTAGGTTAGGTTAGGTTAGGTTAGGTTAGAGTAGGTTAGGTTAGGTTAGGTTAGGTTAGGTTAGGTTAGAGTAGGTTAGGTTAGGTTAGGTTAGGGTAGGTTAGAGTAGGTTAGGTTAGGTTAGGTTAGAGTAGGTTAGGTTAGGTTAGGTTAGGTTAGGTTAGGTTAGAGTGGGTGTTGGCAGCTGTCGGTTGTTTAACTCTTCCCTCTCCTCTCTCCTCTCTCTCTCTCACCTCTCTCCCTCCTCTCTTTTCTTGTAAAAGGCTATGGCAAAAGTACCAGTAGGTTGGCAAAAGTACCAGTAGGTTGGCAACTTTGCTTTATGCGCTGTAAGGTAAGCCTCAAGCAAGGTTGCCAGCTCCTTGCTTTATGCACTGTAACGTAAGTCTCAAGCAACGTTGCCAGCTCCTTGCTTTAGGCTAGGTTAAACCCCAAAAACAACCTTGGTGATTTTTTCGAGTAAAATATTGGCAACACTGCCAGAAAATAAGGCTCGTGCCTTACAAAAGCAATCCATTAAGGCGAGCCTCAAGCAAGATTGCCAGCTCCTTGCTTTAGGCTAGGTTAAACCCCAAAAAAACCTTGGTGATTTTTTCGAGTAAGGAGCTGGCAACACTGCCAGAAAATGGGGCTCATTGCCTTACGAGAGAAATCCATTAAGGCGAGCCCCACCGAGCCCCATTTTCGGTTCCAGAACCCGGGCATCTCCCCTTCTCGCCAGAATTTCGTCTAAGCCTATAATGGTTTCTCGCAATAAGAGCTCATCAATTTTTACATGTGGAATTCCGTAATGAAAGAGGCAACAGGCCGCACTGCACACCTTTAGCCTGGTAACACTTATAAATCATCTCATTATATGCGTTCGGTCATGTTTAATATATTACCTTCAAACATAAACAATATCATGGACTCACTCAGAGGCAGAATTCAATTTTACGCTTTACTTTCCTGAAGATATTGTAGCAATATAATCATTCCGCTCCATTTTCGTATTCTCAATTGACGTGGGACTATTTTTTTCAGAAGTTGAGCCCCACCTCCCTTCTCCCACCTTAAAAATTATTGGGTGAGAGGCTACAAACTATACTAAAACTAAATTACAGACAATACTTTACGACTCAAAGTGACGTGACCTAGAACGTAGTGAAAAATCACTCGTGCAAAATTCAACGTAATGGTGATAAAATAAAGATAGGAAAATGGATGTGCTAGAAAGTTTTGCATACATACACGCACATAGTTAGTTCCGTGTAGAAGTCATTTCTTCACATTTTTCTCACCTTGGCTTCCTTGAATTCACGAAACTGTAAAGCCATAAACGCTTTAACCCCTTATAATCACGGAGTACCAGGTTTGATTCCTGGTGGAGACACAACTGCCTAGTGGTTCGGATCCCACTTCGGGTAGCCTTTCTGAGCATGAAATGGAGTTAAAACAAAATTGGAACACGGTAACCCATCACAACACACGCGCAGAGGGCGTTGAACTTAATGACTGACAATTATTATATACACCGAACTTTCAGCGAAGCTGGAATAAGTTCTATTTGCCATGCTAAATAGTGTGAATTTTCAGCCTTGTGGTGCCTTCTATACGAAGTGCATGTAAGTTACCTAAAAAAATTCAAATGTGAGGGTGAGTCGAGCTATGTTTCATTCAATAAGACTCTTCCTTTCAAACATATTTTGCTCTATAGTTGTCGACTTCGAATGGGCATCTAAGACTGGTTCCTTAGCGGACCGGATTTCGAGCAGAATCACGGAGTATCATAGTTCCAATCACCTTACAGATATAGCAAAAATTGTTCGCCTGAATATGAGAGAAGAGGTGATCTCTTGAAATGTCTCGAAATATATAGATAGAATATATGGTCAATCAAAAAGAAAAACAATGGATAATGTCGAATTAAGTCGAAATGCTGTTAGAACCGGTGTTGATTCACAGAGGAGAAAGGTTATTTTGTCAAAATCCCCGTTTCCCTTCTGGCTGCTTCGGGCAAGTTGGCTTATTAAAGTTATCGTTTCTTGCCCAAGCGCTAGGCCTAATTGGTTGATTGAACACGAGTTCATTCGTAGGTAAACGTGACAACAGAGGTTCACTGCCATAAAAGTGGTTCCCTCGCCGGCTGAAAGAGCGACGGGAAATTAAAGAACCGTTGTCACTAACTTCAGACAAACATCTAATAATTTCCTTAGGTTTCGAAGCTGATCCGAAGGGACAACAAATACCAAAAACACGACATGAATTAAATTATCGATTGGTCCGTCCTTCTGTTGATGGACGGCAATTCATATTAACAATAATAATCGTAAGCTTATCATTAAAGAGTCAACAATCAAAGCTAATACGCATCTATTGATCAGAAATTACTAGAATGTTAAAATTGTTTTTGTATCTTTGTTATGTTAAGTCGCTCTTCTGCCACTTTCGGCTAATGAGGATGAGTGACGATTAGATTAAATTGATACCATTATTACAATACTGAAGCCGTGGCTCGAACCTGGAAATTTCGTGGGATCGGAAGTGGACCACTTAACGCGCTTTGCCACCAAAGAGAACCGGCTCTGCGGCCAAGCGCGGTTAGTGGTGGACTGACGATCCAGACACCGAATGTTCCGGGTTCGAGTCCCGCCCGGATCTTTGTCAATTTCCTAGTCGTCAGAAATCCCTTCACAATCTAAGACATAACACTTTATCAAAACTTCATTCCCCTCCCCTCCACTTCAAATTTAATACTCAATCTTCCCAACAAAATTTCCATGCCAATTTTAGACTTCCTGTTGATATTGTTCCCTCCAAAAAAAGCAATCTAAGACGCAATAGTAATACACAAGAGTTGGATCCCCTGCCCCCCAAATAATTATCAATCCCGCTACCTGAAAATCCCAGTAACTTCGTTAATCGCCCACCATAATTTTCCTTTCAATCTAAGGCCTAATATGTAAGAGTTGGATATCGCCTCCCCCCACCAATATTACTTATTACCCGTAACAATTCGCCTGACAATCTACAAATTACTATTTGTATAACAGCAATGGCTAATTTATAACGTAATACAACTTGTGCCCTGTGACAACGTGATAGGTGTAATGTAACTAATAGTTAAGTGTTACGAATGGGTGCATATGTGCTGCGCATTTGAATTTCATGTGAATCAAATCTGTCAATAATGTGAATATTAATATTATAGAATATAATATAATGGTGCAGGTGTGTGAAAAAGTAACCATAAGCACCAAGGAATAAATAAGAAAGAACTGGAAAGATAAGTTGTATAAGGAGATGTGTGTAATTTGTTTTGTTCTGAGATGTAGCAAAGAACATCGGCTAAACCGTGCGGGGTTTCAATACTGTGTCCACCCGCGTTGGATTCAAGCACTGCATCTTGTCAACGAGGCAAGGATTCCACGAGCAGATGTTTGGTCTTCTCCTTAAACTCTCCCAAATATCAAACACGTGAGCCAGTAGAGCTTCCATTGTTCTCAGCTATGTAGTTCCCACTCTCTCACCATCAACGCCCAAATGTTTTCCCATTGAAAGACTTCGCTGGCCAATCTACTCTTGAAATTCCTGGGTGCTGATTAAACCAGGTGGTGGTCGCTTTCGATGTATGGACGCTGCTGTTGTCTTGATCGAAAGTCACGTGCGGAATCTCATCTTCAAGGCGTCTCTCTCGCACGCTGGGAAGCATGTGGTTTTCCAGCACTGCGACGTATTCCTGCGAATTCATTCTCGAGGACACTTCCACCAATCCATCTACTCCAGGCGAACTGATCCATCCCCACACCGCCACGGGTATCCTGCCACTCCTAGCATGGGTAGAAATGTTCTGGGGGCCATAGCGAGTCATGTTAGGCCTCCAAACATAAACCTGACCATTTTTCGTCAGACGAATATACTTTCTCGTTGCTCAAAATTACGTTCTGCCAAAATTCTTGAGGAACTGGTAAATATTGTAAAGCAAACTGATCCGTGCTTCGTGATGGAAATGCTTCATTGCTTCTTTCTTTGCCGCTCGACGGTGCCGAACTGTTGCAGCATGGCACTCCCGTTTCAACTCTTGGCGAATCTTCGTTGCAGGCATGAAGGGATTGCCCTCGCTCATCTCAATGATGCCTGCATCTTCTTCCCTGGTTGTCTTCGTCGGCCGCCCTTTGTTGGGTCTTGACTTCATTCCTTGGTCCCCTTCTTCCTCGTAACACCGAATCCAACGCATGACGCATGAATCGTTCACACCAAGGGTCATAGCAACCTGTAGTGCTATCTTCTCTCTTGTAAATCCCGAAGTGTAAGGCATGATGAAATGATATCGTAAAGGAACATTCTGACCGAAGGGACATGCTGCACGTGGCACATACCTCTTGAAAACACCTTATCTCTGGTGCATGTAGAGTTTCAAGCCCATTCCGGTGCAGAAAGTTTCATTTTATTGGTTCCTTTGCTCGAGGCATGGATACGTGTAAAACTGCTGCAGGATCTCGAACGAAGCACCCACCGGGGCTCGAATTAAAGCGAAAGCGTGGTGGCAAAAGGCAACCGTGAAGTTACTGCATCTGAGATTTACGTCAAGCAGGGCCTGCGTGGTGTGTGCAAAGAAACTCACGCTTGCTTTAGGAAATAAGGATACTATTGAATCAATGCAATATAAAAGAGTATATACCGTAAAATATACATTATTATTGACTCATGCATTCCCTGAAAAAATGCATTGTTTTCTCGCACATTTCTGCCAGCAATGAATATAAATGTATAATCTATTAAATTAAGCAGATACATGCAGATTTAAAAATATTGATAAGATGATTCAATTGAATTGAATTGTTCTTTTTTAAGTCCAGAAAGGCTAATTTGGACTGCACCTACAGTTTATAGTGGGTTTCGAACTACTATGTGCTTCCACCGGGTATCGAACCCGGGACTTCTTGATTAAAAGATGACGACTCTACGACTGCGCCATCGGGGAGGCCCTAGTCCTCTTACGGAGATAATTCGTTCGGAGCAATAGAAATGCCCTATCAAAACAATTGGGGAATATTATTTTCAATGTGGATATTCTTCGGAACATATGTTTCTAACAACAGTTTACCTAAATAGTGGGGACGTGGGGTGAGAGATAGGGACGGAGTTGGAAGAGAGAGAGGTAAAGCACACAATTTTGTGTTCAGTGCGAACCTTTGGGATTGCTTTTTCCTAGGGCACCAAAAACACAATACGTATAACCCAAACACAACCCAGGCTACGCAGCATGTTATGATATTTAAGTATATCACGGATTGCTGCTAAATCCTTTCCTAGATATTTGTAATGAATGAACCCCCGCTACGAGAAAAAAAAAACTATAGGATGTGAAACATTCACAATGTAATTGCATTGCTTTACATCGCTCTTGGCTGTATTCCGAATGTAGTAAGAGATCAGCGATAAGTTAGATTGTTTTTTTGTTTTTTGCCAAGGTATAAGTGTATTTGAGCGCAAGGGCTACCTATTTCATCATTTATAAAGAGTTAACTTCGTCGTTACACTAGCACCAGGCACAAATGCATCAATTTCTATTTCGGTTATTTTACATCACTCTTCTGCCTCTTGAGTTAATCACGATAACACGGATGAATTATCAATTTATAAAATTGTGACGGGACAAACTCAGTGATACATTCATGCCTGACCAGAGTTCGAATCTGGAACATATGACCTCGCTTCGCTAAAAAGGCTGGCAGAAATGTATCGGAAAAGTATAGGAGCACCAAGAACCGGTTTCACCCAGCACAGACGATCAAATCATTTACAGCGACTCGCTGTGGCAGTGTTGCTCGCCACACCTTCCCCCTCGCTCGCAGGTAACCTTCTCAGCACCCCACCTGCTGATGGAAGAGTATGGTCCAAAGCTGCACCTACTTTTCGTTTCAAGCATATTCCGTCTGGAAGGTTTCTGGCACCCCTTCGCCCCCCTCCCTTCCCACCATGGTTAATGAATGAGACCCTTGCACTTTCAAAACCCTTATCGCAAGAAAAAGCTGGCATCAACTATACACCGCCATACAATAATATCTACACGGGAAACATTTCCTAACATATTTTCTTGATTCGGACTAAGGGCAAATTAAAAATAGTCAAAGGAATTATACACAGGAGAATTAAATTACTGAAAATATGGAAAAGCGCGACACCGAATCTGTAATGAGTGCGAAGGGAAAAGAAAAGGAAAAAAAAAGTATAAAAAGTATTTGAATAACCAGATTAAGAGAGATAGTTATCACGGCTCAAACAATGCAAATGAAAAAAAAACGGAAAAAAGAACTAATACGAATTGAAATATACGACAGTCGGAAGTAGGCTGAAGGAAGCAAATTTTAATAAACGTGGAAAGAAAACATAATCAATGGAGTGCTGGTTCGATTCGCGACGGAAGCTCATATTTGTTGTTCGAATCCCACTCCACACTGTATGTCCAGATGCATTTACACTTAAAACAAACTTCGTGGAACTTTTTCCAAAACAGATGTCGCCAAGCATTTAAAAGCAAAAAGAATAACTCTGAAGAAAAAATGCCGAAATCGTTATTGCAAAACAAAAAAAAAATGTGTAGGTGGTTATGGGGGTCAGAATTTTCTCTTTGGACTTACCTATGGTGGCAGGACCAACGAGAAAAAGATCTCGAAAATAATAACAGCAACAATGGAGTTCGGTGTAACCATTAGTGAGTGATGAAACAACCAATCCAACTTCCACGTCATTTTACTTTTGCCTTTCAAGGGTTGTTCCGAGCACACGTAAATTTTTAAGATTTTTTTTTAATTTCAATTTATGCACAGATACATTAATGGAAACGGAACTTATGATCTAGAGTGGTGGGCCACCAGTGGGAATTGTATCTAGGACCGCTTGATTACAAGGCGACTTTAGGCTATCGGAAGGGGCTTTTTTTTAATAGATAACAGAACTAGTCATAATGCTATCTTTTCGTCTGCAGGACTCTCTCATGGGAGGTGTCAAGTATCCGAGCGATAACGAAATCCGTGATACCTCCTTTCTTCACATATTCGTTTGGAAGTGGTAAGAGAATAATAAAAAACTCAAGCATAAATGTTAATAACACTTGTTATTATTACCAGAGACATTCTCAAAATAAACTTGTTGTCCTTTGAAATCAAATCAAGAGGAAAGCAAGATCTCCACCCGGTCGCGTGAATCTGTGGCTAGATTCAAGAGTTGGAAACACTACGTTTCTCGCGAGCTGCTCTTCCTGGCGAAACTAGATGATATAAAATTCCGGGCTGCATAACCGTAAGGGAGGGCGTTTCCATAATTTCCAGTGTACATAGAATATGCCGCGGTGGCTCAGTCGGTAACGCGTCTGACTACCATGCTAAAGGTCCCGGGTTCGATCCCCGGCCGGTTCAAATCCGGGAACTTTTCTAACGGTGAAAGCGGCCCCGGCGCCCACCCAGCGTCGAATAACATGGGTACCTGGGGGAAACCCCCTGGGGGTAAAGGCGGTTAGGGGCGTGATGCTGATCACATCACCCCACTCACGACCGGATCAAGAAAGTGTGGGGCGTTACCCCCACACCCCCTATACGCCTTCATGGCGTGGTGCTATGCACAGGGGAACACTTTACCTTTTTTACATAGAATATGCGTACAAGCAAAATTCGTGGACTTTGAATACAGAAAGAATAAAGTGGGATGAGGTAACATTTGCCTTCCTAGAAAAGGCAAGTGATGTGGAATTTGCGTACATGTCTGAGAGCAAGGAGTTAATTTAAAACTTACTATATTACAAACCTTCCCTTCACGCTTTATCCAGACTTAGGACGTGTCCGAAAGGTGCAAGAACGTACTTAACCCTCAATGTGGGCTATGGTACCAAGAATGTTCCCAAAATCCTCGTAAGTCTCAAGCTGGAGTTTGATGTTAGTAACATTACGAGCAATAGCATTAAGTTCACTGGAGGAGGGTAGATAATTTATAAAATTTTCCAATATTTGAAGTTTGGCTTATACTTCAGTTATGCCCGTATGCAGCACATCTGTTTGTAGTTCAATTTTTATATTTTCCAATGTAGGAATTTCAAAGGATTGAAACTCCTCACGCAAATCAGCAATTATACTAACATACTCTTCTTGAGTTTTGATTCTTTGGATGATTACTTGTAGTTCTGTACGAATACTGTTTGTTTCATTATTTAATTGTTGTTTCAGTTGTTCTACATTAGTAGTCTGAGCTTGTCTGAATTTCTCAACCTCATTTTTTATTTGCCTACACTCTCTTCTAAGTTTTGAAGATTGTCTATTGAGGCCAAATTGGTGTATATTTGCAGTAAGAATTTGATTGGATTGGATTGGATTGATTTGGTGTTTGAAGTCCACTTTATGCACAGTAAGGCTAATTGGGACTGGACCTACAGCTTAAAGTGGGATCCGAACCACTATGTGCCTCCACCGGGTATCGAACCCGGGACCAGTAAGAATTTGAGTTCAGCAGCAATTTTGAGAATAGGATATAGACACTGAGACTGGATGCTAGCTATCTCAGATTGGAGACTAGAGTTGTGAGTTTCCTGTAATGTTTGTAGATCAGTATGTAATTTTTTGACTTTAATATCGAGTACAAGAATTTCATCACTGTGATCATTGCGTTATAGGATAAGTGATTTTCAAATCCAAAAACAAAGTTATAAGTTTGTCGTAATCTCCCAGCAACTCTATATACAGACAATCATATGCAGATATATCATATGTAGTGATAGTATTCATTTTATCATATTTAATACGATAGATATTAATCCCAGTAAATATTTTTATCTCACCTTTGTTCTCAGGATTTATAGTAAATTGAAGTTTCCCACCAATGGGGAATTTGTAATAATTTAGATTATTATTAAAAATATGAAACATTTTACCAGTATCATCATTATATTCTGTTAGGATACTGTTCAAGTAGATAATTAGAAGTCCATTTAGTTTAGACAAGAGATTAGTGAGATTTGGTGGGACTATCTGAACAGGCACTTTCATACCTCGTTTTCTAAACCCAAACAGATTCATGGTTATTTTATTGACAAATATCACATTGGTTGTCATCTCCTGGGCAATAGTGACCCCATGGTAATGTATGTATTTCACATAAGAGAATCTGTCTTTTGTCATCCTCTGAATCCAGAGTAATTTTTCTTATTTTATTTGTAGTTAATATAGGATCAACACTTTGGATTCTCTTTTCCTCCCTCAGTTTGGGAGACTTAGTTTCGAGACAGTTGTAATAATCATCAAAGGAGAGTTTATTCTCTACTATAGTTCTACCTACTCCCTTGGCTTTTTTAATAATATATTTTTCTGATCTTATTGCATACATCTTTGCTCGTAATCCAATAAATTCCTTAATAATATCATTACTTTTTCATCTTTTAGTTTGCCATGCACCTTTTTATTGTTGGAAGGAATATAAAAATTAGGAGAGTATGAAGATGTATTAAAATAATCAAACAACTTAGGATGGTTTATATCTTCATTCAGATTAGGTGTCTTGATATGATATATAAAACTATCTGTGTCCATATACAGAAGAGGAAGGTCGTTTTTATAAAAAGGCTTCATTGCATCATTGTGAAGCTGCAGTATGTGTAGCTTGAATATTTCCAGAACTGTAGCTCTCACATAGATAGGTTTGTTAAATTTGAACCAAGGCTTTTCCATTTGGAAAAGCGACAAATCTTCATGATACGTTCTCCATTTAAATTTTGGATCTGCCAATAATATATTACACTTTTTTGAATCAGAGACAAGTCTTACATCTACATGCTTCGTAATATTCTCCATAGTCTTACCATAGACAGCATTATTCATTAATTTGAAGAAATCCTTATCTAAATCTGAAGTAGCAAGTGTTCTGTGTCTTGTTTTAGTTTCAATATAAGGCTTCAACCACTCTGAATACTCTGAATGCTCAAATCTGAGGATTCTTCTAATTTGCACTATGTGAACACTCTTTTCCATTAAAAATTTGAGATTCTTATACTCTATGACATATATTTCTTTAGGGTCAAGACTCATCAGAAGCTTCTTGTGTTTTGATTCAGGTAGACACTTGAACTCAGGAGCTCGTGGCAAATCAGAAAATAGATTATGCAACTCATGAGGGAAATCAAGATCCACCTCAGCAAAGAAACTATGTGAACACTCTTTTCCATTAAAAATTTGAGATTCTTATAGTGTGTGACATATATTTCTTAAGGGTCAAGATTCATCAGAAGCTTCTTCTGTTTTGATTCAGGTGGACACTTGAACTCAGGAGCTCGTGGCAAATTAGAAAATAGATTATGCAACTCATGAGGGAAATCAAGATCCACCTCAGCAAAGAAACCATACTTAGTATCATCAAAATTTGTATATCTATTGATGTAGGTTCTTTCCACTCAAAATCACCATAGGGGAGTTTCTGCATCATTGAATAACCATACAAATTATTCACATCAACATATAATATATAGCTAGAGGGTTCATTTGGTTATATTCTTTTGTCATATGTGTATTGTTGGCTCTTTCATATCTTTGTGTACATTGTACGATGCCCCCAAGTATTGCTCTTTCTATAAAAAGAAACATATCCACATCTGAAATCAGCTCCAGCTCAATTTTTGTTTTAAGCAACATAGCTGACCAAGCTAACCCTAGGTGACTGTAAAAGTGTGCAGGGTCCAATTTATAGATATTCATAGACAGTTTTCTAAAAGCTTGGAGTACGTCAGCAAGAATTGTCACATCTAACTTCAGATAAGCACCATGGTAGTTTCCCAGTGTCTTACACCCTAATTTCTTCCACATTAGTTGTGCATGATGGTAATCTTTATTTGTAATATTATTTTCTCTGAGTTGGCTGCTTAACTCCTTTTGTGGAGGAACAGATTCATCATTAAACTTGTATGGTCAGTCACATATTCATATGGATAGACCAATTTTTATCTAATATCTTCTATGTCTAGGCCAAGTTGTAATTTGGAACTGATCATCAGATAATTTGTTGGCAAGAGCATCCAAGCCAGCAGAGAGAAATCTCATAGAGTCTAGAAATCTCATCTTAATAGTGTCACCACCAGGAATCTTCACTATTTTGCTGAGACTGATATATTTATCTCTCTTCATTTTCTGCTAGCACTTCGATATTTTCTATATCATAACTGAGATGTTTAACCAATGGTGGAAATCATAACCACTGCCTTTATGGAAGAATATAGGGACAAATTTGTTTCTCTGTACTTTGAGATTGCAATTATTGAATAAGGGCCCAAGATTTTCTGCTGTGAAATGGTCATGATTATGACTTTTCTTATTTTCATTTGTAAAATATGAATTATACTGTGGGCGTATCTCAGTAGCATCATATAATTGCTCTTCAGCAGCAGATGATAATGTTCTTGGTTTAGATACAGATAATACACTACCAATTTCTTTCACTTCTTCTTTTATTTTTTGGAAGAAATGTTTGACTGCATTAGGTCCACTGTATACATAAGGCTCATAGGTTTTAATGAAATACGCCACACAACTATGTAACCATAACTACAAACCTCATGGAGCTGATAAGGTGTATTAGAAGATATTTCAGGATCAGGTTCTGAATAGTTGAATGGTTTGAGTAATGCCTCAAAACCTGCTATTTTTATAGCAGGATGCTCCAACAGTGCTTGTGTTGTTTGAATTTCTCAACCTCTTTTCGTTTGGGCATAATCATATACACAGGTTTGTTCTCACCAAAATATTTTTTGTGTTTTTTAAGTTTTTTTCAGCAATTTCTGGATTATTGAATTTGACATATTTCTGTTGAACTTGATTATCAAATATCGTCAAACACTTATAACAAATTTTAATTTCCTCATTATGTTTGGTTATTTGACTTCTAATCAAACGAGAGAGATTACGAATAAGACAATAATGGAGATGCTTATCATCTGAAATAAGTAACAAATTAATAACAAAAGCATTATCATTATTAATATTACTTATTCTGAGAGGATATACAAAATTATTTTCTGTATAGGCATACACATTTATTGACAAGAGTCAATTTCACAGTTCAAACAGTACTTTTCATGGCTGAGTGGAGTTCCACTCTACCTGTCCACTCCATGTTCAAGTAAGATGAGCAGGAAACTTGTTTTTGAGCGGGCCGTTGGAGGTTCCATAGCAATAGTTTAGTAAAGAACTCTCCCGAGAAATCAATAGGTCTGGCAACACTGACGTGAGCCGCGTTGAAGGCTCCTTCCCCCTGTCCTTTCCCCCACTCGCCAGCGCGTGAGGTTCTGCGCAGGGTTCTTTTTTTGTGTTTCATATCTTATCACCGACAAGTCAGATTTCACGTCTTGCGCCACTAGGAAAACAATGTCATTAACTGGACCTGTTTATCGTTTCCCTGTCAATGCACGCTTCGAAAACGTGACTTTGAAGTGTTGCAAGGGGAAAGTTTGCATTCACAGGACGATTATTATAAACCTTTGCAGACGGACTGTCAGTGTTTCCACCCTAACATGAAAGTATGAACGTGCTAAAAGCATGTGACAAATTACGACAACGCCCTTATGTTTCTTGGCAAATATATGTGACAGATTCCGAGTAAAGGTTGTCAACTTTATGCACAGTAAGGTTAATTGGGACTGGACCTGGGATGCGATCCACTATATGCCTCCACGAACACCTTGATTACAGGGTGACGACGCTACCACTGTGCCATCGGGGAGGCGTATGGATACATATATATGTGTGTTTGTGTGTGTATACATATATAATATATGTGTGTGTGTGTATATATATATATAATATGTGTATGTGGTTGTGTGTCACTCTCTCTATTTAAATCCAAATTTTCTTACAACTTGATTTGAAAATATTAAAAATATATTTATACTACTCAATTTTATTTGTACGACGAAATGTGCAAAACTGGCATCTTGTACGTGATTAAGGGAATCAAAATAACAGTTTTTATTGAGAAGGTACTATTTTCAAAAGTTGTAATTGACCAAATACGTTAACATCCTGTCACTTTCAGTTTTTCTCTCTTTTACATCTCAATTAGCAATCTAATTTTTACATACAGCCCGATTTCAGTGGCGGAATGGTTAGCATAGCACGCTACGATATCAGTGGCCTCGGATTCGAATCCATCAACTTCATATTTTGACTCGACAGCATCGATATTAGCCAAAAGTTGCATAAAAGCGACGTAAGATGAATCAATCAAGTTTACTTCCGCCTACTGAGGAATATATGAATTGCAGTGTGAAGAGAGTAAATTGTGTGTATTTTAACTACCCTCTTCTACATAGAGTTTGTTTGATTGAATAAAATTATACATATTTTTTTGATGTGAAAATACAGTTATTTCTTTGAAAATATAAATAATACACATACTCGAAAAGCAATTCAAACTTTATAGCAAAGGTTACACAATTGTGGTCAATACACAAAAATTTACTTAAAAAGAACATTACGTGCAATAACAGTAAGTAGCATGAGGATCAAAATGCCACTCTACAATATAATAATAAGATAATTTCAAGGTCGTTGACGTACGTGTTGCACTCGAATACTTTCAAGCACCTTCATGTGGTTCTTCTTTCATTCTGAAAGTAACAATAGAAGGTAGTCTTGAAATTTTCTTGAAGTCAAGGTACTAAGAGATAATTGAGGGGTTACAAATATTTATTGCAAGTAAAGAATTGAACTTACGTTAATGAAACCAGTCCAGAACGAACGAGGAACTCAACCAGTTTTTTTTAACACCTACAAATGTTTAATGTATGCACACATCAACTCCATCGCCTTTCCAGAATGCACTGTTAAATCTGGGAGATAGAACTTTGACACTTTCAAATCAAAACAAGTGTTGCGTGCAATTGCTGAAATTTCGAAAATGAATTACAGCATAAATACCTAACCAAACAACAAGTTATTTTTAGAGAGGCTTCAATATATCAGGCTTTGCATTGATACAAACTTTCAGCACATTCTTGACAAAGGTCCAAGAAATATATCATGTCAAACTTTAAAGGCCTCTCCTGAAAAAAGGAAAAGTTGGACATAGAACATTTACATTCTCAGTGGACAGTTTGTGTTTATGATAGCTAATGAATAACTTGTGTAGCTATCGTTTGGCCATTTTTCTCTTTCAATAAACAATATATTGTCTGAAAAATACACTACCTTAGATTTGCAGTACTGTGCTGCCTTTCCCTAACAACCGAAGCAGTGCCATGTCACTTTCGGCACTAATCCATACTTCCTCACTCCGTATAACATCGGGCTACACAATAGCACTCATGGACGGTATAGTTCACATAGTTTCAATCTCGCAATGAATATCATTTCGGGATACTGTGCCTTTAGGTTAATTGTTGTGTACATTTGGAAAATATCACTTAATAATACAGTGGCACAGCGGATGTTTCACGTATTTCTTGCTTGTTTGCAAAAAATATAGTCTGTGAGACTTTCACGTACGTACGTGCAGGTAGGGGAATGAGCTGCTTGTACCCAGCTGATTCAATCGTATCGCAGAAGCATGTTATCTGCTGCCCTGTGTTTGTTGACATCACGAGTTGTTCTTTCCTGGAGAACGGAAGGCTGGCAAGTCAGGAATGACTGCAGAGGAGAGTTCAGCATTGGATCACTTTCGCTCGCTTGTACAGTGGGATCCATGAGTATTATTGTGCAAATTGTCCATCACCATGTTCGTGTACTATATTTGACCCAGTAAGAGGTTTAAGAATTAAAAGAAAACTCAAAGCAAGCTGTTGACAACTTCTGCACCATCATGAATAGAAATCCATCGCTTAAAAACGCATCACATGTAGGAGAAAAATTAATAGTCATAGACAATTTGGACGGTATTACTCAAGGATCCCACTATACACAATCAATCTATTTTAATATGACAATAATCACATTAAAATATTCGTCCTGGCAGTTTCAGCCCACAATCACCTATTTTATGTTCATATATCAGTGTATTGCTAAGATAAGCTAAACTATATTTTAACATGAAGATGATGACTATGTTCACTTAAGTTTCAATTTCACTGCATCTTTCACTTCACTATCCATACTTGAGGGCACACTGCTTCAGTTATAAATGTAGAGCTGGGCTTCGAGCGTATACCGATCGTTATTCGCTCGAGTGAAGAAGCTCTCGATTCCGTACACTATCTAGCGTTCTCCGTGCGAACTATTTGGCGCCAGAGCGAAATCCTCTCACTGCAGCACTCTACATCAGATTGGTATAATTAAAAGTGACGTGAGGCTGGAGATGTCCATATGCACACATGCGAATTAAAGTTTTGACGTTCTCTTTCAGTTAAATAACACCCATAATCCTTCAATGTCCACATCCTACAGAGAATATATACGTTATTATGACTAATGTTTTCACCTGAACAATAATACCTACCACCCCGTTGCTTAGGATAGCCTCGATCTAGAACAGTCCTGAAGAGTAATGCTGAATTTGTTAGTTCTTTGTGACAGGCAGGCAATGCTGAAAAAAATAGAATCTGCTTTATAAACAAACAAGACGTACTTACTTTAAGGGCAGTCTTCCTCTGGAATGCATGGCCCATTCACAGTTTCCTTTATAAAGCCTTGTTTACAAACACAGTTCGTGGCACACTGGAAGGAACAAGCCTGTGGTTTATACTGACACGTCGGCTGACAGGCGGCTCCGCATCTGTCGTACATTTGATTTGGTGGACACTTGAACTGAAATTAATGATATGAGGATTATACGTATATAGGGTAGCCCGGGGCTATATCGATCATTTCACATTGAACAGTACATAAAAAATTGAAAAAAACTTTCCCTCCCAAAACTGTTATTTTATTCTGAAACACCAATCTTTTGGCTACAAATGTGCACAATTTAAAATTATATGTTTATATTTCTGATAGTTGTAAAAATGGAAAAACTGAAACACTACACATTGTAAGATTTTCCTAAACTACGGGGTAATTCTGATCATTGACGGGGCTATTCTGATCACTTGCAAAATCACATGTCTAGATACATTTTTCACAAATGAATTTTATCTTACCAAAGCCCCGTCACCTATGTATTTCATGAAAGCAAATGTTTCATCGTTGACATCGTATCCAGTCACCTTTGGCACACTTTCGTTGGAGTAGTACAACTGACCGCAAAAACCGCAAGGGATATTGTCTTCATCGTTACCGACATTCTTAGTTTGCTGTAGTTTTTTCTTTTTCTTCCCTACAGGCGTATGCTCGTCAGATGGCATGCTCCACTTTTCTTCTACACCGTTTTGCCTTTTCTGGTTCTTTGGTGAGAGATGGGATTATTTCAGAGAATGTTGAAGTAGAAGAGGATCGTAATGACCGTAAAAGCCCAAAAAGCCGATATTTCTTTCATTGGTTGGCTACACTGCGCTATACAACTTTGGCGCCACGAACGTGTATGACTAACAACTAATATACCTACCCCATTGTTATATATATAGTTACCCACTTACTAATAATAATGTGGCTGGTACAGCTTACGTTCTGAAGGTTATCTGTTTAACTATGCGAAAATGCACATTCAGAGTACGAGTACATACTTTGTTTCCAAAATCAATTTTTTTATAGGCACATTGATTTACAAACAGCAGCAATGTCATGCGCATCTCAACCGTGTAGGTTCTCCTTCTCCACTGATGCCATGAAGTTTGCAAACCCGAGCATTAACAATGCCCTAGGATCGAATATTCTTTCGTCGATCGATATAGCCCCGTGATCGATATAGCCCCGGGCTACCCTATGGGTCATTCCATGTCAATGTGCAACTGATTCTCAATTTTTTAAATGAAATGAGCCAACAATATAAATTTATCCATTGCATCAAAATTCAGTTAGAAGGCACTTTAATCCAGAAAGAAATCTTGCAATAACTGAATATCCTACTCCAATAAATAGAAAGCGTTAAGAAATTTTTTAGGAATGGTAAATTGGAGGAGAAAATTTGTGGATAAGTTTGCAATGATTGCTGCTCCTTTATACGATTTACTTAGCACAAAGAAGAAATGGGAATGGAATGAAACACATCTCCAGGCATTTAAACGTCTGAAGGAATTGGCTTTGTCTCCGGAGATGTTAATTCAACCTAACTTGAACAACACTTTCCATGTAAATACTGATGGCAGTAAAATAGGAATCGGTGGAGTCTTATGGCAATATTCTGACGATGGTGAAACTTTGATTATCCAGTATGCGAGCAGAGTTTTGCGAGGATCAGAATTAACATATTCTGTGCATGAAATAGAATGTCTTGCCATCCTTTTCCCGTGGAAAAATTTCAATATATCTATTGGGCAGACCATTTGTAATACACTTTGACCATCAATCACTTTCTTGGTTAAATTCAGCAAGATCGTTAAATCCAAGGCTTAATAGATGGACTTTGAAATTGCAAAATTATGATTATACAATTCAGCATGTTAGTGGTTCTGCAAATACGGCCGCGGACGCATTAAGTAGATATCCAATTAAGTCACAAAATAATTTGTTTCCTTGCACTCTACATGTAAACTGCACAGATATTGATTTACTTAAAGAAGAATACTTTTTGTATTGGATGAAAGTACAACAAAGCGATGAATTATGTCAACGTATAATTTCTATGTTAGGCAAGGGTGATGACCATTTCGAAATTAAGTGAGTATTTAAACTACATAAAAATATATTGTTTTATAGATCTACCAACTCGAATCATTGGAGAGTTTTTGTACCTGAAGCAGCTGTCAGGAAAGTTTTGTATGAACAACATGATTTGGCTGGCCATTTTGGGTTTTCTAAGCTTTATAAGAAGTGTTCTAAATTCTATTTCTGGCCTAAGATGAGAGGAAGTGTCAAGTCATATTTAAGTGATTGTGTAGAATGTGCAAGGACGAAACAAAAAAAACACAGCATATTACCAAAGAGGAGCTTCACGTGATTTCTTTCATATTACATCAGTTCTTATCTTTAGACTTGATTGGTCCATTGCCATTATCTTAAGGATATCAACATATTCTGACTATTGTAGAATTGACCAGCAAATATGTTATGGCTTATCCTCTCAGGAAGGCAACAACTCAAGAGATTATCAACAGAATTAACTTAGGTTATTTCCATCATTATCCTATGTGTACAGTTATGTTAACGGATAATGGATCACAATTTAAATCCAATGAATGGGAAAAATTTTTGAAGTCAATTGGTGTAAAGCATATTCTCACTTCACCATATTCGCCTCATGCGAATCCAATTGAGAGATATAATAAAGAGATCATTCGTTTGCTTAAACTCTTTTGTAAAACCAACCACAGATCTTGGTCTAAAGTTTTAACAAATCTTATAAAATTACTAAATTACTCATATAACGAGGTTGTTGGTTTCACTCAGGCTGAAATTTTTCTACACGAGGAAGTTCGGGATAAAATAACTTCTGTTATTGACTGGTCAGAAGAGATGAACGAATTGTCTTGGACAGCTAAATATATTCAGTTAATTGAAACAACTAAACGTTCAAAATGTAGAAAGAAGACTCATTCAAACGCAGAAGCCACTACAATTGTTCAAGATGATTTTTTTATGGTTAGGAATCATGCAAGAAGTTCTGCCTTGAACAAAACTATCCATAAATTTTATGACTTATATGTGGGGCCATTTTTGGTGGAGGAAGTGAAGAACAGTTTCGTGAACTTGGTGTCTTTAGATGGACAACACATAAAATGTAGACACAATTTACAAAATATAAAACCTTTCCACTGTTCATTGGAGAAGAAACACGAGTTGTTGTTGAATGTTAACAAATAAGTGCTCAAGGGTAACAACGTAGTTTCAAATTGATTGTCATTCTTTGAAAGATTTGTTATAGTATTAAATGTTGTTTTGAATGTTGAATATTTTAAAGTTATGTAACTGTTCGATGTGTATATTTAAGTACTTGTATCTTTTTAAGCCACCAAAGTATGATGTCTATATTTTCTTCACCCCAGGAGGGGAAGTTATTGTGACTGTCATCTTTTTATAACATTCACAATTAAGTTGAATTAATAATAAAAATCTTTGATAAGAAGAAAGACATTTCATTATCACTGTTAATGTTCTAATTATGTATTATGGGACATAGTGTAATATATACCAATTCGTAAGTAGATTTCTGTATCTTCTTTCATAAAACAAATAATATATTTTTACTAGTTGCTAATACAAAATTAACAGCAACAAAGTGTCCGGCGTTCAATTACCCTATAGGCTACATGATTATTCTAGATTATCTGCATGATCTACGAACACTTAGTAGATTAATTAGTTTTTCGAACGATGACAAGAAGCAAATTTTACTTTAACCTTACGAGAAACAATAATGAGACTCGATGAAAATATTCTCTCAGGCATAATTAACAAGAAATAATATGCCTAACACAAACATTCCTGCATAGTTTTTAGAATTTGGCTTTAAAACAATATGGTTACGAATGAGTGCTTCATCAGCACTGGTGCACTGGTGCAAAAAGCCGAACAAGGTAAATTTCGGAATTCATTTGTTCGTGCATGAACTAACCAGCTACCAGTCGGCACCACCATCGATGCTAAATCCTAATTTTCTCATTAAAAATTTAGTTTATGTATCTATTAATCAATGATGATCACTTGTACGTGATTTTGTATTTTATTAAATGCCTTTCCCTTCTTAAACATGTATAAGAAAATCGTATTTTTAAAGTCACTACTTCTACATGACGTAACATCGTTCCATATGATCTGTCATGGACGTACACTAACTATTTTAATAAGGATGTAGAAGAACAAAAAATAAAAACAATGGCTTATTGTGCAGCTTTTTATTGTAAAAACTGCCAGAAGAGGAATCCAGAGCTGTCTTTTTTTCGTGTTCCGTCGTATCCTGAAAGGTTAGTTATTTATGAATTCTGTTTGCTCTTTATGTAAAAATAATTACCAAATAATTTCCATAAAGTTAGTTTCCACGGAGAATAATTCCTAGCATGTCTCGTATTCTGTATTTTGCTTCATTTAAGTAAAAGGCCATGTGTTAAAAAAAGTCTGAAAGGGTAAAGGTTCGATTTTGTAACTTAATGCTATTTATAAGTTACACAGGAGGATAGGAAGCCAACGAGAATAGTAGGAATGACTTGAAGTTTGTTTGAAGTTCAGAAAAGCTCTTTTGTGCATGTTATAATGCAGAAAGTTGCAAGTTATCGCTCTCCTATTCGCTTCTGCATGAAGTTTATTTCTTCTAGCATATAAACCTTTGTCAACATGTACAGGAGATCAAAAAAAGCGTGTAAATATTAAAGCTATGATTTTTTTAAAAAATCTGTTAGCAGGAAGACTAATTATCGCAGAATTTTAGCAATCATTTTCACACGAAATTAGCACTCTTTGGATTTTTTAAAAATATATATTTATGTTGAAAAAAACAACTTGAAAATTACCTTACGCAAGCTTGTAGGCTTCCCAAGGACAATGTATTTTCCATTGACAAGGGACTGTAAGTATCGTAGACTAGTGGGAATTAATGTAGAAGTAAATCGGAACCTTAGTAAAATGAATTTAGGCACTTTTATTTATAATGCTAAGAGAACCAAACCTGGCCTGCCTAACCTAACTACGAAAGCATACATTGAACCAAAACATAAGTAATCACTAGTTTTGGAAACCTAAATGTGCAATATATGCAAAATATTTTACGAACATATACACATGTTTTACTGTAAAGAACAATCCTTTCTCACTGGTGCCACGGGAGGAAGATTTTGTGTTTCATATCGCATTTTAATCTATGTGCTTTAATCCAATACTACAGAAGTATGGATCTTACTCCTATTATTAATGATAATATATTTTGTTGATGGAATCATCTAATTATACCTGTAGCTAATATTATTGCTGTAATAGCTCTTGTTGCTGGTCATGGGCTTTGATCTACTAGATGGTATGGGTGATTTTGATTTGTTGACATATTTCCTGTCCTGGTATCTTCTTCAGAAATATGTTGTGTCATAACATTTTTCTTGAAAGCACTCCCGGGAGTAAATTCCATGATCCATTCAATGACAAAAATTGCATTGTTAGCCAGTTGTAGGTTAGGCAGTAAGCTTCAGGGACTCTTTCTAAAAGATAATGTGGTAAAACTTTGCTTCATATGTTAGGAAGTTTAGTGCAATATCTATAATATTTTTTATTTGCATTGACACACACTGTATGGTGCCAAAAGAAGTAGTTACGATGAGAAATAATGTGAAAATTGAGTAAAAATAAATCAATTGAATGGTGACAAGCTCATAAGATTTTCCGCAATAGTTGAAGGAGCTATCATAGAATGGACCCTTATACATTTGACACTACTTTATTCAACAGATACAGATAGTGATCTAATGCATATTCATTTTCAGTAACTTTTCTTTGTGTTGACACGCTTTGACCTTTGCTCACAAACAACTCTTGCATCATGGAATTTATCTTTTTTGAGTGACATAAAATGCAGAATGCTTTGTCTTGCATAGTTATATGCTTCTAAAATAATTTTTCATCTTTTATTTTTCTCGTAGAGCTGAGATATGGTTGGAGAAAATATGGCGAAAGGACTTGAGACACAAAACATACAAAAGTTACAGAGTTTGTGGAGACAATTTTTCAGAGAAAATGTTTATGAATTCTAATATAAATAAGTTAGTGCATGATGCATACACAGATGTAGAACCAAGTAAGTATATTGCATTTCTTATGGAATAACATTGTCATCAGTTATGTGGCTCATGCATAAGAAATTGTATTTTCCCTTTTCTGCATTAAAAAAATATATGCTTTAGAGATAAATTTTGCTAAAAGTACATAACACCTAACAACACAATACATTGCTTGAGGATGTTAGAAACAAATGTATTTAATGTTTCACTAAATATTCCAAGCAGGGTGGTAAAAAATATATGATTTTCAGCTAAACAGTCCTGTAAAATATTTGAACAGTTTGATTAAAGGAAATAAAATGCACATATTTTTCTGTTTGAGACTGTCCATATGTGAACCTACTATGGAAATGTTTGTTGAGTGTGTTAATGATGCTTTAATAATTTCTAACTAACTAACTAACTCTAACTCTCTAGCCTTCTTAAACCCGAAGGTTCATGGCTGCATCAACACAGGCCTTTCATCTTTCCCTATCTTGAGCAAGATCTATATACTCTTTTCCATCCCTACCGATTTCCCTTAGGTCCATCTCAACGTTGTCCCTCCATCTTCGTCTTGGACTTCCTACAGGTCTCTTACCATCAGGTTTCCCAACAAGAATCCTGTAAACTCCTCTTTCCTCTCCCATTCGTGCCACATGGCCTGCCCACCTAAGTCTTTGATTTAATTATTCTAATAATATATGGACATGAATATAAATTATGTAGTTCTAAATTATGTAACCTTCTCCACTCACCTGTCTCCTCATCCCTTTTAGGTCCAAAGATTTTCCTAAGGATCTTATTTTCTTAATAATTTCAGTAACTTTTATTCCAGTGAAAGTCTGTAGGACCTCAAAGAGATTATCATACCTTATGCAAAATATATTAATTACTAGTGATTCAATAAATATATATATATACCTGAATAACAATGTGTTTGTTTATTTTCCCTTACATTTGTTATTAGCAATAGAATATAATGTTTTACATTTCCACAGTATGAGTACTAAATCATTAAGAGTAATGTACTTACTCTGAAACTGTTCTCTTCTTCTGGAGTATTTCAACATGTAAATTCATTCTTGGTGAAGTATAACATGTCACCATAGTGAGTGTCCGACCAAGAAACCTATCAGTATGACTATCAATGGTTTGTCTAAAGGAATTTTATTAACAATATTATGATAATATTCAATACAGTGGAAATTAATTGATGTAGGGTTTTAAGGATTTCTTATAGTATTTTACTCTATATTCCACATGTTTAATGGTAACAATATAATTTATATATGTAATTGGAAGTAAGATGCTTGAAATAAATGTTGGGACTTGTAGGCATAATGACCATATTGGGCCATTCAATGTATGTGAGTAAGAATCCTCTTATCTAATATCCTTACTTGAGTTTGAAATGTTCTTTTAGGTCTACTTTATGCACAGAAAGGCTAATTGGGTTGAATCTACCATTTAAAGTGGGATCCGAAACACTATGAGTCTCCACCGGGTATCGAACCCATACCTGAGTTAAATTATGGGTGTGAAGAGCCCCTTGAGAAAGGTTGAAAGTGAAATGTTATAAAGACTTGAAAAGGATATACACCAAACTACGAACTTCCTCAGAGACAGTATAAGAGCCCCACTCTTCTCAAAAAGGTAATGACATTTATTAAAGTGCTGTCATCTCCCAACCTGGTCAATAATTGGTAAGATCAAAAGTTTGAGGAAAGTATAATCTACTCATTAGGTAGGAATAAGCCAATCACTTAACATTTAGACATGACACATTGGATGGTCTAGCCCTTGCAGCAAATCATCATGAGTGAGACACCGAAGTTCGATACGAAGCCAAGTTAAATTTACTTCTTGATGGAAGGGATGGTATGAGAAACATCATGCACCAATGATCGACCTGATAGTGTGAAGTTTGAAAGAATGATTATTTATTAATTCTTTATGTTCACTTTCTTTTAGACTGACTAGAAACATGTGTGACATTATTTAGAAGCTGATAATGAGTAGCAGGGATTTTGTCAATATAGCATCCACTATGGGTGAAACGTTGCTGTTCATTGGTTCTATCCAAGTGACATATGTCACATGTCACTTTGGTGTGAAATCTCTCTAAATTGAAAAAAATGCTGTTGGTTTCTTTGTCATCAGCTGGAAATTTGAACATTTGTTTTGTTTTTCAATTAACTTTAAAATTCATATGGAATGTTTATTCTGAATGCATGAATTGTATCATCTTCAGTACTGTATTAAGTATATGAATATATAAAATACATATCTGTACAGGATAAGATCTTTCAGTGGTGTATTTATAATTCCATTGTGTGTGTGTTTAGGAGTGGGGGCTGGGAGTGTGCTTATCTAGCTTGATCGTACATACTCCATGACTGCTTTGTCTTGTATTCTAAGACATTCATATTTCGAGTCCAGATTTTTGTGTAACTATGAATGCCATATGATGAAATTGTAGTCAATATGTAGAGTGGTTCCAGTAAGTAACTTCGAACAAAACTCGCTTGTATGACATATTCCTACTCCCATTCTAGATTAAAAATTAGGGATGTTTGACAAATACTAAAATGAATAAGCATGCAGTGATTAGTTAATAATATATCTTACAAACATCCACACGTTTTTAGAAATGGGTTGAAATTACTCTCATGCAAACCAGAAAAGTGAAATTTCATACAACTTCGATTCATTGATTGATTTGGTGTTTTAAGTCAACTTTATTCACAGTAAGGCCAATCGGGACTTGGACCTACAGTTTAAAGTGGGATCCGAACCACTATGCGTCTCCATATAGGTACAACTTCGAGATGAGGTGGTTGCTATATAGGCATTCTAGGTTAACTTGTGTAAGGTGCGACCTTTTCTTACTCTATTTTTCCATAACTATTCATTATCATCATCATAATAGTTTTTACAGAGAAATAGAGTGATAGAATTAAAACAATTACAATTTTATTCCAGAAATTATTCCCAATGAGTTGTGTCACTCATAGCTATTATTTTATTCTATTCTCTCATGGCAGATGGCACTGAACGAGTTTCTATGTTGTATTTTCCAAAATATTATTTCATCTACAGAACACTGAATGTAAGTTATGATAGAAATTTACTGTAGTGTAAAATATTTACTTTCATCTACAGCATAACATAACCCATGGTTCTACAGAATCGTTTCTCAAGCTATGGGTGCGACCAACTCCTGGGTCCTGAGGGGACATTTGGTGGGTCGGGAAGTTGGGCTCGAAACTTTGTTAACTGGGTCTTAAAAACCTATTACATTAAATTACTTAGATATTGTTTTAACAATTTAAATTCAGGCCGTGTTGTTGTAAAAGAGCGAATATATGTTCTAAACTGGGTGCACACCCCTACAAAGTAATTCCGCTGGTTCCCATCTTATGGGTCCCATGAAGTGTAATCTCCTTCAAGGTGGGTCCCCGACTGAAAAAGGTTGAGATCCACTGCTCTGCAGCCCTGGAAGGGCCTTGGCCTATCAACTGACTGCCAGTCTGCCTCCCACAACCCTACCTAGAGGTGTGGAGATCTTCAACCAGTAATAGGGTGACGTGGGGTCAGCACATCGAACCCTCAGCTGTTATAGGATATTTCCTACACTGGGTTACGCTACTCACTTGTAGGTCCCCAATTTTCTTAGGATGGTGGTTAAGTTTGGAAAACAAGTAGCTACTGACTATATGTATATATCTTTTATTACAGTATATTTCATACCTACAAGCCGCCAGCCGATTTGTAATGGTTTCGTTAGATGAATAGCGCTAATGTTCCATCAGTAGTTTTTAATATACGTTTTATGATTTATTCTTATTTCCTGAGACAAAACCTTCGAATCCTGTCTTTTGTTTCCCTGGCATTTTCAGCATCAAAACTTCCCCCCCCCCTTAGGGTTCTCCACTGATATCAATTGCAGAGAAAGTGGATGCATTTGTCTTTCGTTTTATGAGGACATAGACAGATGAATGGAATTTTCTACGTTGGTAAATCAGAAGTGTCTACATCTTGCGATTGAATATGGTACACAAGGGAGAAAATTACAGCCGATCCCCCCATAATACTAGACATTCAGTGACGGCACCAGAAACAGTTGCTGGTATTAAGTGTGCTGTATCCTGCAGTTTGCATTCCACGTTAAACTGTGCAGCAATTGTTATGATGAGAAAGAGACAATTTGGGAAATGTTGCAACATGGCTCAAGCGCCCTTTAGAACACTTTGGGTAGCACAATGATCCGCTCACCCCACCCTTCCATTCCTGCTTTTATTTTCTGCTAATAATTCGGGTATATGTCGTAAGGTCGTAGTATTTATTTTATTTAAGTGCATAAAAATGTTCTACAAGGACAAATACAATTGTTCAGTTAATTCAGGCGTCCTGGGTTCGAATCCCTGTTTCTTTGTGTCAATTTTTCATAGCATCGTCGCGATTAGCCTAAAATTGGAAAAATGCGACGCTAAATAAACAACGACGAGGGAGGGGTAAAACGCATTTATCTACGAACAAAGTAATCACCGTAGAGTTTACACAAGATAAAATCACGATTTGCCCAAAATGTCAGAAAAGCAACGCATAATAGGGAGAATACAAAATAAAAATACTTATAACCACGGATAATACACGTACCATTTTTCATGCACAGCGGAATGATTTACGTGCTGGAATTTCAAAGAACTTGAAATTATTTTCCTATCTTGTGCTTCTGGGCTACTAATTCGGTATATCTCGTAACTTAGATGTAGAAATCATTCAAACGTAACATGCATTAACTGAACAATGGTATTTATCCTTGTAGAACATTTATGCACTTAAATAAAATAATGAATACGACCATACGAGATATGTCCCGAATTATTAGCAGAAAATAAAAGCAGGAATGGAAGGGTGGGGTGAGCGTATCATTGCGCTGAGACGCATTCAACTGTCAATGCCAAGAGTAAGATATGATTGGTGGAGAGGTTGCTATGACAACGCTTTACGTTTCGAAACAGCCGTAGGGTGGCTCCACATGTCCGGTTTGGTATACGCACAGATTACAAAGGAGAGATAGGAAGTAAGCGATGTTATTAATCTGTGGCTTCATGATTATCCTATCCGCGTTAAAAAATAAATGCACATCATACTGCGACATATGATAACTTCCTGCACTTTTTAATTGGATTCTGTCTGAACATAAGTATGCTGAGTGATGATGAACATAGGCGTTCATCCTCACCAAAGCTGAAATAAAACATCCTACCCTTTACCATTATTATATATTTTCTAAACTTATGCACGGCCATGAAATTAGACAGGTGGCAGAAGTTCGCGCTGTTGCCACGTCGGACCACAACCCCGTGTGTTAGGAGATTTAAGAGAATGAAAGATCTCGTTGTAGAGTTGATCTTTGTAATCCATGTGATACAAACTGACAGTATTTGCTCGAAAGGTCAGGAATGGCACAAAATTGCCCCGGAGAGAGGTCGGTATCACGCTTGAACTAAGCAACGCAGCCCGGTTGACGTTGCCACACAGTGCGCGGGAACCAGCGACTTTTGTCCCGCTCTCGCATTGCTATTCCCATAATGTGGCAACAACGCAATTCTGTAGAGCCGCCTATTTGCGTTTAGGCTAACTTACCTCCGGGAAGGATATAGCTGCTTCAAACATCACAAGAACTAAAATTACAAGAGGAAAAGCCAAGCTCTGCGGTTTCATGTTGGTCTGCCTGTATTTCAGGTGATAATAAAGTTAGAGAGCGCTAAACTCCTTATATGTGGAACAAAATGCAATAACAATTGTATTGAATGGCGTATAATTGCAGTAACTGAACATGACTTTTCTGCTCTAGCAGCCTTTGTAAACAACGGCTATAATTTTGCATTTTACACGATGCTTCCAATTGTAGATATGCATCATGTCCATGAAGTTATTGAAACGGATTGATACATAAATCTTATCTTCGTTTTCAATTAGTTCTGAACTCTCTTTAACATTATATATACCTCATAAAACCGATAATAGACTTCAGAAAACAAGCATGTCTTTTGATGAGACATGAAAAGCATCAACGTGTCCTTTAATCTTTTGTTGCTGAATTATGAGTAAATACGTATATTTCGATTCGTTTCTACTCGTTGTATTCCGAGTGAGATGTCTCAGTTGTAGTGTTGTCCACGGGACGAGACGGGACAGGCTTTTAAAAATTCGAGACGAGACGAGATTGATCATGTGTCCCTTTGACAAACGAATATTTTCGAGACGAGACAGCATTTCACAGCATTTCCACGAGACGAGACAGGCCAAAGTCTCGTCTCGTGGGCAATACTACCCAGTTGTCGTAGTTTTCACAGTAGACCAAAGCACTCTATCGTTACGTTCATCACTTCAGCCTGTAATGAAAAAACAAATGTTCAACTGTGCTTTACACCAAGCCATGAAGGCGTATAAGTGGTGTGGAGTTAGGGCACCACACTTTATTGATCACTCCCGTCTGAGGCAAAATAAACCCCAATTGAAGTTTTGTCCAGTTGAATAGATTCTTTATTCGTGTTACAACTTACAGGACAACTTACGACAAGTATCTGTTTCTCACTTGTTATTGTAACGTGCAAGTTCTTGCACGTTCATAACTTTGCTGCAAACTTGTTTTTTTTTTGCTTTTAGACATACGTTTAAACTTATACACTGCTTTGTGTATTTGAGGCTATGCTCTATCAATAAGAACACATTCGTGGGTGTTTGCTTGTTTCTCGTTTTGCATTGTCGGTCATCTTTGTTAACGTTAGGTTGGTAATCGCTAGTGGGATATATCTCCCGTACAGTTAACTGCAAAGCTAACAATAGGCAAATTGTCCACCGCTATTTTCATTACATTTTATTGTATGTACATGTATATGTTGTTTTAAGGAATGAAACTATGTTGTCTCGAAGCAGGCATTGCTCTCTGCTTATTGATGTCATTATTTCAATTCACTATCATCATATCGCATTGTGTAATATACACACCGAATTAAAATGGTGGTGGACAATTCGCCTACTGCTTCCTTCGCCGTTTGGTGTACAAAATGAGAGATGTCTTACCTCGAGTCGGGAGAGATACCCTAACGAAAACTAAGGCAATCAATATTCTAAGACACATGTTTTTATAGCAGAAAAAAATATTAAATTTTCATATTCTCCTATCGTTTAAAGTATGTTTTTATTAACCTGAAGAATTTTACAGCCCACACTTCTTATCATAGTTATCTCTCTGGGTATTCCTTTCCATCAGCCTTCAGAAAAATAAAAATAAATAGTTTTCCACCTTATCTCATAAAATTCTAATGTTTTAAAGTGTTCGGTGTGGTGAATTCTGCACAATTCTTGAATTATGAAATAAATATAATTATATATATATATATATATATATATATATATATATATATATATATTGTGGAACGATTCAAGGGAAACTCTGTAAAAATAGTAAAATCTCTCGCCAGACATCAGTGCTCGGTCAAGCGACAATTTACAACACAAGGTAACATTCAACAAATAGCGAAAACATATGACGTCAGGAGACACGGCATTCTTCGGTACTACCAGGTTCAAGCCCGTCATCGGCTGGCAAATACGGAAGTGCTGTCCAAGCAGCTAGGAAGTATTTGCCAACAGCTTAAAAGAGCTAAGCACCAAAATTCGAGTCTCAGTCAGGTCTCAGAATCCAAAGGACCTCCAGAAGAATACGCTACCAGGCGTTGACCTATTGAGTCTATCAGGTCTTAAGCCCGGCTCGGGAAACCGAACGGTAGCTAGCGCCAAGGCAATCGCTGACACACATGCGAGTAGGCCATCTTAGATACCACGATTTGTAAGTCGCAGCCGTAGGTCGGACCGTCATTCGAATCTTCTTCTCAAGGGCCATCTCTCCAAGACCAGCTTGTGCTTTGGTGCCAGCCACGGGCAAGAAGACCGTGGGCTCTGTCGCCTGACGTCCACACCCAACCGCTTGGCCGAGAGGTAAGATGTACGTCGTCTACATCCCTTGAAATCATTCCACTCCCTGCCAGAAGCCTGTCAACGAGATTGTGTGGGGACCATAATACGTAACCTAGCTCTACCATCTGACCCCTAAAGCGTTCACAGTAACGATGCCCGTAGTTTAAGTAACTGAAACCAGCGAAAGCATCAATATATATATATATATATATATATATATATATATATATATATATATATTCTAGGCTAGCTAGCCTATCTGCGAAGCCTAGAATCTACAGAATAAAATACAGGAGAAAAATCGATCAGAAATTGAAAATAATATCTCTCTCTCTCTCTCTCTCTCTCTCTCTATATATATATATATATATATATATATATATATATATATATATATATATATGTATGTATGTATGTTCGAGTTGGTGTTCCTTTAGACCGCCGGGCGGTTTTCATAAGGTAACCCCTGTTTCGCCGAGGCATTTCACCCCGATTTTTTTCTTCTCACACTTATCGGAGATAAAACGTTATAACTCATAGACTATTCGACCTATCTACTTCTGGCAACTCTTGTTTGGAAGCTAAAACATCAGGGCATGCAACTCATGCACAATTCAGAAAGCCCAAGTGAGAAAGACGAGGTGTGGGGGTGCGCACATACCAAATTTACTTGAAAATGAATAGAAATTTAGACTTTGCCCCCTCTTTCCCTACTCTCATGGGAAAAATACGCAAACTTTAGCCTTCCTTTCATATAATGGACCTTTGGCAAAGAAATGAAACTTGTTTCATGTTCCTGGCTGTCATACAAGGTGAAATATGAGGCAATATGTGGAACTCTTTTTTTTTACAAAAAAAATTAATTTGCATATTGCACATGAAATTATTATAACTCCTAGACCTATGTACCTCGGACAACTATTGTTTGGAAGCTAGAACATCAGGGCATGCAACTTATCTACAATTAGAACGCCAAAGTGAGAAAGACGGGATGTGGGTACCGCACTCTGCAAATTTCCATGGAAAAAAATAAAAACTGGACTTTGCCCCTCTTTCCCCACTCTTATGGGACGAGGACGCAAACTATAGCCTGAGAGTGCTAAACAAACTGCTGGTAGTATCTGTTGCATTCTACCAGCAAAAGGTCGATAAGAGCATCCGTCCAGAAAAGGCGAAAGGAATCAAACGGCGAGGAGTCTTACGTCAAATCACGCGTCTTAGGTACAGGCCAGCCAATGAAGGGGAGAGGAGTTGACCACTTCCATTTTTGCTTGGTCTATTTTTAGCCTCTTTTCGGGCCAAAAGACGCCTTCCAATCCATACCACCCTCCTCCCACACACATCCTTGGAACCTTCAGACAAAAGCTATTCGAGATTAAAATTACCACCTGAGCGCTAGTGTCGCTTCCAATATGGCCGCTCTACGTAGGATAGATCTTTGTTTACATTCAGTAGTAGTACCTAATAGCAGCGTGTTGTCATGATTAGTATGGGGGAAACGTTTAAATTACGAGTTATATTTAAATATTGCGAATGCGATGTGAATTCCAGGAACTATAACAAAGGTGAAGCTGTGCTGAGAGCGACGCATTTAATTATGATAATAAAAATAACACGGAAAAGGCACCCGAAACTAATTTATACGCACGGGTTTTTCAAAGCGGTGCTGTTTCATCTGCACTGCACCTCGGTTGTGACTGCTAACTGGGGCTCTCAGAAATGATTTGAAAATATAGCAATTCACCTGTATGGCAAAAGTAGTGTAATTGATACTATAACTGGGGCGATAAATGAAGAGGTGTTTTGACTGAATAGAAATACTTAAAACTAAGGCAAAATGTCTATAAAATTTTATTGTTACTGTGTAAAACCTACGATTTTTGTAAAAAAAAGCTTCCGAGAAAAGATGACCCCCTCAAATTGATGTGACCAATCCTGAATTTGCTAAAATTGCTGTTTATAAACTTGTTAAAAATATGGCTTTTCTCAATATTGTTTTAACTACACTTAAAACTAAGCTAAGATGCGCTTATGAGCCACACCTATACCTATACTTATACATATTTATTGCTGGTTTTATTTTTGGTTAAAAATATGCCTGATATTGCGCTATTTTGTTACTTATAAGTTGTATTTATACTTTTACTTATCCCCGAGTGGATATTAGAAAAAACGGCAAACAGAATTTGCTTGTTTTAGAAATATTCAACAGATCCATCTATGTGCAAATGTCTGAACTCGGTGAACAGACCCGAGTCGACAAGTCAACTTTTTTCAATACGTCAGTATTTTTAACTCTCTCTGCCAGCAATAGGGAATGGTAGTAAGCGCTAGACAAAGTATTTTGGAGCATAATATACCTTTCTTAAGACGTCGTATATTGCTAAAATATCTTTAATTCACATATTTTTCATACCGCCGTATCTTGCCCAGTAGTGGGACAGGACCGGAAAGGAAGAGCTCCCCTCAAGCAGCTTTGCTACACTTAAAACAAGCTCAACATGGCCATATGAGCTTTTTGCTCTAGTGTGGAACCCTGCCTAATCCAAGATTTTTGTAAAAATGCCCTCGGGAATTTTTCAGAAAGGAAGAGCTCCCTCAGATTGATTTGTCTATACTTAAAACTATGGCAAGTTCTCTTATCATCTTATTGTTTATAGTATGTTTTTCTGTCAAAATCCCAGGAATCTTGAATTGATATTTATTGGGTTCTGAGACCCAGTGGAGTGTGGTGCATGGTTTTTATTGCCTTGTAATCAGGAGGTTTTTGGGTTTGAGTCCTCATAAAATATGAAGCCTCCCCTGATGGCAAAATGTTAATATTGTTGTCTTGTAATCAGGAGGTTTTTGGGTTCGAGTCCTGATAGATTGAAATATGTGTGGCAAAATAATATCTCCACACGTGAGATTTTGAGAATAATTATTCCTAGTTGATATACAACTCCCAGATCTGAAAACCTGGTAAAAAGTGTTTTACAACAATATATTGTACAAAAACTGAATTTCTCAGTTTCCTTATTTTCTCATGTTTTTCTCAATAGGAGAAGAGCAGGCAAACATAATTAATTGTTTGCATGTTTTGCCGGCACGCAAGAGATAAAATCTACATGCTAGAAGGGAGCATTAATGATTTTTCTGTACGATTCACTGAAGGGGCCATTAATCTTTCTGTGCGACAGGGGAAAAAGTGTAACATGTCTGCAACATGTAAAAGTGTAACAAAGATTATTGAGATAAAAATACATATTTTCACACAGTGGCAATGAACTGCCCCCCTTCATGCTGAAAGCAATTCTATTCTGATAATATGAGCCTAGGCAAAGACTTAGAAAATATTATGGCAGTTCAAAATCCAATTTTGTCTGTATTAAGGACTCGAACCCAGTAAAATGTGGATATATTCCATATGGAGAAGTGTTAATATTGCTGCATTGTAATCAGGGGCTTTGGGTTCGAGTCCTGATATAAGATTGAAATATATACAACTGCCCACACATAAGATATTCACTGCTAGCTGATAATAAAGTTGAGGTTTGTGTGTTGTATAACAGCATAATAGAAGCAAATATCTTCTAGAATTGCTCTGTGACCCTCTCATTTCTTACATCATAAACATATGATTTTTCACCTATGAGAATAACACTACATATGGTGTCATCAGGTAATGCCTCATGGAATTCACAGATAATTTTAATGTTTGTCCTGTCATTCACCACAACTTGTTTCCTTTTTGAAGTGTTAATTACAAACATGGGTCTCTGTGCTTTGAATTCATCTGGTGTGTAATACATGTCAGTATTGCCAGTAGTGACCCTTTTGAAAGCCGTAAATGCCTCATATAATTTGAGGAAATCATTCTTGGACATGTCTAAATTGTAATTTTCTCTAGGAAAAACCTCATTTCTGCCATTTTTAAGATATATGTTCTTGATGTTGCAGTTATCAAATTTACTTGAATTTTTTTCCTGATTATTGTGTCTTCCAGTCTGAAACAGAACCACCACAAAATCAGGCATGTCATATTGAATACTGGAGAATGAATTTGTAGCATCAAACTCATAATATGTACCAGATGCGGGCTTCTGTACACATTGATATGTATAAAATTGCAAAAGAATCTGTGGATTTTTATTATATCAGCTTTGTATTTAAGAGCATAACTGGCCTCATACTCAACAACTGGGATTCTTAACTCCATAGTCTGAATAATGCATCTGCCTTCATCAGGTAGGGTATTGGGCAGAGCTTCCCCTGTAGGGTTTAATGTGCTGTACCTCATCAAAGCATTGTTATCATTTGCAGCTCTTCTAAATGTAATTCTTAACCCACCCTTCCACATAATATCTTTGTAATCTGAGAAGAATCCTGGCAACAGGCGCATGGGGAACAGCACTGTGTGATTTTTAGATAATATTTTCTCACCAGCCTCAAATCCACCGATTTTGTAGTATGAAGCCTCGGTTTTGGATAATTTTAGTGTGGCCAAAGCTGTGGAGGTAATGCCGGGAAAATCCACTCTGTTTATAACAACACCATGCTTTCTGATCTCAATTTCAGAGAACAGATGCGGCACAAAATTATCCACCAATCTTATATTTGAATTTGCCGGATAATCTGTTCCATCGAGCTTTACAACATCAAATTTGATGTATAGATCTGCTCTGTGGGGGTGTATAAAGCCATCCCCTACATCAAGATCAACCTCAATTTCTGTGTTGGGTTGATTTAAATTTGCAAATGTCCTCCTGTTTGGGGGGAATGATTGTAGCTCATAACTCTCAATATTTTCCATTGTATGTATTTTTATTTAAATGTTAATCTCTATGATAGCAGTTGTTGTGGCTCCAGCAAAATCAACTAATTCTTCTTTTTCATTAGTGACCATCAATTCAATGTAATCTATTCTGTTGTGGCACACAGGAAAATATAATGTTGGGGATGGATTGTAGGTGATGGGCTCCATAAATTCAGAATTAGGTTTGAATGTTGCAATGATGCCAGTTTGTTTGTGAGTGCCTATGCTATTTGATTTGGTGATCATACCCTCAGCCACATTACAGTGAATATTCAGAGTCTCTATGGCTAAGAATTTGGGTATATTCATAGCAGTGTGTTTGATGCCTGCTTCAAGTTTTGTGTTGTTCTCAAAGCCCAACAGCTCTCCTATAGTACCCAGATCCACTGTTTCTGTGGCAGATACAATCTCTACTCTGTGAGTGACAGAATTTTGACTTAACACTATACCTCTGGGTAATTGAGCATTTAGAGTGGACAGATTATATTGCCCTGGAGTGATGACAATTTTTTGATCCCCTACTGCAATTTTGTTGTTGTGGTGCGTAATATTAGGGATCAAGTACATGCCATAAAATGCTCTGAGAGCTATTGTTTTGGGATACACTATGTCATCATGCAATTTGAGTTTCAATATTGAATTTTGGCTGGTGAGATGGAATACCCCCATGATGTTTTAAATACCACAAGGCTTTTTGAAAATTTTCAATTGATGGTTTATTTATTTGAGACATATATCTGAGAACAGATAAACACAAATGTCCGCAATTAACATCTTTAAAGTTTTGAACACGGGCATTATTGTAATAAAGATTAGCTGATTTTAGATATTTTACTAAATTTTCAGGTGGAACACCTCCAAATGAATCAAACACAAATGCCTTATTGTTTAAATATTTAAGATAACAGATCCAGTGAGTGCCCTGATTTTTGTACTCATCCAAATTAACAATGCCACACTCTTTGTTGTGTGGTTGTTCTGGTAAAGAATCAGACATGTACACACCCCTAAAATGTTTGATGCCCAGTGGCTTGATTAAAGCTTCAATATCTTGGTTTGTAAGCGGCTCTTGTTTTTTTTAAACTTACTCATGGCTCTCTTAACACCTTTGCCTTTTTTCTCCATGGCCAGGTTATGGCGCCTCTGCTCATCTAATTCTGCCCTATTTTTCTTGGCATCTATTACTGTTTTTGCTATGGCAGCTGATCCCCCAGCCAAGCTCCCCACAGCCCCGAGAGCAGCTAAGATGGCCGGGATAGTAAATATGAAACCCCCCACATGTGATTTTTTCCTTGATTGCTGTAATTTTTTTAATTGGGGGGTACTAAGCAACAATTTCATACCATGTCCCTTTGCAATACAAGATTTTTTTTTCTTGCGCTGCTTTTTGGTTAAAAGACTATCAATAGTTTTAAGAGATTTGAGACCTGCATAAGGTATTTGATACATAACACCCTTGGCCTTCATTGTAGGTTTATTATATACATATTTACAACCCCCACCCCAGTTTTTGTTTGGTGCTCATAGCTATGGTGGTTCCCAATGCTGCTATTTTTTCACTCAAAGAAGCATCTTTGCTTACAAATCTACCAAATGCAGCCTCTTCTAATTTCTTGTCTGCAACATGTCTCTTGTCAAGATCAGAATGTGTGTTGTATGCTATGTCATGGTCTCTACAAGCAGCATCTAGGGGATTTACACCAGGATCCCCTCTGTTTAATCTATGGTCCAATTTTGTACCTGGACCACAATACTGATAGCCTGGAATATGTAGTTCAAATGGCAGCTTGTTTATAATGTCATTAACCAGGCCCCGACCCTCAGAAATATTCCAAAATTTAGGTGGTAGAGTATTAATAATTTTTATGAGATATCCAATCCCCTTAGTGTCATTCACTATAAAATTAGACAATTTTGTGCTTATCATGTCCATAATTCCAACCTTTTCATTGTAAAAATTGTGGTTGCCAGCATTTTCCTCCCCAGCTATCACCAATAACCTATCTACAAGTTTCCTGACATCATCAACCCACACAAATTCTTTAGGCAGGGTGTTGTATTGTTTGATTCCACTGCCAGTCTTGATCTGTGACCATATGGGCTTGATTAAATTATTGTATTTTGCCCCACTGCTAGACTTGACTCTTTTTTGTGTGGGATCATTGTTCTGGTATAGAGCATCTGATTTTATTAATATTTCTTTGTAATAATCATAATCTTGATCTGTATAGCTGCCAGGCCTTTTCCTAGTCATCAATTCCCACAATCCAGGTGTTCCGGAGTACTTAACAAAAGCACCTTTTTCTCCGAGACGAGATTCTGAATAAACAATCAGATCATCTCCCATAAATGTTACTCTGAAATTGCCAATTCTATGTATGATGCTACCATCAAGCTCTGTGTCAGCATATAAGCCAAACACCTCATCTTTATTGTCTTTAGGTGTGGTTAAATATTTTTGAGCAAGAAGACCCAATTCAATAGGATCCTGAGTAGCTTCAATTCTTCGAGGAGCAATAGGACTAGGTGTATGAATACTGGAAAGTGGGGTGAATGGATAATCTAATATGTTCCTAGCAGCTACAGGCACAAGCTCTGTGATCAAATTTTGATTTTGCTCTGTAACAGTTTTGATATTTTTACCTAATTCACTAATAGCATCAATTACAGGCTGTTCTGTTTGTTTGTGTTGTTCATAAATTCCCCGGTTCTCTGATTTCCATCCCTTAAATCTTTTTACAAGATAATCTCTTAACTTAAGATCATCAATAATTGGCCTTTTCATGGTTATTTATATATGTTTCAACGTCTAGAAAATCGTTGATTTTATTTCTGTATTTGCCACTATTGGGTGTTCTTGTCATATCAATTGTGACAAACCCATAACTGTCCTGGCTCCAGCACTTGCTGCAAAACTTGGAAAAATCATTGTAGCTCAAGTCCCCACCTACATATTCATCATGTATGTGTTTGAGGTTGGTATGATCCTGATGAAACACACATATAAAATTGCTGTTGTCTCGGATCAGCTGCTTCGGAATTTTAGAAAAAGTCTGTGCCAGGTAGAAACAATCAATGTTTTTGTGCCGCCCCTGTGTAAAGACATTTCTAACCTTGTTTTGATTATCCAGTATAATGTCATCAAACACAACAACAGAATTATCGAGACAGTCATGAAGTGGCTTAACATCTGGTTCAAAAGTGGCAATATCCAATCCATCATATAGCTTCATCAGCTGCTGATATTTTAATTGTTCCAAGCTCTTAGAGAAGATATACAAGTGCCTGTTTTTCCAGTCTAACCAGTTGGGTGCCAATAAAAAATTATCAACCATTAGTGTAGTTTTACCACAAGCCGATGGCCCAACAATAAGACACCTAATATTATCAGGCAGCAAGTTGCCATTTCTCTTAATCTGCTGTTCAGGTTCTGGCAGCCTTTTTATAACATCCCAGGTGCTCATATTATCACTTTGTCTGCATCGATCCAGCTGTTTTCCGGATGACCCAGCCATTTGACAAGTAACTTGTTGCCTTTTCTGCGGATGATTTTTTCTATGAGATATGTGTCAGGCTGTTTAGTTTTGCTGAGTTCTTGTTCATAGAACCTGCCTTTGAGAATTTCTCCTCGGTGATCTTTTATTATATATGTGTTAAGGGTCGCAGGTTTAACTTGAACCACTGTAAATAATTCAGTGCTCCAGTTTCTTGTAAAGCCTCTTTTGAATAAGTGCTTGTATTTGCTGATTCTTACTTGATCACCCACCCTGTATTTGGCCCTTCTTGTTGTTGGCTGGTATCTAGGATAATAAACAGTGCTGATCAATATTTGCTCATCAGATGAAGTTACTTCAGAGGGTTTCATGTTGATTGTGGAATGGACCGAGTTGTTATATTTATGTAGAAGTTCTGGAAGAATATTAATCCATTTATAATTACCTTGGAGGGTAAATTGTTTATACATAAGATTTTTTAGGGTTTTGTTGAATCTCTCTACAATTGAGGCTTTGAGATCACTGTAACTCGAGTAATGTTTTATTGCCTGGCTTTTAATAAATTGTTGAAACACTGAATTATAAAATTCTTTGCCATTATCTGTTTGCAAATAGCGCGGTGATCTTCCACTCTTATTGATGATTGTTCTGATGGCTTCTGTAACACATTTTCCAGTCTTGGATTTGCCTGGGCTGTGCCACTCAAATCCAAGACTGGAAAATGTGTTACAGAAGCCATCAGAACAATCATCAATAAGAGTGGAAGATCACCGCGCTATTTGCAAACAGATAATGGCAAAGAATTTTATAATTCAGTGTTTCAACAATTTATTAAAAGCCAGGCAATAAAACATTACTCGAGTTACAGTGATCTCAAAGCCTCAATTGTAGAGAGATTCAACAAAACCCTAAAAAATCTTATGTATAAACAATTTACCCTCCAAGGTAATTATAAATGGATTAATATTCTTCCAGAACTTCTACATAAATATAACAACTCGGTCCATTCCACAATCAACATGAAACCCTCTGAAGTAACTTCATCTGATGAGCAAATATTGATCAGCACTGCTTATTATCCTAGATACCAGCCAACAACAAGAAGGGCCAAATACAGGGTGGGTGATCAAGTAAGAATCAGCAAATACAAGCACTTATTCAAAAGAGGCTTTACAAGAAACTGGAGCACTGAATTATTTACAGTGGTTCAAGTTAAACCTGGGACCCTTAACACATATATAATAAAAGATCACCGAGGAGAAATTCTCAAAGGCAGGTTCTATGAACAAGAACTCAGCAAAACTAAACAGCCTGACACATATCTCATAGAAAAAATCATCCGCAGAAAAGGCAACAAGTTACTTGTCAAATGGCTAGGACTTCCAGAACACAGCTGGATCGATGCAAACAAAATGATAATATGAGCACCTGGGATGTTATAAAAAGGCTGCCAGAACCTGAACAACAAAATAAGAGAAATGGAAAATTGCTGCCTGAAAATATTAGATGTCTTATTGTTGGGCCATCGGCTTGTGGTAAAACTACACTAATGGTTGATAATTTTTTATTGGCACCCAACTGGTTAGACTGGAAAAACAGGCACTTGTATGTCTTCTCTAAGATCTTGGAACAATTAAAATATCAGCAGCTGATGAAGCTATATGATGGATTGGATATTGCCACTTTTGAATCAGATGTTAAGCCACTCCATGAATGTCTCGATAATTCTGTTGTTGTGTTTGATGACATTATACTGGATAATCAAAACAAGGTTAGAAATTTCTTTACACAGGGGCGGCACAAAAACATTGATTGTTTCTACCTGGCACAGACTTTTTCTAAAATACCGAAGCAGCTGATCCGAGACAACAGCAATTTTATATGTGTGTTTCATCAAGATCATACCAACCTCAAACACATACATGATGAATATGTAGGTGGGGACCTGAGCTACAATGATTTTTCCAAGTTTTGCAGCAAGTGCTGGAACCAGGACAGTTATGGGTTTGTCACAATTGATATGACAAGAACACCCAATAGTGGCAAATACAGAAATAAAATCAATGATTTTCTAGACATTGAAATATAAATAAATAAACATGAAAAGGCCAATCATTGATGATCTTAAGTTAAGAGATTATCTTGTAAAAAGATTTAAGGGATGGAAATCAGAGAACCGGGGAATTTATGAACAACACAAACAAACAGAACAGCCTGTAATTGATGCTATTAGTGAATTAGGTAAAAATATCAAAACTGTTACAGAGCAAAATCAAAATTTGATCACAGAGCTTGTGCCTGTAGCTGCTAGGAACATATTAGATTATCCATTCACCCCACTTTCCAGTATTCATACACCTAGTCCTATTGCTCCTCGAAGAATTGAAGCTACTCAGGATCCTATTGAATTGGGTCTTCTTGCTCAAAAATATTTAACCACACCTAAAGACAATAAAGATGAGGTGTTTGGCTTATATGCTGACACAGAGCTTGATGGTAGCATCATACATAGAATTGGCAATTTCAGAGTAACATTTATGGGAGATGATCTGATTGTTTATTCAGAATCTCGTCTCGGAGAAAAAGGTGCTTTTGTTAAGTACTCCGGAACACCTGGATTGTGGGAATTGATAACTAGGAAAAGGCCTGGCAGCTATACAGATCAAGATTATGATTATTACAAAGAAATATTAATAAAATCAGATGCTCTATACCAGAACAATGATCCCACACAAAAAAGAGTCAAGTCTAGCAGTGGGGCAAAATACAATAATTTAATCAAGCCCATATGGTCACAGATCAAGACTGGCAGTGGAATCAAACAATACAACACCCTGCCCAAAGAATTTGTGTGGGTTGATGATGTCAGGAAACTTGTAGATAGGTTATTGGTGATAGCTGGGGAGGAAAATGCTGGCAACCACAATTTTTACAATGAAAAGGTTGGAATTATGAACATGATAAGCACAAAATTGTCTAATTTTATAGTGAATGACACTAAGGGGATTGGATATCTCATAAAAATTATTAATACTCTACCACCTAAATTTTGGAATATTTCTGAGGGTCGGAGCCTGGTTAATGACATTATAAACAAGCTGCCATTTGAACTACATATTCCAGGCTATCAGTATTGTGGTCCAGGTACAAAATTGGACCATAGATTAAACAGAGGGGATCCTGGTGTAAATCCCCTAGATGCTGCTTGTAGAGACCATGACATAGCATACAACACACATTCTGATCTTGACAAGAGACATGTTGCAGACAAGAAATTAGAAGAGGCTGCATTTGGTAGATTTGTAAGCAAAGATGCTTCTTTAAGTGAAAAAATAGCAGCATTGGGAACCACCATAGCTATGAGCACCAAACAAAAACTGGGGTGGGGGCTGTGAATATATATATAATAAACCTAGAATGAAGGCCAAGGGTGTTATGTATCAAATACCTTATGCAGGTCTCAAATCTCTTAAAACTATTGATAGTCTTTTAACCAAAAAGCAGCGCAAGAAAAAAAATTCTTGTATTGCAAAGGGACATGGTATGAAATTGTTGCTTAGTACCCCCCAATTAAAAAAATTACAGCAATCAAGAAAAAAATCACATGTGGGGGGTTTCATATTTACCATCCCTGCCATCTTAGCAGCTCTCGGGGCTGTGGGGAGCTTGGCTGGGGATCAGCTGCCATAGCAAAAACAGTAATAGATGCCAAGAAAAATAGGGCAGAATTAGATGAGCAGAGGCGCCATAACCTGGCCATGGAGAAAAAAGGCAAAGGTGTTAAGAGAGCCATGAGTAAGTTTAAAAAAAACAAGAGCCGCTTACAAACCAAGATATTGAAGCTTTAATCAAGCCACTGGGCATCAAACATTTTAGGGGTGTGTACATGTCTGATTCTTTACCAGAACAACCACTCAACAAAGAGTGTGGCATTGTTAATTTGGATGAGTACAAAAATCAGGGCACTCACTGGATCTGTTATCTTAAATATTTAAAAAATGAGGCACTTGTGTTTGATTCATTTGGAGGTGTTCCTCCTGAAAATTTAATAAAATATTTAAAATCAACTAATCTTTATTACAATAATGCCCGTGTTCAAAATTTCAAAGATGTTAATTGTGGACATTTGTGCTTATCTGTTCTCAGATATATGTCTCAAATAAATAAACCATCAATTGAAAATTTTCAAAAAGCCTTGTGGTATTTAAAACATCATGGGGGTATTCCATCTCACCAGCCAAAATTCAATATTGAAACTCAAATTACATGATGATATAGTGTATCCCAAAACAATAGCTCTCAGAGCATTTTATGGCATGTACTTGATCCCTAATATTACACACCACAAAAACAAAATTGCAGTAGGGGATCAAAAAATTGTCATCACTCCAGGGCAATATAATCTGTCCACTCTAAATGCTCAATTACCCAGAGGTGTAGTGTTAAGTCAAAATTCTGTCACTCACAGAGTAGAGATTGTATCTGCTACAGAAACAGTAGATCTGGGTACTATAGGAGAGCTGTTAGGCTTTGAGAACAACACAAATCTTGAACCAGCCATCAAACACACTGCTATGAATATACCTAAATTCTTAGCCATAGAGACTCTGAATATTCACTGTAATGTGGCCGAGGGTATGATCACCAAATCAAATGGCATAGGCACTCACAAACAAACCGGCATCATTGCAACATTCAAACCTAATTCTGAATTCATGGAGCCCATCATCTACAATCCATCCCCAACATTATATTTTCCTGTGTGCCATAATAGAATAGATTACATTGAGTTGATGGTCACTAATGAAAAAGAAGAATTAGTTGATTTTGCTGGAGCCACAACAACTGCTATCATAGAGATTAATATTTAAATAAAAATACATACAATGGAAAATATTGAGAGTTATGAGCTACAATCATTCCCCCCAAACAGGAGGACATTTGCAAATTTAAATCAACCCAACACAGAAATTGAGGTTGATCTTGATGTAGGGGATGGCTTTATACACCCCCACAGAGCAGATCTATACATCAAATTTGATGTTGTAAAGCTCGATGGAACAGATTATCCGGCAAATTCAAATATAAGATTGGTGGACAATTTTGTGCCCCATCTGTTCTCTGAAATTGAGATCAGAAAACATGGTGTTGTTATAAACAGAGTGGATTATCCCAGCATTACCTCCACGGCTTTGGCCACATTAAAATTATCCAAAACCGAGGCTTCATACTACCAAATAGGTGGATTTGAGGCTGGTGAGAAAATATTATCTAAGAGCCACACAGTGCTGTTCCCGATGCGCCTGTTGCCAGGATTCTTCTCGGATTACAAAGATATTATGTGGAAGGGCGGGTTAAGAATTACATTTAGAAGAGCTGCCAATGATAACAATGCTTTGATGAGGTACAGCACATTAAACCCTACAGGGGAAGCTCTGCCCAATACCTTACCTGATGAAGGCAAATGCATTATTCAGACTATGGAGCTAAGAATCCCTGTTGTTGAATATGAGGCCAGTTATGCTCTTAAACACAAAGCAGATATAGTAAAAAATCCACAGATTCTTCTGCAATTTTACACATATCAATGCGTACAGAAGCCCGCAACTGGCACATATTATGAGTTTGATGCTACAAATTCATTCTCCAGTATTCAATATGACATGCCTGATTTTGTGGTGGTACTGTTTCAGACTGGGAGACACAACAATCAGGAAAAAAATTCAAGTAGATTTGATAACTGCAACATCAAGAACATATATCTTAAAAATGGCAGAAATGAGGTATTTCCTAGAGAAAATTACAATTTAGACATGTCCAAGAATGATTTCCTCAAATTATATGAGGCATTTACGGCTTTCAAAAGGGTCACTACTGGCAATACTGACATGTATTACACACCAGATGAATTCAAAGCACAGAGACCCATGTTTGTAATTAACACTTCAAAAAGGAAACAAGTTGTGGTGAATGACAGGACAAACATTAAAATTATCTGTGAATTCCATGAGGCATTACCTGATGACACCATATGTAGTGTTATTCTCATAGGTGAAAAATCATATGTTTATAATGTAAGAAATGAGAGGGTCACAGAGCAATTCTAGAAGATATTTGCTTCTATTATGCTGTTATACAACACACAAACCTCAACTGTATTATCAGCTAGCAGTGAATATCTTATGTGTGGGCAGTTGTATATATTTCAATCTTATATCAGGACTCGAACCCAAAGCCCCTGATTACAATGCAACAATATTAACACGTCTCCAAATGGAATATGCCCACATTTTACTAAGTTCTGAGACCTTAATACAGACAAAATTGGATTTTGAACTGCCATAATATTTTCTAAGTCTTTGCCTAGGCTCATATTATCAGAATAGAATTGCTTTCAGCATGAAGGGGGGCAGTTCATTGCCACTGTGTGAAAATATGTATTTTTATCTCAATAATCTTTGTTACACTTTTACATGTTGCAGACATGTTACACTTTTTCCCCTGTCGCACAGAAAGATTAATGGCCCCTTCAGTGAATCGTACAGAAAAATCATTAATGCTCCCTTCTAGCTATATAGATTATATCTCTTGCGTGCCGGCAAGGCATGCAAACAATTAATTATGTTTGCCCGCTCTTCTCCTATTGAGAAAAACATGAGAAAATAAGGAAACTGAGAAATTCAGTTTTTGTACAATATATTGTTGTAAAACACTTTTTACCAGGTTTAAGATCTGGGAGTTGTATATCAACTAGGAATAATTATTCTCAAAATCTCACGTGTGGAGATATTATTTTGCCACACATATTTCAATCTATCAGGACTCGAACCCAAAAACCTCCTGATTACAAGACAACAATATTAACATTTTGCCATCAGGGGAGGCTTCATATTTTATGAGGACTCAAACCCAAAAACCTCCTGATTACAAGGCAATAAAAACCATGCACCACACTCTACTGGGTCTTAGAACTCAATAAATATCAATTCAAGATTCCTGGGATTTTGACAGAAAAACATACTATAAACAATAAGATGATGAGAGAACTTGCCATAGTTTTAAGTATGCACAAATCAATCTGAGGGAGCTCTTCCTTTCTGAAAAATTCCCGAGGGCATTTTTACAAAAATCTTTGATTAGGCAGGGTTCCACACTAGAGCAAAAAGCTCATATGGCCATGTTGAGCTTGTTTTAAGTGTAGCAAAGTTGCTTGAGGGGAGCTCTTCCTTTCCGGTCCTGTCCGTATCATAAATACCACTACTTTGCCCTATTAGACCTCTTCAAAAAAATTGCCAATTAGATTCAGATAAATGGATCGAATTGAAACTGGGATATCTTGCATTTTTTTAATATGATACATATCAGTGGGACATGTTGTTGCAGTACTCCTCATACAGGTCTGTAAAGAAGTCTGATATCCAGCTTGTTTTTGTTGTAATTAGTTTAAATTTAGAGTTTTGGCTTGCAGCTGTTGCAATCTGTTTCCGTGTGTTTTACAAGATCAATACGCATTGGGTCATTGCCACATTACGACGTGCCTGTACTAACACGCAATTGAAGTAGGTTAGTGAATCTTCATGCCAGTGTTACTGTCGATTAATACCTATTTTACCTTCGTGCATGTAAGCTATATTGGCATTACAATTCGACATAGTTTTATTAAGTATAAAATTTTGATTTGAAACCCAAGAAATCTGATATAATAAACCTAGGATAAAAATTAATAATATTAACATATTAAATATATACAATAAATATACAAAGTACACTGCTGAACCCAATTCATATTTTATATTAAATACAGAGATTTAATTTAAACCCCAAGAAATTTTATAACTAATAACAAAAATGCCCAATCAAAAATATTGTGATCAATGCAATACGAATATTTCTAGCTCTAATTGGGCTAGGCACCAAAAGAATTGTGATCCAGACAAATATAAAACTCCTACAAAAATATGCCCAAAATGTCATATAAAATATTGTCTGGAATATTTCTTATATAAACATAAAAATAATTGTTCTGCACAGTTTTCTACTTTATCACAACTATCTACATCTTTATCTGGTCTAAAAAAACTTGAAACACCTATTAATTATAAAACAGCAAAGCAGCTTCGCTATGCACCTATCTATAGTAGTTTTAATGGACAACTAAGTGATTACCGTTTTATATCAGACCCAAAATGTGATATTAAGAATTTTTTGAATAATATAAATTCTGATGTGCAGGATATTCTAGATAAGCAAAATAGCTCTTATAAATTATCTTTCAAATTATTTACACAATATAAAAAATTTAATGGAACAAAATTTACACACCCCCACATAACAGAAACTGTAGCTGTTTATTCAAATAGAAATTTAAACAAAATAATAGGCAGTTTGATAGAGCAATTAATTATTAAACACTCTGAATTTGCGGCAAAAGAATCAGGATGGAGTTTATGTGGAAGCCCACACAAGTTATATATTAATATTTCTAAATTTAACCCACTACAAGGTTCGACATATCTGCCATTACCTGCCAATATTAAAAACAAAAAAGCCGTGGTTAACATCGAAAATAATGATGAGAAATGTTTTCTGTGGTGTATTTTAGCTGCTTTGTATCCAGTTTTAAATAATCCAGAAAGAATAAGTTATTATAAACAACATGAAAATGATTTTAATGATGCAATGGAGGGCTTAAAATATCCATTGTTAGTTCAGAATATTGATAAATTTGAAAAAAAGGCCAGAGATATCAATGGTAAACCATTATCTATTAATGTATTTATTTGTTCTACTGTTGCTGGGAATTGCTTGATAGAACCTCTCAGAATTAGTACAGTTGATGATGATTTTGCTGTTCTGATTGATGTGCTTTTAATTGAGGGGGATGGCACATACCATTACACTTTAATACATAATCTTGAAACTTTAGTAAGAAAACAAGTAAATAAATCGAATACAATATTTAAGTTGTGCCGAAGATGTTTAACTGTATTTGATGGTCAAAAAATGGTAAATGGTGTTCGTGAAAAAATGCAGAAATTGCTAGAAACAAATTAGTTGAACATTTAAAATATTGTGGAAATCATAAACCTGTTCATATGGTAATGCCTATGCCAAGTGAAAATGCCAAATTCAAAAAATTTGAAGCTTTGTTGGAACACCCAGCATATATAGTTTGTGATTTTGAATCAAACCTCAAACCCCTTGCATTCTGCAGTCCAGATCCTGATGAATCTTCAAGTACATCATACCAGTTACATGAACCTTCTAGTTTTAGTTTTATAGTTATACGGGATGGTGTTGCTAGTGAACCACAATTATATATGGTACCAAATGCTATCAAAGAATTTGCACATAGAATAGAAAATGAGTGCCATGACATAGCATCTAATATCTTATTAAAATCAAGACCTATGATGCCTTTAACAGAAGAACAAATTGAAAATTTTAAAAATGCAGAAAAATGTCTGGTATGTGATTGTGAATTTTCAGATACAAATATCAAGGTGAAACACCATTCCCACACAAGTGGTAAATTTTTAATGGCACTGTGTAATAACTGTAATATTAAGATCCAGAGACCAAAATTTGTCCCGATATTTTGCCATGGTGCATCTAATTATGATTTTCATCATCTGATCAGGTACGAGGGGTTTGACAAGCAGAATTTAAATATTTTAGCAGAAAATGATGAGAAATATATAGCTATTAGCAAGATAATTAAAGTTAATAGTGTTCCTATTCACTTAAGATTTCTAGTTTCATACAGAATTTTGTCGGCTAGCTTAGCTACTCTGGCCAGTCAATTATCTGATGATCAATTTAAAATTACTTGTGACACGTCTCCAAATCAGGACTTGAAATTATATACTTGTATACCCATATGATTATGTTACTGATTTTTCTAAATTTAATGAGTGTGCTTTGCCACCACAAAAAGCATTCTATTGTAAACTCAGGGCATCCGAAATTACTGATGAAGATTATCACCATGCTCAGTTGATGTGGACAAATTTAAAATGCCAGACATTTGGTGATTATCATAAGGCATATTTAAAACTTGATGTAACTCTTTTAGCCGATATACTTCAGGCATTTAGAAAATCTTCAATAAAAAATTATTAGCTAGATCCAATTTATTTCTATAGTGCTCCAGGCCTAGCATGGTCTGCAATGTTTTTGAATACTAAAATGGAATTAAATTTAATCCAAGATCAAGATATGTACTTGTTTATGGAGCAATGTATAAGAGGAGGCATGGTGCAATGTTCTCAGAGATATGCCAGAGCTAACAACAAATATATTTCTAATTATGATCCAGAATTGCCATCAAATTATATACTTTATGTGGATGCTAACAGTTTATATGGGTATGCTATGATGGATAAATTGCCATATGCAGGGCTTGAGTGGGTTGAAAATTTTAGTATTGGAGATCTTCAGGAATTTGATGACAGTAACTATGGCCTGTTCTTAGAAGTTGATCTGATAATTCCTGAAGATTTACACAACAAATTTTCTGATTTGCCCCCAATTTCTGAGGTTGAGTGTTCACCTAAATCTAAACAAAAAAAGCTAATGATGACTCTGAAACCAAAACAGGATTATGTAATATATTACAAAAACTTGCAGTTTCTGATGCGTCATGGTGCTAAAGTAACTAAGGTTGGCAAAGTGTTGAGATTCAGGCACTCAAGATGGTTGAAACCATATATTGATACGAATACCGAACTTCGAACATCTGCAGTAAGCCAATTTGATAAAACTTTGTTTAAATTAATGGTAAATTCAGTATATGGCAAAACTATAGAAAATGTTAGAAAGCATAGTGATGTTAAATTAGTTACCGACCCCAGCTGGAGCAAAAAATTAGTAGCAGAGCCGAATTTTAATTATAGAAGAATTTATGATGATAATATGGCACTTTTTAATATGAAAAAACAAAAATTAAGTTTGATAAACCTATTTACGTAGGGGCGGTGATATTAGAATTGGCAAAATTGCATATGTTAAAACTTTATTATGATGTGTTGAAACCTTTTTATGGTGATCGTGTAAATCTAATGTACATGGACACAGATAGTTTTATTCTTAATATTCAAACAGAAGATGTTTATAAAGATATATCACATCCTGAATTAATTAAATATTTTGATACTAGTGAACATTCAAATATTCACCCCCACTACAAAAAGGTGCCTGGCAAGTTAAAAGATGAGACACTTGGCGATGTTATTGTAGGATTTGCTGGGTTAAGAGCTAAAATGTTTAGTTTTAAAACATGTAGTGGTGCTGTTGCCAAAAAGCTAAGGGCATTGGTAGAGATACTGTAGACAAAGAGCTTGAATTTGAAGATTACAAAAATTGTCTCATGTCACAGAGGTTAATCAAAACATCAGAAAATAGAATTCATAGTGTAGATCACTTGTTAACTAGCAATATTGTAAGAAAAGTACCTCTAGACCCACATGACGATAAGAGATATATTTTATCATGTGGCATACATACTTTACCGTGGGGTCATTGTGACTTGAGAAGTGGTAATCAATGCCCAATTACAGAGCATGATTTGAAATAAATAAAACATGCCAATGAATTTATTTGGATTTAAAAAAAAAAGCTATTATGGACCTGCCGACACCAGCACCCTCTCCTGATATAATATCTAAACTGGGTGGTTTGCTAATTATTCATCTGAATAGCATACTTACAGATGTTGATTATAAAACAGGTAAAACATTATACATATTTAATAATAATTTAAGTCATTACCAATTACCTGTAGGTGGACAATTACAATTTATTACAACACCCGAGGGTGATGTCAAGATTTCAGTAGGGAGAAATATTTATAGAATTAAGCACTCAAACATGGATTCTGGCACTGTATATACCGTTTCTGCCGGTGATTGTTTATATATTGAGGTCCCAGGATATGAAGACAAACTTATACATTTTTTATAGAATTAAGAATTAGATATTTTATAATAAATAACCTCTAAATCAAAAAAAAATAAAAATGCCTAATGATATATTTGGCCATACAAGACATGAAAATCACAGTGATGAGATTCTGATGCTTGACGTCAGAGTGAAAAAATTAAGAAGTGATTTACAAGTTTTACAAACCACACTTAATGCCAGTCTTCAACTAGAAATTACAAATTTACAATCACAATGCATGGACCCTCTTCTTAAAATTGATTCAGAACTTAAATTATTGCTTCAAAAATATACTGACTTGGCAACATTGGAAAATTTTCAAAATTTAGAGGAAGCTGTAGCAGCTCTTCAAGCTAAATTAAAAACTCAGAATACCAACTCTGAACAATTGAAACAACAACTAGAAGAGCAGATTAGTAGTGTCCAGGCACAGCTCCAAACAATTATCAAAAGCATAAAATCACAAGAAAATTTTGATCTAGTAATTTCCACTCTAAAAGAACAAATTCAATCACTACAGATACCTAATCTGGATCCCTTGAACAATGCCATAGCCGAGGTTAAAGAAAAAATTGAGACACTTGAAAATTTTATCAACAACTTACCATCTTCTGATGCTCTGAATGACATCTCTGAGCTATCTCATTTTCACCACTTGATCGATGATATCCAAACAAAACTTGAAATTTTACAACAATCGACACCTACTCAGGCAGACATAACCCTGCTCCAAAATGCTATGCGTAGTGTGGCTGACGCTAGTGAATTAAATACTGTGAAATTAGCACTTGAATCTTTGCAGAATACTGTAGCCAATCTGCCTACATCACAGGAACTTAAAAATATTAAGAGAGCTGTGAATCGCATATTGAAATCAGAAGATATCAAGAATATCCAGACAGAAATCAAACAGCTTAATCAGACAGTAGCCACTCTTCCAACCAATCAACATATTAATGAACTGCATGCTTTGTTTGAGGATATTAGAAGACAAGTTCATGATCTTACTGATCAAAATTCAAAATTGGCAGTTGTTGAAAATTTACAGCAAATTGTAGCTAACATTAAGCAACAACTAGGGACCATGGAATCCAACTAAGCAAATACTCTGTCTATTTTTGCCACCCAGCTTCAAGAAATTGTGCAACAATACAAAAAACTTGCTGTGGACATAAAAATCAAGCCAGGCCACGACGATGTTGTTAGGACTATCAATGAGCACCTTGAATCTGTAACACGTAGATTGCTTACAGTAGAAAAAGAAATAACTGGCCTAATCGAGAATCCTAAACATACAATAATCCTTGAATTGTACAGTATCCCCAACAAAGAATATGATTCACCATTTACACCAGGTGGTAAAATGTATAAGCTGTCCCCTGCGCAATTTTATTACCAGTTTTTTGTTGGAGGCACACTTAGACCAATTAAGATCAAATATTGGTTACAACCACAGGCACATCACTACCCTACTTTATCCTTAACTAATGCTGACAACAAACCAAAAATCACCAATATAGAGTTAGAGGATTTTACAGATCCCAATACATTAGAGACATCTTATGCAGAAGATGATGGTTCTCTCGAATTTAATATACAATTGATTGATTGATTGATTGATTGATTTAGTTTATTTTACCTCGCGTTTTGTGCCTCTTGGCTAATTTGCGAAGATGGGGATGAGTGATGAAATGATGAAATTGATGAATGGACATTCACAAACAACCAAGCCCGACCGGGATTCGAACCCGGGACCCTTGGCGTCGCAGCGCGATGTGCTAACCACTCGGCCACAGGGTCGGGCCCGAATTTAATATACAAATAGGAGACAAATTATATTTAGAAAATCCTGTAGTATCAGCTGCTGAACACCCTATAGTTGCAATATTCTTGTTTACATACTATGTCTAGACAAATTATTGTTGATGAATTACACAAACCAGCCAGACATAACTATAAGCGACTACCAGTAGTCACAAAAGGCATAGATGATTTATGGCAGTGTGACTTGGTGGAAATGGCACCTCATGGGGGACAGTTGAAAAACTTAGACAAGATCAACAAAGGATACAAGTATATACTTACTGTCATAGATACATTTTCAAAATTTGCTTGGGCTATGCCGCTCAAATCTAAGACTGGAAAATGTGTTACAGAAGCTTTTAGGAAAATTATTAATCAGAGTGGAAGATCACCACGCTATCTACAAACAGATAATGGCAAAGAATTCTATAATTTGGTGTTCCAACAATTTATTAAAAACCATTCAATAAAACATTACTCGAGTTACAGTGATCTCAAGGCCTCTATTGTAGAAAGATTCAACAGAACTCTTAAAAATCATATGTATAAACAATTTACCCTTCAAGGTAATTATAAATGGCTAACTATTCTACCAGAACTTTTAGATAAATATAATAATTCAGTTCACACTACAATCAACATGAGGCCCTCTGAGGTAACTTCATCTGATGAGCAGAAATTAATCAGTACTGTTTACTATCCTAGATACCAACCAACAACAAAAAAAGCTAAATACAAAATTTGTGATCAAGTAATAATTAGCAAATATAAGCACTTATTCAAAAGAGGTTTTACCAGAAATTGGAGTACTGAATTATTTACAGTGGTTCAAGTTAAACCTGGGGCTCGTAATACATATATAATAAAAGATCACCGAGGAGAAATTCTCAAAGGCAGATTTTATGAAGAAGAACTTAACAAAACTAAGCAGCCGGACACATATCTTATAGAAAAAGTTATTGGCAAAAAAGGCAATAAAATACTGGTCAAATGGCTAGGACTTCCAGAACACAGCTGGATCGAGGCAGACAAAGTGATACTATGAACACCTGGGATGTTATAAAGAGACTACCAGATCCTGAACAGCAGAATAAGAGAAATGGAAAGCTGCTGCCTGATAATATTAGATGTCTTATTGTTGGACCATCGGCTTGTGGTAAAACTACACTAATGATTGATAATTTTTTATTGGCACCTAACTGGTTAGACTGGAAAAACAGGCACTTGTATGTCTTCTCTAAGAGTTTAGAACAATTAAAATATCAGCAGCTGATGAAGTTATATGATGGATTGGATATAGCTACTTTTGAATCAGATGTTAAACCACTTCATGAATGTCTCGACAACTCTGTTGTTGTATTTGATGATATTATATTGGAAAACCAAAACAAGGTTAGAATTTTTTTTACACAGGGCCGACACAAAAACATAGATTACTTCTACCTGGCACAGACGTTTTTCTAAAATACCAAAACAACTAATAAGAGACAACAGCAAATTTAAATGTGTGTTTCATCAAGACCATACCAACCTCAAACACAAACATGATGAATATGTAGGGGGTGACTTGAGCTACAATAATTTTTCTAAGTTTTGCAGTAGGTGCTGGAACCAGGATAGTTATGGGTTTGTCACAATTGATATGACAAGAAAACCTAATAGTGGTAAATATAGAAATAAAATTAACAATTTTCTAGACATTGAAACATATATAAATAACCATGAAAAGACCAATTATTGATGATCTTAAATTAAGAGACTATCTTGTAAAAAGATTTAAGGGATGGAAAGTAGAGAACCGAGGTACCTATGAACAACACAAGCGCACAGAACAACCGATTATTGATGCTATTAGTGAATTAGGTAAAAATATCAAAACTGTTACACAGCAAAATCAAAATTTGATTACAGAGCTTGTTCATGTAGCTGCTAGGAACATATTAGATTATCCAATCACCCCACTTTCTAGTATTCATACACCTAGTCCTGTTGCTCCTCGAAGAATTGAAGCTACTCAGGATCCTATTGAATTGGGTCTTCTTGCTCAAAAATATTTAAGCACACCTAAAGACAACAAAGATGAGGTTTTTGGTTTATATGCTGACACAGAGGTTGATGGTAGCATCATACATAGAATTGGCAATTTTAGAGTAACATTTATGGGAGATGATCTAATAGTATATTCAGAATCTCATCTTGGAGAAAGAGGTGGTTTTGTTAAGTATCCTGGAACACATGGATTGTGGGAACTGATGACTAGGAAGAGACCTGGCAACTATACAGATCAAGATTATGAGCATTACAAAGAAATATTAATAAAATCAGATGCTCTATACCAGAGCAATGATCCTACACAAAAAAGAGTCAAGTCTAGCAGTGGAGCAAAATACAACAACTTAATCAAGCTCATATGGTCACAGATCAAAACAGGTAGTGGGATCAAACAGTACAACACATTGCCTAAAGAATTTGTCTGGGTTGACGATGTCAGGAAACTTGTAGATAGATTGCTAGTGATAGCTGGTGAAGAAAATGCCGGTAACCACAATTTTTACAATGAAAAAGTTGGAATTATGGACATGATAAGCACCAAATTGTCTAATTTTATAGTTAATGACACTAAGGGCATTGGATATCTTATAAAAATTATTAATACTCTACCACCTAAATTTTGGAATATTTCTGAGGGTCGGGGGCTAGTTAATGACATCATAAACAAGTTGCCATTTGAGCTACACATACCAGGCTATCAGTATTGTGGTCCCGGTACCAAACTAGACCATCGACTAAACAGAGGAGACTCTGGTGTTAATCCCCTAGATGCTGCTTGCAGAGACCATGACATAGCATACAACACACATACCGATCTTGACAAGCAACATGTGGCAGACAAAAATTAGAAGAAGCTGCTTTTGGTAGATTTGTAAGCAAAAATGCTTCTTTGGGTGAGAGAATAGCAGCATTGGGGACTACCACAGCTATGAACACTAAACAAAAATTGGGGTGGGGGTTGTAATAAATTAACTAAATTAGCTACAATTTAATTGTGATAGTTAATCCCAGAATATGTATATAATAAACCAAAAATGAAGGTAAAGGGTGTTATGTATCAAATACCTTATGCAGGTCTTAAATCTCTTAAAACTATTGATAGTCTTCTAACCAAAAAGCAGCGCAAGAAAAAAAGTTCTTGTCTTGCCAAGGGACATGGTATGAAATTGTAACTTAGTACCCCCCAATTAAAAAAATTACAGCAATCAAGAAAAAAATCACATATAGGTGGATTCATATTTAGTATCCCAGCTATTTTAGCAGCTCTCGGCGCAGTTGGCAGCTTAGCTGGGGGATCAGCTGCTATAGCAAAAACAGTAATAGATGCCAAGAAGAAGAATTCAGAATTAGATGAACAAAAGCGCCATAATCTGGCTATGGAAAAACAAGGCAAAGGTGTTAAGAAAATTATGAATAAGTTAAAAAAAACAAGAGCCGCTTACCAACCAAGATATTGAAGCTTTAATAAAACCACTAGGCATCCAAAATTTTAGAGGAATATACATGTCTGATTCTTTACCAGAACAACCACTCAAAAAAGAGTGTGGCATAGTTAAATTGGATAAGTACAAAAATCAGGGTACTCACTGGATCTGTTATCTTAAATATTGAAACAATGAGGCATTTGTGTTTGATTCATTTGGAGGTGTTCCACCTCAGAATTTAGTAAAATATCTAAAATCAACTAATCTTTATTATAATAATACCCGTATTCAAAATTTCAGAGATGTTAATTGTGGACATCTATGTTTATCTATTCTTAGATATCTGTCTCATATAAATAAACCATCAATTGAAAATTTTCAAAAAGCTTTGTGGTATCTAAAACATCATGGGAGTATTCCATCTCACCAGCCAAAATTCAATATTGAAACTCAAATTACATGATGATATAGTTTATCCCAAAACAATAGCTCTTAGAGCATTTTATGGCATGTACTTGATACCTAATATTACACACCACAACAACACAATCACAGTTTGTGACCAAAAAATTGTCATTACTCCAGGCCAGTATAATTTGTCTACTTTAAATGCTCAGTTACCTAGAGGTATAGTGTTAACTCAAAATTCTGTCTCTCACAGAGTAGAAATTGTGTCTGCTTCAGATACAGTAGATCTGGGTACTATAGGAGAGCTATTAGGATTCGAGAACAACACAAAACTTGAACCAGCCATTAAACACACGGCTATTAATATACCTAAATTCTTAGCTATAGAAACTCTAAATATTCACTGTAATGTGGCCGAGGGTATGATCACCAAATCAAATGGCATAGGCACTCACAAACAAACTGGCATTATTGCAACATTCAAACCTAACTCTGAATTCATGGAACCGATCATCTATACTCCATCACCAACATTATATTTTCCTGTGTGCCATAATAGAATAGATTATATTGAGTTGATGGTCACTAATGAAAAAGAAGAATTAGTTGATTTTGCCGGAGCCACAACAACTGCTATCATAGAAATTAATATTTAAATAAAAATACATACAAAAATAAATAAATAAATAAATAAAATGGAAAATATTGAGAGTTATGAGTTACAATCATTCCCCCCAAACCGGAGGACCTTTGCAAATTTAAATCAAGCCAACACAGAGATTGAGGTTGATCTTGACGTAGGAGATGGATTTATACACCCTCACAGAGCAGACCTATATATTAAATTTGATGTTGTAAAGCTCGATGGTACAGATTATCCGGCTAACTCAAATATATGATTGGTAGACAATTTTGTGCCACATCTGTTCTCTGAAATTGAGATCAGAAAACATGGTGTTGTTATAAACAGAGTAGACTACCCTGGTATTACCTCTACAGCTTTGGCCACACTAAAATTATCCAAGACCGAGGCCTCATACTACAAAATAGGTGGATTTGAGGCTGGTGATAAGATAATATCTAAGAGTCACACAGTATTGTTTCCTATGAGCCTGTTGCCAGGATTCTTCTCAGATTACAAAGAAATTATGTGGAAGGGTGGTTTAAGAATTACATTTAGAAGAGCTGCCAATGATAATAATGCTTTGATGAGGTATAGTTCATTAAACTCTACTGGTGCAGCTCTGCCTAATACCCTACCTGATGAAGGCAAATGCCTTATTCAGACTATGGAGCTAAGAATTCCAGTAGTTGAATATGAAGCTAGTTATGCTCTTAAATACAAAGCAGATATCCTAAAAAATCCACAGGTACCTTTACAATTTTATACATATCAATGTGTGCAGAAGCCTGCCACTGGTAGCTATTATGAATTTGATGCTACAAACTCATTCTCCAGTATACAATATGACATGCCAGATTTTGTGGTGGTACTGTTTCAGACTGGAAGACACAATAATCAAGAAAAAATTCAAGTAAATTTGATAACTGCAACATCGAGAACATATATCTTAAAAATGGCAGAAGTGAGGTGTTCCCTAGAGAAAGTTATAATTTAAACACTCCAAGGATGATTTCCTCAAATTATATGAGGCATTTACAGCATACAAAAGGGTCACAATTGGGAATACTGACATGTATTACTCACCAGATGAATTCAAAGCACAGAGACCCATGTTTGTCATCAACACCTCAAAAAGAAAACAAGTTGTGGTTAATGACAGGACAGACATTAATATTATCTGTGAATTCCATGATACACTCCCTGATGATACCATATGTAGTGTTATTCTTATAGGTGAAAAATCATATGTTTATGATGTATAGAAATGAGAGAGTCACAGAACAATTCTAGAAGACCTCTGCATAATACATTGTCTTAGTACTAGATAAACAAGTTGGGCCTGGTATCCAATTAAAATATTCAAGTTATCATATTAATACTCTAAACGTAAACTAGAAATAATTGGATATAAACCGGAAATAAATATGTATAGATATGGGTATATGTGTAGATAGGTATATGTATGTGTGGTAAATATATGTAGGTGTAGGTGTGTATGGGTAGGTGTGGGTAGGTGTGGGTAGGTGTATGTGGGTGTAGCTCTCAAGAGCATCTTAGCTTAGTTTTAAGTGTAGTCAAAATAATATCGAGAAAGCTTATTTTTAACAAATTTATAAACAGCAATTTTAGCAAATTCAGGATTGGTCACATCAATTTGAGGGGGTCATCTTTTCTCGGAAGCTTTTTTTTTACAAAAATCGTAGGTTTTACACAGTAACAATAAAATTTTATAGACATTTTGCCTTAGTTTTAAGTATTTCTATTCAGTCAAAACACGTCTTCATTTATCGCCCCAGTTACAGTATCAATTACACTACTGGCAAAGCTTGGGAGGAAATAAATGAAAACACGCTGTTGCAGGTTTTTTCCCCAAAGAGGCAGACTGGCTTAATAACAACACCGGATAATGATAATAATAATAATAACAACAACAAATTTATTGATGCTATTTTTAGTGTTCACTGAAAATTAACATACTGAATGAAACAGCAACATTAGCATGTCAATTATATTTTTCTCACTTACTTTTATGGTTACGGACATTAATTAATTCTCAAACTATTTTCATCTTTGCACCTAATCGACTTGCACCTGTTCCAAATTACATACATAGTACATTGTTTTCGAAAAAATGTTATGCTCATAAAGAATAATTTAAAACTTACTTTCATGGCAATAAATTCACCTTTCCGAAAGATTATTTCGGAAAATAGAATGAACAGACTCGTACATTCTTCGTAATTTCCTTGCCGCATTTCAGTTATGCCAACCTTGTCAATCAGTTGTTTTCTCTGATTTATTTAAACATTTCATTTTGTTGATTCCACGGTGTGGAAAACACAAGTAAGCTTTTAACTTTTCCTGAACCACAAAACGATTTAGAGGAAAAAACTGAACAGTAGACGCTACTTTTTCGCATGTTCGTCATGCTTTGAACGGCTTCAACACGGCGAAGTGCAGCGAGGTGTCCTGCATGGAGTTGTTCCTGAAAATCTCACCAGATGGCATATCTGATAATTTTAATCCTTCAAAAGCGTTCGCGCATCTTCCCTGCCGTTATCTGTGCTCGGGGCAGTGTTGCCAGGTCAAACTTGAAAAAAATCCGGAGATCGTTCCTTGGGAAACCAGAAGACCTGCTACAAAATCCGATGATCTAATAGTAGCGGATGAACAACGTTCTCGGGGGCGGCATAGGCGTGCGCACCGAGAGTCAAGGGGACGTCCACAGATTTTTTACAGCGATGGGGAAACAATGTATTTTTATCAGGCGGGTAAACGAGGCATATTACCCCGTAATAATGTTGCTCTCTCAGAAAACACCACCTGAGCTTGAAATTATAACCTTCCTACATCCCTATTATAATAGTGGATGTAAATTACTGTGACTGAAATCAACTCATACGTCTGAAATAATAGGTACTTTTATGTCAAGATTCATTCCATAATCTTTCAAGTCGAATGCTAACAATAACAAATTAATTTGCCTTCTGCTTCTGCTGGTGTTCGGTGTACAGCTATCGTTAGGGGTGGGCACGCGTCCTGCACCATAATGAGAAAATGCATTACGTATGTAAATTAGACAGCATGTCATCCTCAATAATTGAAGATAGCAACGCTTATGCTAGGGTGCCACCTATCTTCCCCATCTGCTAGAAATACACACACACACAACACCCACACACCTCCACACATATACATACATACATGTATAAAATAATTTGCCCACGCTACGAAGTCAGTGTTCCTACCTACGTAGTAAGGCAAGGACGTTTCACTGTGTTTGTGTCACTTCACCCATTTCATCAGTTTTTCATTCATCCATATTGTCGTACTTACCCGTAGAGGCACAAAAGCGACGTAAAATAACTAAAATAGAAATAGATTTTCGGGTGGGATAAAATACAACCATCTAAAAATAGTATTGTAGTAATAGTAATAAAATATTAATAATGTCCTTGCACAATTGAGTATCGTTTGGCATAATTTCACAGTTCAAGCAGCACTTTTCGTGGCTGAGTGGAGTTCCACTCTACATTTCCACTCCATGTTCAAGTAAGATGAGCAGGAAACGTGTTTTTGAGCAGGCCGTTGGAGGTTCCATAGCAATAGTTTAGTAAGGAACTCTCCCGAGAAATCAATAGGTCTGGCAACACTGACGTGTGCCGCGTTGAAGGCTCCTCCCCCTGTCCTTTCCCCCACTCGCCAGCGCGTGAGGTTCTGCGCAGGGTTCTTCCTTTGTGTTTCCATAGGGTCGCTCTTATCACCGACAAGTCAGATTTCACGTCTTGCGCCACGAGGAAAACAATGTCATTAACTGGACCTGTTTATCGTTTCCCTGTCAATGCACGCTTCGAAAACGTGACTTTGATGTTTAGCAAGGGGAAAGTTTGCATTCACAGGACGATTATTATAAACCTTTGCAGACGGACTGTCAGTGTTTCCACCCTAAAATGAAAGTAAGAACGTGCTAAAAGCATGTGACAAATTACGACAACGGCCTTATGTTTGTTGGCACATATATGTGACAGATTCCGAGTAAAGGTTGTCAACTTTATACCGCGTTTGGTAGAACCTGTCCCGTTTCCCGCGCTAAGGATCGCTCGATAGTTTCGGTGCCAATGAGAAACGAGGAAAAAATCGTCTGCTGGGCAGCGAGGTGCGAATGGAAGCCAGAAGAGAGGCGCTTACGTAGGCACTGTTCCGACGTTGCGTATTTTAATTGGCTGCCTGGCTTTGACTTTCACCAGCACGGAGAGAAGCCAGCGATCGCCTAGCGCGGTAACAGGGACAGGTTGTAACAAACGCGGTATATGCACAGTAAGGTTAATTTGGACTGGACCTGGGATCCGATCCACTATATGCCTCCACGAACACCTTGATTACAACGGTGACGACGCTACCACTGTGCCATCGGGGAGACGTATGGATACATATATATGTGTGTTTGTGTGTGTATACATATATAATATATGTGTGTGTGTATGTAAATATATATAATATGTGTATGTGTGTGTGTGTCACTCTCTCTCCTTAAATCCAAATTTTCTTACAACTTGATTTGAAAATATTACAAATATATTTATACTACTCAATTTTATTTGTACGTCGAAATGTGCAAAACTGGCAACTTTTACGTGATTAAGGGAATCAAAATAACAGTTTTTATTGAGAAGGTACTATTTTCAAAAGCTGTAATTGACCAAATATTCGTTAACATCCTGTCACTTTCAGTTTTTCTCTCTTTTACATCTCAATTAGCAACCTATTTTTATACCTACAGCCCGATTTCAGTGGCGGAATGGTTAGCATAGCACGCTACGACATCAGTGGCCTCGGATTCGAATCCATCAACTTCATATTTTGACTCGTCAGCATCGAAATTAGCCAAAAGTTGCATAAAAGCGACGTAAGATGAATCAATCAAGTTTAATTCCGCCTACTGAGGAATATATGAATTGCAGTGTGAAGAGAGTAAATTGTGTCTTTTAACTACCCTCTTCTACATAGAATTGGTTCGATTGAATAAAAATATACATATTTTTTTATGTGAAAATACAGTTATTGCTTTGAAAATATAAATAATACACATACTCGAAAAGCAATTCAAACTTTATAGCAAAGGTTACACAATTGTGGTCAATACACAAAAATTTACTTAAAAAGAACATTACGTACAATAACAGTAAGTAGCATGAGGATCAAAATGCCACTCTACAATATAATAATAAGATAATTTCAAGGTCGTTGACGTACGTGTTGCACTCGAATACTTTCAAGCACCTTCATGTGGTTCTTCTTTCATTCTGAAAGTAACAATAGAAGGTAGTCTTGAAATTTTCTTGGAGTCAAGGTACTAAGAGATAATTGAGGGGTTTACAAATATTTATTGCAAGTAAAGAATTGAACTTACGTTAATGAAACCAGTCCAGAACGAACGAGGAACTCAACCAGTTTCTTTAACACCTACAAATGTTTAATGTATGCACACATCAACTCCATCGCCTTTCCAGAATGCACTGTTAAATCTGGGAGATAGAACTTTGACACTTTCAAATCAAAACAACTGTTGCGTGCAATTGCTGAAATTTCGACAATGAATTACAGCATAAATACCTAACCAAACAACAACTTATTTTTAGAGAGGCTTCAATATATCAGGCTTTGCATTGATACAAACTTTCAGCACATTCGTGAAAAAAGGTCCAAGAAATATATCATGTCAAACTTTAAAGGCCTCTCCTGAAAAAAAGAAAAGTTGGACATAGAACATTTACATTCTCAGTGGACAGTTTGTGTTTATGATAGCTAATAAATAACTTGTGTAGCTACCGTTTGCCATTTTTCTCTTTCAATAAACAATATAGTGTCTGAAAAATACACTACCTTAGATTTGCAGTACTGTACTGCCTTTCTCTAACAACCAAAGCAGTGCCATGTTCACTTTCGGCACTAATCCATAGATAAGTGTCCCCTACTTCCTCACTCCGTATAACATCGGGCTACACAATAGCACTCATGGACGGTATAGTTCACATAGTTTCAATCTCGCAATGAATATCAATTGGGCATATTGTGCCCTTAGGTTAATTGTTGTGTACATTTGGAAATTATCACTTAAATAATACAGTGGCACTGCAGATGTTTCACGTATTTCTTGCTTGTTTGCAAAAAATATAGTCTGTGAGACTTTCACGTACGTACGTGCAGGTAGGGGAATGAGCTGTTTGTACCCAGCTGATTCAATCGTATCGCAGAAGCATGTTATCTGCTGCCCTGGGTTTGTTGACATCACGAGTTGTTCTTTCCTGGAGAACGGAAGGCTGGCAATTCAGGAATGACTGCAGAGCAGAGTTTTGCATTGGATCAGTTTCGCTCGCTTGTACAGTGGGATCCATGTGTATTATTGTGCAAATTGTCCATCACCATTTCGTGTACTTTATTTGACCCAGTACGAGCTTTAATAATTAAAAGAAAACTCAAAACAAGCTGTTGACAACTTCTGCACCATCATGCATAAAAATCCATCGCTTAAAAACGCATCGCATGTAAGAGAAATATTAATAGTCATGGACAATTTGCACGGTATTACTCAAGGATCCCACTGTACACAATCAATCTATTTTAATATGACAATAATCACATTAAAATTTTCATCCTGCAGTTTCAGTCCACAATCACCTATTTTATGTTCATATATCAGTGTATTGCTAAGATAAGATAAACTATATTTTAACATGGAGATGATGACTATGTTCACTTAAGTTTCAATTTCACTGCATCTTTCACTTCACGATCCATACTTGAGGGCACACTGCTTCAGTTATAAGTGTGGAGCTGGGCTTCGAGCGTATACCGATCGTTATTCTCTCGAGTGAAGAAGCTCTCGATTCCGTACGCTATCTAGCGTTCTCCGTGCTAACTATTTGGCCCTAGAGCGAAATAATCTCACTGCAGCACTCAACATCAGATTGGTATAATTCAAAGTGACGTGAGGCCGGGGATGTCCATATGCACACATGCGAATTAAAGTTTTGACGTTCTCTTTCAGTTAAATAACACCCATAATCCCTCAATGTCCACATCCCACAGAGAATATATACGTTATTATGACTCCTGTTTTCACCTGAACAATAATACTTACCACCCCGTTGCTTAGGATAGCCTCGATCTAGAACAGTCTTGAAGAGTAATGCTGATTTTGTTAATTCTTTGTGACAGGCAGGCAATGCTGAAAAAAATGGAATCTGCTTTATAAACAAACAAGAGGTACTTACTTTAAGGGCAGTCTTCCTTTGGAATGCATGGCCCATTCATAGTTTCCTTTATAAAGCCTTGTTTACAAACACAGCCGTTGACGCAATCCAAGGAACAAGCCCGTGGTTTATTAAGGCTCTCACACGTCGGCTGACAGGTGGATCCGCAGCTTGTGTACATTTGATTTGGTGGACACTTATACTGAAATTAATGATATGAGGATTATATACGTATATAGGGTAGCCCGGGGCTATATCGATCATTTCACATTGAACAGTACATAAAAAATTGAAAAAAACTTTTCCTCCCAAAACTGTTATTTTATTCTGAAACACCAATCTTTTGGGTACAAATGTGCACAATTTAAAATTATATGTTTATATTTCTGATAGTTGTAAGAATGGAAAAACTGAAACACTACACATTGCAAGATTTTCCTAAACTACGGGGTAATTCTGATCATTGACGGGGCTATTCTGATCACTTGCAAAATCACATGTCTAGATACATTTTTCACAAATCAATTGTATGTTACCAAAGCCCCGTCACCTATGTATTTCATGAAACCAAATGCTCCATCGTTGACATCGTATCCAGTCACCTTTGGCACACTTTCGTTGGAGTAGTACAACTGACCGCAAAAACCGCAAGGGATATTGTCTTCATCGTTACCGACATTCTTAGTTTGCTGTCGTTTTTTCTTTTTCTTCCCTACAGGCGTATGCTCGTCAGATGGCATGCTCCACTTTTCTTCTACACCGTTTTGTCTTTTCTGGTTCTTTGGTGAGAGATGGGATATTTCTTTCATTGGTTGGCTACATTGTGCTATACAACTTTGGCGCTACGAACGTGTATGACTAACAACTAATATACCTACCCCAGTGTTACATATATAGTTACCCACTTACTAATAATAATGTGGCTGGTACAGCTTACGTTCTGAAGGTTATCTGTTTAACTATGCAAAAATGCACATTCAGAGTACATACCTTGTTTCCAAAATCAATTTTTTACAGGCACATTAATTTACAAACAGCAGCAATGTCGTGCGCATCTCAACCGTGTAGGTTCTCCTTCTCCACAGATGCCATGAAGTTTGCAAACCCGAGCATTAACAATGCCCTAGGATCGAATATTCTTTCGTCGATCTATATAGCCCCGTGATCGATATAGCCCCGGGCTACCCTGTGGGTCATTCCATGTCAATGTGCACCTGATTCTCAATTTTTAAATTAAATGAGCCAACAATATAAATTTATCCATTGCATCAAAATTCAGTTAGAAGGCATTTTAATCCAGAAAGAAATCTAGCAATAACTGAATATCCTACTCCAATAAATAGAAAAGCGTTAAGAAAATTTTTAGGAATGGTAAATTGGAGGAGAAAATTTGTGGATAAGTTTGCAATCATTGCTGCTCCTTTATACGATTTACTTAGAACAAATAAGAAATGGGAATGGAATGAAACACATCTCCAGGCATTTAAACGTCTGAAGGAATTGACTTTGTCTCCTTAGATGTTAGCTCAACCTAACTTGAACAACACTTTCCATGTAAATACTGATGGCAGTAAAATAGGAATCGGTGGAGTCTTATGGCAATATTCTGACGATGGTGAAACTTTGATTATCCAGTATGCGAGCAGAGTTTTGCGAGGATCAGAATTAACATATTCTGTGGATGAAATAGAATGTCTTGCCATCCTTTTTCCCGTGGAAAAATTTTCAATATATCTATTGGGCAGACCATTTGTAATACACTGTGACCATCAATCACTTTCTTGGTTAAATTCAGTAAGATCGTTAAATCAAAGGCTTAATAGATGGGCTTTGAAATTGCAAAATTATGATTATACAATTCAGCATGTTAGTGGTTCTGCAAATACGGCCGCGGACGCGTTAAGTAGATATCCAATTAAGTCACAAAATAATTTGTTTCCTTGCACTTTCCATGTAAACTGCACAGATATTGATTTACTTAAAGAAGAATACTTTTTGTATTGGATGAAAGTACAACAAACCGATGAATTACGTCAACGTATAATTTCTATGTTAGGCAAGGGTGATGACCATTTCGAAATTAAGTGAGTATTTAAACTACATAAAAATATATTGTTTTATAGATCTACCAACTCGAATCATTAGAGAGTTTTTGTACCTGAAGCAGCTGTCAAGAAAGTTTTGTATGAACAACATGATTTGGCTGGCCATTTTGGGTTTTCTAAGCTTTATAAGAAGTGTTCTAAATTCTATTTCTGGCCTAAGATGAGAGGAAGTGTCAAGTCATATTTAAGTGATTGTGTAGAATGTGCAAGGACGAAACAAAAAACACAGCATATTACCAAAGAGGAGCTTCACGTGATTTCTTTCAAATTACATCAGTTCTTATCTTTAGACTTGATTGGTCCATTGCCTTTATCTCAAGGATATCAACATATTCTGACTATTGTAGAATTGACCAGCAAATATGTTATGGCTTATCCTCTCAGGAAGGCAACAACTCAAGAGATTATCAACAGAATTAACTTAGGTTATTTCCATCATTATCCTATGTGTACCGTTATGTTAACGGATAATGGATCACAATTTAAATCCAATGAATGGGAAAAATTTTTGAAGTCAATTGGTGTAAAGCATATTCTCACTTCACCATATTCGCCTCATGCGAATCCAATTGAGAGATATAATAAAGAGATCATTCGTTTGCTTAGACTCTTTTGTAAAATCAACCACAGATCTTGGTCTAAAGTTTTAACAAATCTTATAAAATTAGTAAATTACTCATATAACGAGGTTATTGGTTTCACTTCGGCTGAAATTTTTCTACACGAGGAAGTTAGGGATAAAATAACTTCTGTTATTGACTGGCCAGAAGAGATGAACGAATTGTCTTGGACAGCTAAATATATTCAGTTAATTGAAACAACTAAACGTTCAAAATGTAGAAAAAAGACTCATTCAAACGCAGAAACCACTACAATTGTTCAAGCTGATTTGGTTATGGTTAGGAATCATGCAAGAAGTTCTGCCTTGAACAAAACTGTCCATAAATTTTATGACTTATATGTGGGGCCATTTTTGGTGGAGGAAGTGAAGAACAATTTCGTGAACTTGGTGTCTTTAGATGGACAACAGATAAAGTGTAGACACAACTTACAAAATATAAAACCCTTCCACTGTTCATTGGAGAAGAAACACGAGTTGTTGTTGAATGTTAACAAATAAGTGCTCAAGGGTAACAACGTAGTTTCAAATTGATTGTCATTCTTTGAAAGATTTGCTATAGTATTAAATGTTGTTTTGAATGTTGAATATTTTAAAGTTATGTAACTGTTCGATGTGTATATTTAAGTAATTGTATCTTTTTAAGCCACCAAAGTATGATGTCTATATTTTCTTCACCCCAGGAGGTGAAGTTATTGTGACTCACATCTTTTTATAACATTCACAATTAAGTTGTATTAATGATAAAAATCTTTGATAAGAAGAAAGACATTTCATTATCACTGTTACTGTTCTAATTATGTATTATGGGATATAGTGTAATATATACCAATTCGTAAGTAGATTTCTGTATCTTCTTTCATAAAACAAATAATATATTTTTACTAGTCGCTAATACAAAATTAACAGCAACAAAGTGCCCGGCGTTCAATTTCCCAATACATGATTATTCTAGATTATCTGCATGATCTACGAACACTTAGTAGATTAATTAGTTTTTTGATCGATGACAAGAAGCAAATTTAACTTTAACCTTACGAGAAACAATAATGAGACTCGATGAAAATATTCTCTCAGGCATAATTAACAATAAATAATATGCCTAACACAAACGTTCCTGCATAGTTTTTAGAATTTGGTTTTAAAACAATATGCTTACGTAGGAGTGTTTCATGATTATCCTATCCGCGTTAAAAAATAAATGCACATCATAATGCGACATATGATAACTTCCTGCACTTTTTAATTGGATTCTGTCTGGACATAAGTATGCTGAGTGATGATGAACATAGGCGTTCATCCTCACCAAAGCTGAAATAAAACATCGTACTCTTTACTATTATTATATATTTTCTAAACTTATGCACGGCCATGAAATTAGGCAGGTGGCAGAAGTTCGCGCTGTTGCCACGTCAGAGCACAACCCCGTGTGTTAGGAGGTTTAAGAGAATGAAAGATCTCGTTGTAGAGTTGATCTTTGTAATCCACGTGATACAAACTGACAGTATTTGCTCGAAAGGTCAGGAATGGCACAAAATTGTCCCGGAGAGAGTTCGGTATCACGCTTGAACTAAGCAACGCAGTACGGTTGACGTTGCCACACAGTGCGCGGGAACCAGCGACTTTTGTCCCGCTCTCGCATTGCTTTCCCCATAATGTGGCAACAACGCAATTCTGCAGAGCCGCCTATTTTCATGGCAGTGCTTTTAGGCTAACTTACGTCCGAAAGGGATATAGCTGCTTCAAACATCACAAGAACTAAAATTGCAAGAGGAAAAGCCAAGCTCTGCGATTTCATGTTGGTCAGCCTGTATTTCAGGTGATAAAAAATTTAGAGAGCGCTAAACTCCTTATATGTGGAACAAAATGCAATAAAAATGGTATTGAATGGCGTATAATTGCAGTAACTGAACATGACTTTTCTGCTCTAGCAGCCTTTGTAAACAACGACGATAATATAGCATTTTACACAATGCTTCCAATTGTAGATATGCATCATGTCCATGAAGTTATTGAAACGGATTGATAGATCAATCTTATCTTCGTTTTCAATTAGTTCTGAACTCTCTTTAACATTATATATACCTCATAAAACCGATAATATTACTTCAGAAAACAAACATGTCTTTTGATGAAACACGAAAAGCATCAACGTGTCCTTTAATCTTTTGTTGTTGAATTATTAGTAAATACGTATATTTCGATTCGTTACTACTCATTGTATTCCGAGTGAGATGTCCCAGTTGTCGTAGTTTTCGCAGTAGACCAAAGCACTCTATCGTTACGTTCATCACTTCAGCCTGTAATGAAAAAACAAATGTTCAACTGTGCTTTACACCAAGCCATGAAGGCGTATAAGTGGTGTGGAGTTAGGGCACCACACTTTATTGATCACTGCCGTCTGAGGCAAAATAAACCACAATTAAAGTTTTGTCCAGTTGAATAGATTCTTTATTCGTTGTACAACTTACAGGACAACTTACGATAAATATCTGTTTCTCACTTGTTATTGTAACGTACAAGTTCTTGCATGGTCATAACGTTGCTGCAAACTTGTTTTTTTTTGTTTTTAGACCTAGGTTTAAACTTATACACGGGATTTGTGTATTTGAGGCTAGGCTCTATCAATAAGAACACATTCGTGGGTATTTGCTTGTTTCTCGGTTTGCATTGTCGGCCATCTTTGTTAACGTTAGGTTGGTAATCGCTAATGGGACATATCTCCCGTACAGTTAACTGCAAAGCTAACTATAGGCTAATTGTCCACCGCTATTTTCATTACAGTTCATTGTATGTACATGTATATGTTGTTTTAAGGAATGAAAGTATGTTGTCTCGAAGCAGGCATTGCTCTCTGCTTATTGATGTCATTATTTCAATTCACTATCATGATATCGCATTGTGTAATATACACACCGAATTAAAATGTTGATGAACAATTCGCCTACTGTTTCTTTCTTCGTTTGGTGTACAAAATGAGAGATGTCTTACCTCGAGTCGGTAGAGATACCCTAACGAAAACTAAGGCAATCAATATTCTAAGACACATGTTTTTATAGCAGAAAAAAATATTAAATTTCCATATTCTCCTATCGTTTAAAGTATGTTTTTATTGACCTCAAGAATTTTACAGCTCACCTTTCTTAGCATAGGTATATCTCAGGGAATTCCTTTCTATCAGCCTTCATAAAAATAAAAATAAATAGTTTTCCACCTTATCTCGTAAAATTCTAATGTTTTAAAGTGTTCCGTGTGGTGAATTCTGTACAAGTCTTGAATTATGAAATAAATATAATTATATATATTGTAGAGATATGGAGATTATTAAACCTAGAAAACATCGTCATGGTAATATTCACACTTGTTTATTTCCTGGAATTGTCCGACCAGCGAGTGATCCCAAGAATGCGCTAATTTGTAACTTCCGTTAGACAAGGAACTGAAAGGCAAACGCGTGGATCAAAACAAGATCTACCGCGTTCGAAAGGTTTAACAACCTTCCGAAGCCTAAGCTTATAAAAGCAAGCTCACTCTCGGAGCTCGCTCTCTTTTGGAGTTTGACACTCATCGATGCTACATGGATAATTAGTCTGATTACTTTACAACACATTAACACTACTGAACTACGACGATGGAACACGGAGTTACGGCTGTCTAGCATGCTACAAGGTGCAAGGGATTGCTCGGTTTGGTGATCCAAGGGTTGAAGGATAGAACCTTGGCACCTGTCACGATTCGGTCTGCAAGGAAGCATCAGGACAAGAACATCACACACCTACCAGGTATGAACAAGCGTGAATAACCTTTACACCAACTTTCCATATCTCTACCCTCCTAATCGGAGAAGGTTCAGCCAACATATACAATTAAGTTCTACCTAAATGTATAATTGAAACTTCCCCGTGACCTCAGATCCCAGGTAAAACGGGATTACAACATGGTGGAGGTGTTTCGGGCCCTTTTTGCAATTGAGTACCCTTCTGTACGAATTGCTTTATATTAAATTAGTCTCCCCCCTCCCTCCCACTTTGGGAGCATTTTTAAAGTAAATTTTTAGTAATTCCAACTCATACTCCCACAGTACGCTTAAGATGCGTCAGACCCAGTGACAATTTTGTGTATTACCCTATGGAATACCACCCCTCTTTTCTCTTTTTATGCCGAGTTCCCCCCCAAACAAAATCTAGTTCTTCTGCATAATTTTCATTCAGTACATATTCAAGCATCATTCACACAGGAATGAGAACACTTGCTTATATTTATTTGACAAGCGATCTATTAATGACATAAATAACTGCATAACCATACTTTCATTTGTTCTTTGGTCAGCACGACGAACCTTCGTTTATGAATACGTCACAGATAGCATCGCACGAACACCTAGATTCCTCCCTCGACCAAATCATAGAGTTAGCTACTGCAATCACGGCAAATCCAATAAATTCACGACCTTTATCCCCAATTCCCTCCCCTCCACTAACACGGTTAAGGTCTGCTAATAGAAACTACCCTCAATTTGTCCTTGGACTGGAAACACCCAACAGAAACCGACCTCAGCCCTTAGCAAGTACTCCAGGTGACGTTCCTACTCCCTCTAACAATACTAATAACTCTGATAACGTAACTGTAGAAACTCCCACCACTAACATGGCCACCCCAATCCCAACTGCATTATACCCGGCACCATTTAGCGGAAATGACCCAAAAGACATTGACTCACTTTTCCTCAAGTTTCAAAATGTAGCACACGCCGCGGGATGGTCGGAAGCTAAGCGTAAAGAGATGTTGCCTTTATTTTTGACTGACACCGCTTTAACTTATTTTCATGACATATAGAAACGACTCAATTTTGTAGACCTGACATACACCCATATCAAAAACGAGCTAAGTACTTTATTCAAAGGCTCGTACCTATCAGCGGATCCCGTACAGATAATACTCGCAAAGAAACAAATGATTAGCGAACCGATCCATACCTATGTTATTGCTAAGAAGGCATTGGTCCAGCAATACTTCCCGAACGCCACTGAAGAACAAACGCTATCTTATATAATCACGGGACTGTGAGCCAAATACATTGGCTGTTTAACAAATAAGCACTTTGCCAAAACAGAAGAATTAATTGCCCACCTACAAAATTTCGAACGCCAGCAGTCATTGATTAATTCCCGTATGTTGGAGGAGAAATTGGAAATTGATCAGGCAATCGCACATGCAACCTTGCCTCAGACATTCACCCCGACGCCACTTCACAGCTGTTCGCATGCACAGGTCTACTCCCCCTCCCAGTTAATCCTCACAACCCGAGTCAGCAGTTTATACCATACAACCAGTGTCCATCTCCTTTCCTTCCACCACCGGCTCATCAAGTCCAAAGTCTGAAATCAAATCCCGCTTCCGTAAATAACTCCCACGCAATGTATCAAGGAATGTATCATGTACCGAGTTCTGACAGTGCTCACTGCGCGGAGCCACCAGCCGTAGCCACAGTGGAACACGCTCAAAGTGCTGCCTCTAGTGACGAGGTAAATAAACTTTCGTCACAAATGTCGAACCTCGCCCTATTTTCACAGGAACAAATGCATACAGCTTCTCTTTTTAATTTTTGCTCAAATGTGTTGGAATTTGCGAAAACGGCTAATCAAAACGCACAGAACAGAGGTTCCAACAAGGGGAATAATAACTCCTCTTCCTACAGGGGTAATAATAATAATAGAGCTAATCCTAGAGGAAATTTTAGGTCGAACTCACGAGGCCAGTTTAGAGGTAATAATAACAAGAGGTTTCAACGTCGAGATCAAACTCGAAATACGGCTAATCGCGACGATGCAAATACATCAGCCTGTAAGTTCTGTGGTCGTTATAATCACGAGAGCGACAACTGCTTTTACACGCCCCAAAGAGACAGTAAAATCATCTTCAACTTGCAGGAACGAAATCGAAGATAATGCCAGATTACACAAAGTTCCTATCATTGAGAGAAGTGGCCTATATTTTATCAATAGTAGCATACAGGGGAAAGGAGTAGATTTACTTATTGACGTGGGTTCCCAAATATCAATTTATCCCTCCCATCTCCTTCCTACTGAAAGAAAAACATACAAGGTGAAGTCCTCAATCCAAGGTGTGTCCGAATCGAAACTGAGTGTGTCTGAAATTGTAGTTCTTCCTATCATAATTGGAAAGCATAAATATTCGCACCCGTTTAGAATAGTAGATTCAACTAACGTCCCTCCCCTCTTAGGAAATGACTTTTTGCGAACGCAGAGGTGCGAAATGTCGTTAAAAGACAACACAATAACTCTTCATCATTTAGGACGTACTCCAAATTATAGTATTTTGAGGTCAAAGTACAAGACTCACCAGCTGTCACATGACATATTCACCCAAATTGAAAATGTAAATGTGTATGAGGGAAAAGCTGCCCTTTCAAATAGAGTTCAGTTAAGTCCACGATCCAAAACTTATATCAATTTGAAAATTAACACTACCACACCTAACACCCCTAAGCCTGTACTTTTTACACCATCTGCTTCCCTTATGACCCAGCATCCAGTAGTCCTTCCCAATGCTACAGTAAACCCTCACTCACCTGTCATTCACATACACAACCCTACGGAAACCACAATCACTTTGGAAAGTGACACAATATTAGGTGAAATATCGACCTGTGAAATTTTAAGTGACGTTACTTCCGTTTGGGAAAATAAAAGCGAAGACGTCGCATTTTCATACTCTTGTAATGAAAATAGCACAGAAAAACATCAAATAAGTGAAAGTCAACAGATATTTGACCCCTCCCTCCTCACAGTTAACCCTGATATTCCCCGAGAAGAAAGAGAAAAAATCGTAAAGCTCGCATACACGTATGCAGATATTTTCCCTGGCCAGGGGATAAATTGACTAAAACTAATGTTTTGCAATATGATATCAAGCTGACAGATGACACCCCAGTGTATGCCAAGACCTACCCTATACCCTTTCATTACAGAGAGCCTATGAAACAGGAAATTCAGAAACTATTAGACCAAGGTGTTATAGAGCGCTGTGAAGGGAGTCCCTATCGACACCCAGTCCTATTAGTCAAGAAACCCAATGGGACTTATCGTTTTATTTCAGATCTCCGCGCGCTTAACCAGATAATAGCTCCGATTTCCCTACAATCCCCAGACATAAAAACCATCATGACAGAGATGGCTGGTAAGAAATACTACTCAATTTTGGACATGTCGAATTCATTCTTTCAGATTCCATTAACAGAGCGTTCTAAGGACATTACCGCCTTTTCTATTAACAATCTTGGAAGTTTTAGATATGCTAGGTTATGCCAGGGATTGAAAACATCCCCCGGTGTAATGAACCGCGTAAGCGAACTTGCCCTTAGTGGAATAGACAGTTCAGAACTTTCTGTTTACACTGATGACATTATTATTTACAGTTCAAATCTCCCACACATGATTAACATACTGGATAGAGTGTTTCAAAAGTTAAGAAAAGCATCCCTTAAATTATCACCCTCTAAATGTAGGCTAGCTTTTACCGAAGTAAAAGTCCTTGGTAACTTGGTATCTCAAAAGGGAGTTAAGATTTCAGAACATATTCTTAAAGCTATTTTGGAATATCCCACCCCTACCACCAAACGCAAGCTTCGTAGTTTTCTAGGACTTGTAAATTTCATTCGACGATTTGTGCAAGGATTTGTAGGACCAACAGAATGTTTATTCAAACTTCTCAAAAAGAATGTTAAGTTTCAATGGACTGATGAACACCAGAAAAGTTTTGAAACACTGAAAGAAATGATCACTTCCGTCCCTATCCTCCGCCCTTATGACCCTAAGCGCCCCTCATATGTATACATTGATGCAAGCGGAGTTGGGGTTGGCGGTGCGTTGTTACAGCCTGATGAAGAAGGAAATTTACATCTTTGTGCTTATTGTTCAAAAGCCTTAACAGAAACAGAGAAAAGAGCTGACACATTTTCACTCGAAATTGCAGGTGCATATTATGTTTTGAAAACTTTCAAATTTTTTCTTATGAATCAACATTTTGTGGTTCTCACAGACAACAAAGCCTTATCCTATCTTCGTTCAACTAAACACCATAGTTCTATTTTAGGAAGAAGAGCCCTTTATTTTCAGAATTTTGATTTCGAAATAAGGCATGTCAGCGCCAGTAAAAATGAACTTGCGGATGCACTTTCCCGTGCAAGTTTACCGCTAGAAAAGACTAATCCTGACAAGAAAAATGATGATGATGATGACTTGTTCTTTCATCAAGTATTTCATGCACAAGCAGCAGATTTTGATATTAGTTCAGAACAACGTAAAGACCCCTATTTAAGAGACATTATTGACGTTTTAGAAAACAAAGACAAAGCTAGTAATCCTAAACTAGAAAAGCTTTCGTATTCTTATGTACACACAAATGGAGTCTTATACAGGACTAATAAAATCAAAACTGGTTATAGGGATAGACTTTGTATTCCCCATGCATTAAGAAATCAAGTTTTCGATCTTATTCATGCACACAAAATGAATGGAAGTCACCAAGGTGCACAAAATACATATAATTTAATGCTTATGCGCTACTTTTTCCCTAATATGAAGAAATTTGTGTACGATAAGGTTCGACATTGCATCCCTTGTCAGATCTCAAAGAAACCACAAGGTTCTAAACCACATACCCTGCAAACATTTCAACCAGCCCAAATTCCTTTCCAACGAATTCATATTGACGTTTGTGGACCACTAGTCTCTTCTAAAACACAAAAATACAAATATTTTCTATCAGTAGTTGATAGTTGTACAAGATACGTCATTACAGCTCCTTTGGCTAATCATGATGCACAAAACATAGCAACAGCTTTAGTTGAGAAAGTCTTTTTAGTCCATGGCATCCCGGAAACGATCTATTTAGATCGTTCAACACCCAATTCAAGTTTACTCTTACGAGAGTTGGCTAATATTACAGGCGTACAACTAAAATATCTAGATACTTGTGCACATTTCACGAATGGTTTAGTTGAGAGTTCATTTAGTTACTTAAAGAAAGTTATGAGAGTTTTTGTGTTAGAGAAGAAGGCTTCGTGGTGTGACTATTTAGGTAGTGCGACGTTCAGCCACAACATTACAATCCATTCTGGGTCCCTCCAGAGCCCGTATTTTACTTTGTTTGGATACAACCCAAGTATTTTAGCAGACGCAGTCCTTCCTTCGAACCCCGACAATATCTCCCAGACGAAAGCACAGAGACTTGAACTCCTGACATCCATACGAGAGACCGCTCACGACAACTTACATAAGCGTTACGAACAGCAGAGAAGTAGGCAGACCGCACTTCTAGGCAAATACAGTACTCACCAGGACAACATGTATGGATTCTCGACGCCACTCCGACTCCAGGCGTGTCAAAAGCTTTTGCGTCCTCTTATAAGTATAAAGGAACTATTCTTCGCAAAGTTAACGAGAATTCGTATGAAGTCACTTTCATCGAAGGCAGGAGCAAGGAAAAGACCGACACTCTTACTGTATCTAGACTCAAAGCCCGCTACGACTAGTGCCATAAAAACCCCACTAACATATACGCTAACATTCATTACCACTCCACTTCGTTATAACTCTCTTTAGCCTCCTCGCTACGTACATTGCACATGCTAACATCCCATGATCCAGCATTTTCTCCGCTCATCCACTCCCCCCTCCTTTCTTCACTTCCCGTGCTCGCACTGCATTTCTGCGTTAGAACGAATTCCTTTTATTTTTAACAAGATCAGGATTACAGAATGCTATCTCAATCGTCGGAACATTTATAATAAATCTCTTGCCTAATAATTAATTTTACTAATATTTTAATATTATTTTATAATTTGCGATTATACGCATAGTAATAGTCAGAACGTATCACTTAGCTGATTTGACTAATAAGTACTTAGCGCTTTTATGGTTCTAACTAGCAAATTTCTTTCCCACATTTGCTGGTACATATACGCTCAAATGAAGAAAAAATTACAAAGAAATAAAGAAAGAAAGAACTAAGATAGAACAAGATGAATGATATAAAGAACAAATGAACTGCGTAGAACTAGCTGAACCTTTTGGCTTTTTGGCCATAGCAATTTTTTTTATTTACGCTTAGGTGTAAAGCGAACTGCTTCTTTGAAAGCTGCAATGCACTAAATATGTTAACAAAGCATATAATAAATATAGGCAAATGTTCCCACTCTCTCCTTTAATTTTATAGTTCAATTATTGATAGCATACAACATGGTATAGCTCATATCCCATGAAATTAAAACCTACTCTATTTTTCAATGAACTTTTAAACAAATCTATTACTTATTCTTTTTCACTTATTTTTCTATTTTTTTATTAGCAGCGAATCGAAGGCGCTTAATCCTTTGACCACAAGACACGTAAAATTCTTGCAATTGTTTTTATAAATGACATTTACACATATTACAGAAGGAAATGTCTCGTAATCACTTAGTACGTTCTGTTATCGCTGAACTCCCCTTTCTTTTTCATTTCTTTCCCGGCTAAGCCGGTTATTCCAACTTCCCCCCATTCCCCCCCGGCGAACTTCCCTCATGTCCACCTGTCACTCATAAACAGGTCCCCTTAAAAGCTTCTACGTCATATAAGTAACATCGCCCCTTCACCATCACTACGATCAGAAATTACCTCCCCTTCCCCCCAAAATAATTCACCAGTTTTATATGAAAGTCCTTTTTCTATCGATTTTATCACCCGCCATCGTTTATTATAACTCTGCTCCACAACCTTTTACATTTTTCCTAATTTTCCCTTTTTGCGCTTGTTTCATTCTCATCGCCACGAATGCTACCGGATGGATTCATCATGACGACCACCTGCCTGTGCTTCCGAGCGAGAGATCTAGGCTCATCGCAGAGAACGACGACGATCTTGTGGAATTCCAGCACCAAAAGGACCCAATCCCGTCTGGACCGCATGGCTGATTTTCCCATCTTCCAGGCCGCGATGCAGAACTGGAGCGCTTTACTCAGGACGTCTCTTGACCCGAAGCGCCATCTCAAACTTGACTTCCAGACTGCCCTTCCATGACGTCACTGCGACCTACAACGGCAAGGCCCCTCCCACTCAGTGCGTACTGCCCTTGTTTACCTACAATCATGTGATACGCATTATCGTTTTTCATCGGCTAAAAGTGTTCCAGTGTTCAGTCTCCATCAACTACCGTCAGGCACACGCAATTAGTACACACGTATGTCATTTACAGTGCCAAAGTTTGTGACCATGGGTGCTGCCCATACTTTTAGTGGATTAGAGATAAGTCTCTTTGTTTTGTGTTTTTTTTATCGTCAGCTGCAAAGAACGTCCCGCCTATGGCGACATGAAGTCTACAGCGTTGCCATGGTAACTTTACCTCAAGGCTCCGCCCAACCTCGTGTGTGTTATGCCGTGTGTACTTTGAACTCCGCGAACAGTAAATGAAACCACGTGCGTTATGCAGCGTTCCTTCACAGTGTACTGACATGTGTTTTTCTGTTATAGTGTTGTCATCGTTCATTCAAAACTAGTTCAGTGTCACACTTATATGATTATTTTTCTTATCCATGTCTCAAGACTTCGTTATTGATGCTCGTACTCTGTGAGTACACAAGAGGCTTTGTCCTACAGTTTTAATTTTTTTTCCTACGTGTTTTTATATTTTTTTATCAACGGTGTTTGATGCTACGAATCTTTTGATGCTATGACCCTTCTGGTGATCTCAATATTTTTTTTATGGTGGTGTGAATTTTATGGTGAATGGTATGATGTATTGGTTTTCTACGGATTTTGATATGTTAATAAATGATAATTTTTAAATATAACCTACTCCGGAGAAGGTAGTCGACCATCACAGATTGGTTCGATTACTTCAACAAGGGGAATGTAGAGATATGGAGATTATTAAACCGAGAAAACATCGTCATGGTAATATTCACACTTGTTTATTTCCTGGAATTGTCCGACCAGCGAGTGATCCCAAGAATGCGCTAACTTGTAACTTCCGTTAAACAAGAAACTGAAAGGCAAACGCGTGGATCAAAACAAGATCTACCGCGTTCGAAAGGTTTAACAACCTTTCGAAGCCTAAGCTTATAAAAGCAAGCTCACTCTCGGAGCTCGCTCTCTTTTGGATTTTGACACTCATCGATGCTACATGGATAATTAGTCTGATTACTTTACAACACATTAACACTACTGAACTACGACGATGGAACACGGAGTTACGGCTGTCTAGCATGCTACAAGGCGCAAGGGATTGCTCGGTTTGGTGAGCCAAGGGTCGAAGGATAGAACCTTGGCGTCTGTCACGATTCGGTCTGCAAGGAAGCATCAGGACAAGAACATCACACACCTACCAGGTATGAACAAGCGTGAATAACCTTTACACCAACTTTCCATATCTCTACCCTCCTAATCGGAGAAGGTTCAGCCAACAGATACAATTAAGCTCTACCTAAATGTATAATTGAAACTTCCCCGTGACCTCAGATCCCAGGTAAAACGGGATTACAACAACATATATATATATATATATATATATATATATATATTGTGGAACGATTCAAGGGAAACTCTGTTAAAAGGTAAAAATCTCTCGCCAGACATCAGTGCTGTGTCAAGCGACAATTTACAACACAAGGTAACATTCCACAAATAACGTAAACACATGACGTCAGGAGACACGGCATTCTTCGATACTACCAGTTTCAAGCCCGTCATCGGCTGGCAAATACGGAAGTGCTGTCCAAGCGTCTAGGAAGTAAGCACCAGAATTCGAGTCTCAGTCAAGTCTCAGAATTCAAAGGACCTCCAGAAGAATACGCTACCAGGCGTATACCTATTCAGTCTATCAGGTGTTAAGCCCTGCTCGGGAAACCGAACGGTAGCTAGCGCCAAGGCAATCGCTGACACACATGCGAGTTGGCCATCTTAGATACCTCGATTTGTAAGTCGCAGCCGTAGGTCGGACCGTCATTCGAATAGCCTTCTCAAGGGCCATCTCTCCAAGACCAGCTTGTGCTTTGTCGCCAGCCACGGGCAAGAAGAACGTGGGCTCTGTCGCCTGACGTCCACACCCAACCGCTTGGCAGAGAGGTAAGATGTACGTCGTCTACATCCCTTGAAATTATTCAACTCCCTGCCAGAAGCCTGTCAGCGAGATTGTATGGGGACCATTAAACATAACCTAGCTCTACCATCTGACTCCTAAAGCGTTCACAGTAACGATCCCTATAGTTTAAGTAATTGAAACCAGCGAAAGCATCAATATATATATATATATATATATATATATATATATATATATATATATTCTAGGCTAGCTAGCCTATCTGCGAAGCCTAAAGTCTAGAGAATAAATTACAGGAGAAAAATTGATCAGAAATTGTAAATAATATTATTCCTATCAGTGAGATGATGATGGAGATTCTGGACTTGGCAACCTGATTTCTTATGAGTTGCTAACTTCATTTCTTATGAGTTGGCAACCTGATTTTGTATGAGTTGGCAACTTTATTTCTTATGAGTTAGCAAACTGATTTCTTAGGAGTTGGTAAATTTATTTCTATTCATAGCCTAGGACCATGAGATATAGTGAGATAGCACAGATCTTGGACTCAGTATACGCCGCAGATCTATATATATGTATATACTCTATGTGATCAAAAGTATCCGGACACACAGTGCAACGTGTGTTTATCATAGAGGGCGATACGGTACTGTCATCTAGAGCGTGGAACACATGCTGCACAATACAAGAAACTTGCTGTGGACATAAGAATCAAACCGGGCTACGATGAGATTGTTAGGACTATCAATGAGCACCTACAATCTGAAATGAGTAAATTGCTTACAGCAGAAAAACAAATAACTGGCCTAATCGAGAATCCTAAGCACACAGTAATCCTTGAATTGAACAGTATCCCCAACAAAGAATATGATTCACCATTTACACCAGGTGACAAAATATATATGCTGTCCCCTGCTCAATTTTATTACCAGTTTTTTGTTGGGGACACACTCAGACCAATCAAGATCAAATACTGGTTCCAACCGCAGGCTCACCACTACCCTACCTTATCAATAACCAATGCTGACAACAAACCAAAGGTCACCAGTGTAGAGTTAGAGGATTTTACAGACCCCGATACATTAGAGACAGCTTATGCTGAAGATGATGGTTCTCTTGAATTTAATATACAAATAGGGGACAAACTGTATTTAGAAAATCCTGTGGTATCTGCTGCTGAACACCCCATAGCTGCAATATTCTTGTTTACATAATATGTCTAGACAAATCATTGTTGATGAACTACACGGACCAGCCAGACATAACTATAAGCGACTGCAAGTAGTCACAGAAGGCATAGATGATTTGTGGCAGGCTGACTTGGTTGAGATGGCAAGTGGACAGCTGAAAAACTTAGACCAGATCAACAAGGGATACAAGTATCTACTCACTGTCATAGACACATTTTCATAATATGCCATTGCTGTGCCGCTAAAATCCAAGACTGGAACATGTGTTACAGAAGCCTTCAGGACAATCATCAATGAGAGTGGAAGATCACAGCGCTATCTACAAACAGATAATGGCAAAGAATTCTATAATTTGGTGTTCCAACAATTTATTAAAAGCCGGTCAATACAACATTACTCGAGTTACAGTGATCTCAAGGCCTCTATTGTAGAAAGATTCAACAGAACCCTAAAAAGTCATACGTATAAACAATTTACCCTTCAAGGTAATTATAAATGGCTTACTATCCTACCAGAACTTCTAGATCGATATAACAACTCGGTCCATTCCACAATCAACATGAAACCCTCTGAGGTAACTTCATCTGACGAGCAGCAATTTATCAACACTGTTTACTATCCTAGATACCAACCAACAACCAGAAAAGCTAAATACAAGGTCGGTGATCAAGTAAGAATCAGCAAATATAAGCACATATTCAAAAGAGGCTTTACTAGAATCTGGAGCACTGAATTATTTACAGTTCTTCAAGTTAAACCTGGGACCCGTAACACATATATAATAAAATTCCATCGCGGAGAAATTCTCAAAGGCCTATTCTATGAAGAAGAACTCAGCAAAACTAAAAAGCCCGATACATATCTTATAGAAAAAGTCATCCGCAATAAAAACAACAAGATACTGGTCAAATGGATAGGTCTCCCAGAACACAACTGGATCGAGGCAGACAAAGTGATACTATGAACACGTGGGATGTTATAAAGAGACTACCAGAGCCTGAACAGCAGACTAAGAGAAATGGCAAGCTGCTGCCTGATAATATTAAATGTCTTATTGTTGGGCCATCGGCTTGTGGTAAAACTACATTAATGGTTGATAATTTTTTATTGGCACCCAACTGGTTAGACTGGAAAAACAGGCTTGTATGTCTTCTCTAAGAGCTTAGAACAATTAATATATCAGCAGCTGATGAAGCTGTATGATGGACTGGATATAGCCACTTTTGAATCAGATATTAAGCCACTCGATGACTGTCTTGATAACTCTGTTGTTGTTTTGACATTATACTGGATAACCAAAACAAGGTTAGAAATTTTTTACACAGGGGCGACACAAAAACATAGATTGCTTCTACCTGGCACAGATTTTTTCTAAAATACCAAAACACCTGATACGAGACAACAGCAATTTTATATGTGTGTTTCATCAAGACCATACTAACCTCAAACACATACATGATGAATATTGAGCTACAATGAATTTTCTAAGTTTTGCAGTAGGTGCTGGAACCAGGACAGTTATGGGTTTGTCACAATTGATATGACAAGAAAACCCAATAGTGGTAAATACAGAAATAAAATCAACAATTTTCTGGACATTGAGACATATATAAATAACCATGAAAAGGCCAATCATTGATGATCTTAAATTAAGAGACTATCTTGTAAAAAGATTTAAGGGATGGAAATCAGAGAAACGAGGTATTTATGAACAACACAAGCGCACAGAACCCCACTTTCTAGTATTCACACCTAGTCCTGTTCGTCCTCGAAGAATTGAAGTTAGTCAGGATCGTATTGAATTGGGTCTTCTTGCTCAAAAATATTTAAGCACACCTAAAGACAACAAAGATGAGGTATTTGGTTTATATGCTGACACAGAGCTTGATGGTAGCATCATACATAAAATTGGCAATTTTAGGGTAACATTTATGGGAGATGATCTAATAGTATATTCAGAATTTCATCTTGGAGAAAGAGGCAGTTTTGTTAAGTATCCTGGAACACATGGATTGTAGGAACTGATGACTCGTAAGCGGTCTGGCAGCTATACAGATCAAGACTATGAGCACTACAAAGAAATACTAATAAAACCAGATGCTCTATACCAGAACAATGATCCCACACAAAAAAAGAGTCAAGTCTAGCAGTGGAGCAAAATACAACAACTTAATCAAACCCATATGGTCACAAATCAAGACAGGTAGTGGAATCAAACATTACAACACCCTGCTTAAAGAATTTGTCTGGGTTGATGATGTCAGGAAACTTGTAGATAGGTTGCTAGTCATAGCTGGGGAAGAAAATGCTGGTAACCATAATTTTTACAATGAAAAGTTTGGAATTATGGATATGATAGCCACCAAATTGTCTAATTTTATAGTCAAACACACTAAGAGGATTGGATATCTTATAAAAATTATTATTATATCTCTGAGGGTCGGGGGGCTGGTTAATGACATCATAAACAAGCTGCCATTTGTGATACACATACCAGGCTATAAGTATTGTGGTCCTGGTACCAAATTGGACCAGAGACTAAAAAAAGGTGACCCTGGTATAAATCCCCTAGACTCTGCTTGTAGAGACCATGACATAACATACAATACACATGCCAATCTTGATAGGCGACATGTGGCAGACAAAAAATTAGAAGAGGCTGCATTTGGTAGATTAGTAAGCAAAGATGCTTCTTTGGGTGAGAGAATAGCAGCATTGGGGACCACCATAGCTATGAACACCAAACAAAAACTAAAGTGGGGGTTGTAAAATACTCTATACAGATTAAATAAACTCGTTACAACTTAATTGAGCTAGTCAATCCCAGAATATGTATATAATAAACCTACGATGAAGGCCAAGGGTGTTATGTATCAGATACCATATGCAGGTCTTAAATCTCTTTGGACTATTGATAGTCTTCTAACCAAAAAGCAGCGCAAGAAAAAATGCTCTTGTCTTGCCAAAGGCCATGGTATGAAGTTGCTACTTAGTACCCCTCAATTAAGAAAATTACAGCAAACCAGAAAAGAATCACATGTGGGTGGCTTCATATTTAGTATCCCCGCCATCTTAGCAGCACTCGGTGCAGTTGGTAGCTTTGCAGGGGGATCGGCTGCCATAGCAAAAACAGTAATAGATGCCAAGAAGAATAAAGCAGAATTAGATTAACTAAGGCGCCATAATCTGGCCATAGCAAAACAAGGCAAAGGTCTTAAGAGAGCCATGAATAAGTTAAAAAAGAACAAGAGCCGCTTACCAACCAAGATATTGAAACTTTAATCAAACGACTGGGCATCAAACATTTTAGAGGTGTGTACATGTCTGATTCTTTACCAGAGCAACCACTCAAAAAAGAGTGTGGCATAGTCAATTTTCATAAGTACAAAAATCAGGGCACTCGCTGGATCTGCTATCTTAAATATTCAAACAATGAGGCATTTATATTTGATTCATTTGGAGGTATTCCACCTGAGAATTTAGTAAAATATCTAAAATCAACTAATCTTTATTACAATAATGAGCGTGTTCAAAACTTCAAAGATGTTAATTGTGGACATCTGTGTTTATCTATTCTTAGATATCTGTCTCAATTAAATAAACCATCAATTGAAGATTTTCAAAAAGCCTTGTGGTATCTGAAGCATCATGGGAGTATTCCATCTTACCAGCCAAAATTCAATATTGAAGCTCGGACTACATGATGATATAGTATATCCCAAAACAATAGCTCTGAGAGCATTCTATGGCATGTACTTGATCCCCAATATTACACAGCATAACAACAAGATTGCAGTTGGTGACCAAAACATTGTCATCATTCCAGCGCAGTGTAATCTGTCTACTCTAAATGCTCAGTTACCCAGAGGTATAGTGTTAACTCAAAATTCTGTCACTCACAGAGTAGAGATTGTGTCTGCTACAGAGACAATAGATCTGGGTACTATAGGAGAGGTATTAGGCTTCCAGAACAACACAAAACTTGAACCAGCCATCAAACACACTGCTATTAATATACCTAAATTCTTAGCCATAGAGACTCTGAATATTCACTGTAATGTGGCCGATGGTATGATCACCAAATCAGATGGCATAGGCACTCACAAACAAACTGGCATTATTGCAACATTCAAACCTAACTCTGAATTTATGGAGCCAATCATCTACACTCCATCACCAACATTATATTTTACTGTGTGCCATAATAGAATAGACTATATTGAGTCTATGGTCACTAATGAAAAAGAAGAATTAGTTGATTTTGCCGGAGCCACAACAACTGCTATCATAGAAATTAATATTTAAATAAAAATACATACAAAAAATGGAAAATATCGAGAGTTATGAGCTACAGTCATACCCACCGAACCGTAGGACCTTTTTAAAATTTGAATCAATCCAACACAGAGATTGAGGTTGACCTTGATGTAGGGGATGGCTTTATACACCCCCACAGAGCAGACGTCTATATCAAGTTTGATGTTGTACAGCTCGATGGTACAGATTATCCGGCTAACTCAAATATAAGACTGGTAGACAATTTTGTACCACATCTGTTCTCTGAAATCGAGAACAGAAAACATGGTGTTGTTATAAACAGAGTAGACTACCCTGGTATTACCTCTACAGCTTTGGCCACTCTGAAGTTATCCAATACCGAGGCTTCTTACTACAAAATAGGTGGATTTGAGGCTGGTGATAAAATATTAACCAAGAGGCACACTGTATTGTTCCCGATGCGCCTGTTACCTGGATTCTTCTCAGATTACAAAGACATTATGTGGAAGGGTGGTTTAAGAATCACATTTCGAAGAACCGCCAATGACAATAATGCTTTGATGAGGTACAGTACATTAAACTCTACTGGGGCAGCTCTGCCTAATACCCTACCTGATGAAGGCAAATGTCTTATTCAGACTGGAGCTAAGAATCTCGGTTGTTGAATATGAAGCCAGCTATATGCTCTTAAATACGAAGCAGATATACTAAAAAATCCACAGGTGCCTTTACAATTTTATATATATCAATGTGTCCAGAAGCCTGCTACTGGTAGCTATTATGAATTTGATGCTACAAACTCATTCTCCATTATACAATATGACATGCCAGATTTTGTACTGGTACTGTTTCAGACCGGAAGAAACAATAACCAAGAAAAAAATTCAAGTAAGTTTGATAGTTGCAACATCAAGAACATATATCTTAAAAATGGCAGAAATGAGGTGTTTCCTAGAGAAAATTATAATTTAATCATGTCCAAGGATGATTTCCTCAAATTATACGAGGCATATACAGCATACAAAAGAGTTACAAACGGGAATACCGACATGTATTACTCACCAGATGAATTCAAAGCACAGAGACCCATGTTTGTCATCAACACCTCAAAAAGGAAACAGGTTGTAGTTAATGACAGGACAAACATTAAAATTATCTGTGAATTCCATGATACACTCCCTGCCGACACTATATGTAGTGTTATTCTTATAGGTGAAATATCATATGTTTATGATGTAAGAAATGAGAGAGTCACAGTGCAATTCTAGAAGACTTCTGCATAATGCATTGTTTTAGTATTAGATATATGAGTTGAGCCTGGTCCTGAATTAAAATGTTCAGCACATTCCAGGTAACATATTAACATAACAGTAACAAGTATTTAAGCATATATTACAGTATACTACTGTGTAAGCAAAAAGCTCTTATGAGCATTTTTGGCTTAATTTTAAGTGTAGCCATAACAATATCAAGAAGACTATATTTTTAGCAGGCTTACAGACAACAGACTGACAGATTCAGCTTTTGTACACATGGCCAAATCAGTCTGTTGAGGCTTCTTCATTTGTACACTAGGGCTCAAGAATTTTGGATTTAACTGTGTAGCACACTTGGGCAATTGACTCATATAGACATCCTGACATTGTTTTAAGTATAGCCAAATCAGTCTCTTTAATCATATGAGCTCTTCATTTGTATGATTTTTGTGCTCATCCGATAGTATTTACTACTACTTATATGCATGTTTAAGTTGGTGTTCCTTTAGACCGCCGGGCGGTTTTCAGAAGGTAACCCCTGTTTCGCCGAGGCATTTCACCCCGATTTTTTCTCTTCTCACACTTATCGGAGAAAATACGTTATAACTCATAGACTATTCGACCTATCTACTTCTGGCAACTCTTGTTTGGAAGCTAAAACATCAGGGTATGCAACTCATGTACAATTCAGAACGTCCAAGTGAGAAAGACGAGGTGTGGGGGTGAGCACATACCAAATTTACTTGAAAATGAATAGAAATTTAGACTTTGCCCCCTCTTTCCCTACTCTTATGGGAAAAGTACGCAAAATTTATCCTTCCTTTCATAGAATGGACCTTTGGCAAAGAAATGAAACTTGTTTCATGTTCCTGGCTGTCATACAAGGTGAAATATGAGGCAATATGTGGAACTCTGTTTTTTTTTTTACAAAAAACTCTAATTTGCATATTGCACATGATATTATTATAACTCCTAGACTATTCGACCAATGTACCTCGGACAACTATTGTTTGGAAGCTAGAACATCAGGGCATGCAACTTATGTACAATTAGAACGCCAAAGTGAGAAAGACGGGATGTGGGTACCGCACCCTCCAAATTTCCATGGGAAAAAATTAAAATCTGGACTTTCCCCTCTTTCCCCACTGTTATGGGACAAGGACGCAAACTATAGCCTGAGGCCCGATTGTATAAAACAGTTGATCCTCGATTAGCCAGTAAAATTGATCTGCAGTCACGCTGAACTATGATTTTGTGTTGTATAAAAGTTGAATTGAGATTAAGTCCCTGCGATCTGCGATCAAAGTTGACCTGCGATTTTCCTCCGATCAGCAGACATTGACCGTAGTTCAGCTGTTGTAACATGACTGTACTAACGAATATTTGCTTGTATAATGTGTTGCAAGTGAACGTATGTGGCAAAACTGGATATTCAATTCATAAAATCCTGTTTCCATAATAATAAAGAAGAAGCATGCACAACGAGGTGAAAAATTATAAATATTTCTTCCATTTTTCTTTCTTTCCATATATCGTGTGTCATTGTTATTTACTGTTTGAAATACCATGTATTTTTTCTTGCAATTTGCCTTAAATGACTGCAAGAGCATATTGTAACATTGTTTAATTGCACGATCAGAGAAAAGTAATTTGAGAACAATCGAGTGTTGATACAAACCGAAAATATGACCCGCTAACGTTTTCTTGTTGATATAATTGTAAAACTTGCATTGGGATGAAGAGGGAGTATACAAATATTACCATTTCGCTTTACTGCATCCAGCCAAGTGTTATTGCAATTCCATTTTGTCCACAGAATGGAACAGAGCATATAACTTTGGCTGTAGTGTATATATCTTCTGCTATATGAACCGAGCACGTCGTATTTTAGTTGGTAAAGCTTTCTCTCGTCCCGATATATAAATAACACATATTATATTTCGAATATTATTTGTTTTGGGCATAATTTACATCTGAGAGGACAAACGCCATTGTTGTTTCAATATATCTTTCCATTCGGGAAAACGCAAACACATTTTACATTTCACAACGTAGGTTACTCAATTAAGTGCAAGGAAAATTCCGTATACTACTTACAAGAGCTAATGGTCCACCTGTAAAACGTTATCGTGCAATCACAACATAAATATAATAAACATCTCCTTACATGAACAATAGCTCCAAATCCGAGTATAAGAAAGTTGTTATATCTATTTTTAGCATGAAAAAGAAATACCGATTTTTTTTAAAAAAATCTTTTTATGGAAGCATAATTTTCTCCCCTTTGCAACCGAGAACCGATAGTTGCTTTTGTTGTCAATGACAAATCATCCACGTGGAACTCGCACAAACAATAAATGGCAGTTTAGTATCTAATTTACGTGATTTTACTAAATTTGTAACATGTTCGAATATTTACTACGTCCAGCACCTCAGATTTATTCTTTATTCAAATATTAAATACATACAATTTCAGAAACCGACTTTAAAATGTTTGCTGTTCAGTGTTGAACAATTGGCAACATCACAGGCACACTAGCCACATGCCTGGATTTGCCACGTTCCCAAACGTATTTCTTTAGCCCAAGATCAGGATTTGATGTAAGATCGACAAATCGCCAATTAGCTTTATACAACATGATAGAAGCTTGAACTTAGTTCACTCCCGGATCTTAGGTCAAATCTGATCTCCAGTTAGTGATGTTTATACAACCGGCCCTGAGAGTGCTAAACAAACTGCTGATAGTATCTGTTGGATTCTACCAGCATAAGGTCGATAAGAGCATCCGTCCAGAAAAGGCGAAAGGAATCAAACGGCGAGGAGTCTTACGTCAAATCACGCGTCTTAGGTACAGGCCAGCCAATGAAGGGGAGAGGAGTTGACCACTTCCATTTTTGCTTGGTCTATTTTTAGCCTCTTTTCGGGCCAAAAGACGCCTTCCAATCCATACCACCCTCCTCCCACACACATCCTTGGAACCTTCAGACAAAAGCTATTCGCGATTAAAATTACCACCTGAGCGCTAGTGTCGCTTCCAATATGGCCGCTCTACGTAGGATAGATCTTTGTTTACATTCAGTAGTAGTACGTAATAGCAGCGTGTTGTCATGACTAGTATGGGGGAAACGCTTAAATTACGCGTTAGTTTAAATATTTCGAATGCGATGTGAATTCCAGGAACTATAACAAAGGTGAAGCTGTGCTAAGAGCGACGCATTTAATTATGATAATAAAAATAACACGGAAAAGGCACCCGAAACTAATTTATACGCACGGGTTTTTCAAAGCGGTGCTGTTTCATCTGCACTGCACCTCGGTTGTAACTGCCTAACTGGGCTCTCAGAAATGATTTGAAAATAAAGCAATTCACCTGTATGGCAAAGCTTGGGAGAAAATAAATGAAAACATGCTGTTGCAGTTTTTTTCCAAAGACGCAGGCTGGTTTAATAACAACACCGGATAATGATAATAATAATAAAAACAACAATTTTATTGAGGCTATTCTCAGTGTTCACTGAAAATTAACATACTGAATAAAACAGCAACATTAGCATGTCAATTATGTTTTCCTCACTTACCTTTATGGTTACGGACATTAATTAATTCTCAAACAATTTTCATCTTTGCACCTAATCGACTTGCACCTGTTCCAAATTACATACATAGTACATTGTTTTCGAAAAAATGTTATATTCATAAAGAACAATTTAAAACTTACTTTCATGGCAATAAATTCACCTTTCCGAAAATAGAGTGAACAGACTCGTACATTCTTCGTAATTTCCTTGCCGCATTTCAGTTATGCCAACCTTGTCAATCAGTTGTTTTCTCTGATTTATTTAAACATTTCATTTTGTTGATTCCACGGTGTGGAAAACACAAGTAAGCTTTTAACTTGTCCTGAACCACAAAACGATTTAGAGGAAAAAACTGAACAGTATACGCTACTTCTTCGGATGTTCGTCATGCTTTGAACGGCTTCAACACGGCGAAGCGCAGCGAGGTGTCCTGCATGGAGTTGTTTCTGGAAATCTCACCAAATGGCATATCTGATAATTTTAATCCTTCAAAGGCGTTCGCGCATTTTCCCTGCCGTTATCTGTGCTCGGGGCAGTGTTGCCAGGTCAGACTTGAAAAAATCCGGAGATTGTTCCTTGGGAAACCAGAAGACCTGCTACAAAATCCGATGATCTAATAGTAGCGGATGAACAACGTTCTCGAGGGCGGCATAGGCGTGCGCACCGGGGGGCAAGGGGACGTCCACAAATTTTTTACAGCGATGGGGAAACAATGTATTTTTATCAGACTGGTAAACGAGGCACATTACCCCGTAATAATTTTGCTCTCACAGAAAACACCACCTGAGTTTGAAATTATCACGTTCCTACATCCTTATTATAATAGTGGATGTAAATTACTGTGACTGAAATCAACTCATACGTCTGAAATAATAGGTACTTTTATGTCAAGATTCATTCCACAATCTTTCAAGTCGAATGCTAACAATAACAAATTAATTTGCTTTCTGCTGGTGTTCGGTGTACAGCTATCGTTAGGGATGGGCACGCGTTCTGCACCATAATGAGAAAATGCATTACGTATGTGAAATATATTTGGAGAATTAGACAGCATGTCATCCTCAATAATTGAAGATAGCAACGCTTATGCTAGGGTGCCACCTATCTTCTCCATCTGCTAGAAACACACACACACACACACACACACACACACACACACACACACCCACACACACCCACCCACACACACACACACACACACACACACACACACACACACTCACACACACACACACACACACACACATATATATATATACAGGGTGTTTCTAAAGGTCGTTTACAACGCTTGGGAGGTGATTCCTCACACGAAAACAAGCAAAAAGTCTAAGTTCCATTTTTACGACTGAGGCTTCGTTTCCGAGATAGGAGCCTCGCAAAAGGTGACAAAGTGAACGTCACACCTAACTGGGACGAATACTATCACAGATAGAGAGGCGGTTCCAAGGGAATCATAAAGGAATCGTATGTGCTCAGTCCGGAAGTCACTATGAAAAGTTCACTGCACGCATGCGCAATGGAGTCCTCAAAGGAATTGGGGATTTCCAGCAACAACAATGCATGGAAAAGGTATGTAACGCAGCAAGAAGGACCGTGACAATGAGAAATGCGTTCAAGACAACACATCCCGACCTCAAACATCAAAACATGACCACCGAACACAAAATCCGAAAAGTTGAGCACGGTTGCATACCCCAGTTACACGCGAGGAATGAACGAATCATGTCATGTGGCATACGAGAGACAGGAGAAGGGAAAGAAAAACACAATATCAGATGATTGCGACAACGTGTATTTTTACACGCGACAACTACGTAATATCCCCCCCCCCCCACACACACACAACAAACAACAAATGCTACAATATCTTACGCACAGACAGTCCGTGTCACTGTACACCAACTGAAGATGTCACTTTCACCACACAAAGGGGGTGGGGAGCAATACCAAAAGTGTTCTCACTGGTATTTGCCGAGGGCAATAATCACAGACGGTTTTCAAAATGTCTGCCGTTTACTTCTACGCAGAGATGACAGCGACGAATCAAGGATTGTCGAGTACGAGCAAACAAGCCAGGTGTATCTGCTACCGTCGCGGCGGCGACGTTGATGCGAGCAACGAGGTCCTCAGCTGATGTGACAGGTGTGTCGTATACGAGGGTTTTCATTTCTCCCCAGAAGAAAAAATCGAGAGGGTTGAGATCTGGCGACCTCGGTGGCCAAGGCACAGGCTCATCCCTACCAATGAACCTATTGCGAAACACGTCATGCAGGAAATGTCGTACATTACGATCGAAATGAGCTGGTGCACCATCGTGTTGGTACCACATTTCTTGCCGCAGTGCCAAAGGTACGGTCTCCAACAGTTCAGGCAGAACCTCACTAAGAAATGCATGATACGTGCGACCATTCAGGCGAACAGGGAGAATGTATGGTCCAATTAAATGATCATGTACTATCCCGCACCACACATTCACTGAAAACCTGTGCTGGTGATGGGCCACAAAAAGTGCATGTGGGTTGTCAAAGTCCCATATATGACTGTTTCTACTATTGAAGACATCCATCCTGGTGAAAATGGCTTCATCTGTCCACAATACGTTTGCCCCGAAGTGAGGGTTTGTGTCCAGCTGATGCAACAACCATTGGCAAAACTCCATACGAGGGCGAAAGTCACGAGGTAACCGTTCTTGTACTTTCTGCAGTTTAAAAGGGTGCATTCCTTCCTCTGACAACACTCGCCAAACATTCACATGAGACGTGTTTCGTGCCCGAGCGAGCACTCGCGTACTGGTGCCAGGATGTTCTGCGACCGCTGTTAACACATCTTCTGCAAACTGATGTGTGTGTACACTTCGGGGTCTTCCAACTTCTTGTCGCGGTGGTAACACTGACCCTGTTTCACGCAGTCGACTGTCCACTACCTGAAAGAAGGTGTGAGACGGTAAACGCCTATGTGGAAAGCGTTCTCCATAAAGACGCCTTGCCTCACGGCTATTACCACGTGTCTCCCCATACATGAGATGCATGTCTGCTAGCTGCTGGGTCGTATACGCAGCCATCTGTGTAATAGGGAGCTGGAACTGCAAAGTATTGTTTTTGTTTAACACTGGCACACTGCACAAATTGGCCGTATCACCGTACGAACACCACAGACCAATTGTTGCGATACTTGACTTGAAGTTGACGTGGTGGAGTGGGCAAGTCCTTGCACAATTGAGTATCGTTTGGCATAATTTCACAGTTCAAACAGTACTTTTCGTGGCTGAGTGGAGTTCCACTCTACCTGTCCACTCCATGTTCAAGTAAGATGAGCAGGAAACTTGTTTTTGAGCGGGCCGTTGGAGGTTCCATAGCAATAGTTTAGTAAGGAACTCTCCCGAGAAATCAATAGGTCTGGCAACACTGACGTGAGCCGCGTTGAAGGCTCCTTCCCCCTGTCCTTTCCCCCACTCGCCAGCGCGTGAGGTTCTGCGCAGGGTTCTTTTTTTGTGTTTCATATCTTATCACTAGGGAACGGAACTTTATGTGCTAAAAAACTCAGAAATATTTATTTTTTATGTGTCATAAATGTTGAAAATATGTGATAAAAACAGGAAAATATGTGACAAAAATAAAAACATTTGGTAACAAAAACAAACTATAACATGCATTTTAAACACCTGAAATCAGTTTCTAAATGATTACCTCTTAGTGAGCTATTTTTTGGAAGAGTTGCAGTGGATCACCATAGTTTGTTTCCAAATTCTCCATTGTAAATCTGTCACGATTATCTCTAAAAAGCATCTTATATTGTGAGAAAGATAGCTCCACATCACAAGAAACAATTCTTGCATATTTGAAGCACGAAATGTCACTAACGCTGAAGTTTTCCAAAGCTTCCTCTTCCTCTACTTCACTTTCCAAAACACGTGCAATTTGGCACAAAGTTTGAAAACCTTGTTTTTTCCCAAAAAAAATTCTGTACATTTAGACATTTGCACTCGTGCGTTAGATCCAGTGAATTCTTTCAGTTTCGTTTCTACTATACGTGGACGATTCAAGCTTTCGTATGGAATTGGAGAGAAAGGACAGGTTTCTTGAGATGTATGCCAATTCGACTTTTAAGGAGGGCTCCATCAACAGGTCTTGCAGAATTCTTTTTTGTCGAGATCATTTACAACAGATACAATTTTTTCAAAGTTCTGGGCATAACATCTGCATCCAACCAAGTGCCCTATCGCGTAACTACAGGTGTAGGGGGAAGGGGAACTTCAGGACATTTTTGTTTAAAAATGTCTATTCTTCTAGGCGACTTGATAAAAACTTTCTTCCCATTTGAAACCAGTTCATCGACATTGGGATAAAGAGCTCTTATCTTTTCACATATTCTATGCAACGCATGAGCCACACATGTAACGTGCACCATTTTGGGGTAGCTAACAGCAAGGCCTACTGCATGTAAGCTGCAGCATCTGTCAAGAGAAGAACATTGTCAAATTTTATGCCTTCCGGCCACAATAGCTGAATTGCTTCATTAAAAAGCCTTGCTATCGTTACGTGTAGCCAGCCCCAGCTACTTACAGCTATTTTCTCCCAATAGGATCGTAGGCGAGGTGCCAGAAGTCTGCCAGCGAGGGTGCTTAAAGACAAAACAAACCTAACACTCTCGATATGAAAGAGGTGCGGAGAATAAACATTTTTCCTTCGAGGATTTCGAGGTAGATGAAGTCAATGAGCGATTTTATGCATTTAAAATGAAAATTCGCAAAATATGTATTTACATACGGAAAACTGGAAAATATGTGTTTTTATGTAAAATAAAATTTGCTGTGTTGACATATAAGGCTATGATCAGAATTTTGGCAAAAATGAGGGTCTCTATCTTATTGCAGAAAAAACATTTATTTACCTGAAGTTCCTTTCCCTACTTATCACCGACAAGTCAGATTTCACGTCTTGCGCCACGAGGAAAACAATGTCATTAACTGCACCTGTTTATCGTTTCCCTGTCAAAGCACGCTTCGAAAACGTGACTTTGATGTTTAGCAAGGGGAAAGTTTGCATTCACAGGACGATTATCATAAACCTTTGCAGACGGACTGTCAGTGTTTCCACCCTAAAATGAAAGTAAGAACGTGCTAAAAGCATGTGACAAATTACGACAACGCCCTTATGTTTCTTGGCACATATATGAGACAGATTCCGAGTATAGGTTGTCAACTTTATGCACAGTAAGGTTAATTGGGACTGGACCTGGGATCCGATCCACTATATGCCTCCACGAACACCTTCATTACAGGGTGACGACGCTACCACTGTGCCATCGGGGAGGCGTATGGATACATATATATGTGTGTTTGTGTCTGTATACATATATAATATATGTGTGTGTATATATATATATATAATATGTGAATGTGTTTCTGTGTCACTCTCTCTCCTTAAATCCAAATTTTCTTACAACTTGATTTGAAAATATTAAAAATATATTTATACTACTCAATTATATTTGTACGACGAAATGTGCAAAACTGGCATCTTGTACGTGATTAAAGGAATCAAAATAACAGTTTTTATTGAGAAGGTACTATTTTCAAAAGTTGTAATTGACCAAATACGTTAACATCCTGTCACTTTCAGTTTTTCTCTCTTTCACATCTCAATTAGCAATCTAATTTTTATCTACAGCCCGATTTCAGTGGCGGAATGGTTAGCATAGTACGCTACGACATCAGTGGCCTCGGATTCGAATCCATCAGCTTCTTATTTGGACTCGTCAGTATCGAAATTAGCCAAAAGTTGCATAAAAGCGACGTAAGATGAATCAGTCAAGTTTACTTCCGCCTACTGAGGAATATATGAATTGCAGTGTGAAGAGAGTAAATTGTGTGTCTTTTAACTACCCTCTTCTACATAGAATTGGTTCGATTGAATAAAATTATACATATTTTTTTGATGTGAAAATACAGTTATTGCTTTGAAAATATAAATAATACACATACTCGAAAAGCAATTCAAACTTTATAGCAAAGGTTACACAATTGTGGTCAATACACAAAAAATATTGAAAAAGAACATTACGTACAATAACAGTAAGTAGCATAAGGATCAAAATGCCACTCTACAATATAATAATAAGATACTTTCAAGGTCGTTGACGTACGTGTAGCACTCGAATACTTTCAAGCATCGTCATTGCAGCTTCATGTGGTTCTTCTTTCATTCTGAAAGTAACAATAGAAGGTAGTCTTGAAATTTTCTTGGAGTCAAGGTATGAAGAGATAATTGAGGGGTTACAAATATTTATTGCAAGTAAAGAATTGAACTTACGTTAATGAAACCAGTCCAGAACGAACGACGAACTCAACCAGTTTTTTTAACACCTACAAATTTTTAATGTATGCACACATCAAATCCATCGCCTTTCCAGAATGCAGCGTTTAATCTGGCAGATAGAACTTTGACACTTTCAAATCAAAACAATTATTGCGTGCAATTTCTAAAATTTCGTCAATCAATTACAGCATAAATACCTAACCAAACAATAACTTATTTTTAGAGAGGCTTGAATATATCTGGCTTTGCATTGATACAAACTTTCAGCACAATCATGACAAAGGTCCGATAAATATATCATGTCAAACTTTAAAGGCCTCTCCTGAAAAAAGGAAAAGTTGGACATAGAACATTTACATTCTCAGTGGACAGTTTGTGTTCATGATAGCTAATAAATAACTTGTGTAGCTATTGTTTGGCTACTTTTCTCTTTCAATAAACAATATAGTGTCTGAAAAATACACCACCTTACATCTGCAGTACTGTACTGCCTTTCCCTAACAACCGAAGCAGTGCCATGTTCACTTTCGGCACTAATCCATAGCTAAGTGTCCCCTACTTCCTCACTCCGTATAACATCGGGCTACACAATAGCACTCATGGACGGTATAGTTCACTGTGTTGCAATCTCGCAATGAATATCAATTGGGGATATTGTGCCCTTAGGTTAATTGTTGTGTACATTTGGTAATTATCACTTAAATAATACAGTGGCACTGCAGATGTTTCACGTATTTCTTGCTTGTTTGCAAAAAATATAGTCTGTGAGACTTTCACGTACGTACGTGCAGGTAGGGGAATGAGCTGTTTGTACCCAGCTGATTCAATCGTATCGCAGAAACATGTTATCTGCTGCCCTGGGTTTGTTGACATCACGAGTTGTTCTTTCCTGGAGAACGGAAGGCTGGCAAGTCAGGAATGACTGCAGAGTAGAGTTCTGCATTGGAGCACTTTCGCTCGCTTGTACTCGTTTGAATCTCCCATGCTTGAGCGTACACAATCAATTATAATCTGACAATAATCACACATTAAAATATTCGTCCTGGCAGTTTCAGCCCACAATGATCTATTTCATCATATATCAGTGTATTGCTAAGATAAACTAAACTACATTTTAACATAAAGATGATGACTATGTTCACTTAAGTTTCAATTTCACTGTGTCTTTTACTTCACGATCCATATTTAAGGTCACACTACTACAGCTATACGTGTAGAGCTGGGCTTCTAGCGTATACCGAAACGTTCTTTGTGACAGGCAAGCAATGATGAAAAAAATGAAATCTGCTTTATAAACAAACAAGAGGTACTTACTTTAAGGGCAGTCTTCCTCTGGAATGCATGGCCCATTCATAGTTTCCTGTATAAAGCCTTGTTTACAAACACAGCCAATGTAGCACTGCAAGGTGCAAGGCACTGGTTTATTTTGGTTCTGACACGTCGGCTGACAGGCGGATCCGCAATTGGTGTGAATTTGATTTGGTGGACACTTGGACTGAAATTAATGATATGAGGATTATATACGTATATATGGGTCATTCCATGTCAAAGTTCACCTGATTCTCAATTTTTTAAATGAAATGAGCCAACAATCTAAAATTATCCATTGCAAAAATTCAGTTAGAAGGCACTTTACAACTTGTTTGTTTATCTAAATTTTTTGATTTGCTTTTGTTTTGCATCGTGTCCCGCCCGTAACATCAGAAAACAATTAATTTCTCCGTTAACTGTTACATTCCCCTTCAAGTCCACTAGAATATTAAAAGGTCAATTACCTTCTCTCATTGTCTTAAATAATTAGTTTATCATAATTTGAAAATGCACAGAAATTAAAAAAACGTTCTTATTAAGTAAAGAGGCAGTGTTTCATCTATACCATCCGTGACGCAAATCATTCACTTGTACCTATAAATCTGAGAAAGTATTTTCAGTTATGTATAATCAACAGTGTTTCATAATTCATTCCACAGAAACTGTAAGAAAAATATTCCTATAGGCCTACTATCAGTAGAATTGTTACTTTAATGTGAAAAATGTAGTCTGTGAATCCTACTCGTGACAATTTATATATATATGTATATAACGTACAGAGTTTTTCTTTATTTTGATGCCTTGACTGATTTTCTATCATAAGGGTGCAATGCATTTGCGCCAAAATCGCGTGTTTTGCGCCAATGAACAAATTGTAAATATTAGTGCCACAGTATCTTTTGCGCCAAGAATGTTTTCCGCCACTTTTGAATGTCTAGCCGAGCTAAGAATTGTATAGGTTGGCAATCCTGTCTCTCAAGGGCATGTGTTTCACCTCAACGTTACACGTTTCATTACACCGGGGTCCGGTCGACCATGGAACTGCTCGCAGAGGCATCGAATAGAGGTAGGGATCTAATAAGTAAGGACAATTATAAATTCAGGAAAGCTTACGCATATTCAGATGGACGTGTTCGGTGGCGTTGCACAAACAAGTCGTGTACAGCAATAATAATTACGAACAGTGACATGATAGTTCAAAGTGAGTAGATAATTCATAATCACGATAGCAATGAACGCAGTTTAATACTTCAACAAATTCGTGGTTCATGTAAACGGAAGGCGTCAAGTGCATTACATGAACAACCCTCAAGCATTGTGTACGCGGCGCTGAACGAAGAAAGGCTTACAAGTATCAATCAGCTACATTTCACAGATAAGAAACTTTTGCGAGAGGCTGTGTATAGAACACGGCGAAATATGCTCCCTCCATTGCCGAAATCAGTGAGCGATGTTCATGAAGCAGTCGAAAACCAGACCATAAGGACTGTTCGTGGTGAGACCTAGGTCCTAGGTCTTTCGAAAATCTACAAGGAAAGAGGTCCCGAAGGTAAATGGCTCAATTATATTTTTGGTTTGTCTTACTTACTTCCCCATGATGTCTCTGATTGCTTCGCAATTGACATGTTCGAAGATAAGCCATCAGATGAGAAAATTACAAAGTTCTGTGATTATTTGGTAGAAAACTATATTGCAGAAGATTCTACGTACCCTCCACACATATGGGCAGATTTTTCTGCCTCGGCCTATCGCACAATAAATGCATGTGAAGCCTTTCACAGTAAACTGAATGCCATGTTTTACACCAACCATCCTGATATTTTCAAATTTGTACATGCATTGATTAACCTGCAGACCGACACTTACCTTAAAATAAATGGCCTCGAAAAACCCGCTCGTAAGAGGAGCGTTTTAAGGGAAAAATACCTCAAAATTGAATCTTACATTGATCAATATAATCGCAAAGCAATTTCACGCATACATTACGTGAAATTGATCTCACATGCCACAAAGGTTCCATTGTAAGAGACTGCAGTTTGACAAGTGCAATTTTGTATACTTATGGTTGGTGGTGCATAATTTTTAACCACGCCATCTCGGTGACAGTCCGCAGCCTGTTTAAGTGGGACGGAAAATCATGCTTGCCAATCTAAGTCATTGAATTACGATTTTCTGTAGTGGCGCAAAACCATGTACGGAAAGATAAGGATCCGGTAATTATTGGCGCAAAACCAAACCATTTTCGAGAGTGATTGGCGCAAAGCCGTGCACCCCCATAAATAGTAACGTCATAATGAGTGTGTAAAGTTGCACCATTCATTTTGAATTACCCTGTATATATGCAATATTCCATGTCAAAATGATGATTCTCAATTCTTGAAATTAAATTAAATGTTGTAACTTTGTTCTAAGGTAGGTGAGCCAAAGATGTGTTCCCAAAATTGTCCACATTACGAAATTCATATTAGTATTTAACACAGCTAACAAATGGCATTACATTAATATACCAAGTCCCCTTCAGGTGCACCATGCAGAAAACAAACTGTCTCGGACAGCCAGCAGCCATTTTATTTAAGTTATTCTGGAACCCCTGGCGTCGTAAGGACTGTGCAAACCACTCCTCCACGGAGGTCGACAATCAAAAGTTTGACAGCAACAATTTTCTCTAATAAGATGTAGAAACGTGAATAAATATGTATTTTTTTTAGCACAAGCATCATTTTCTAAGTCAACTATAAGCCGTGGGCCACATTTAGAACAGATGTAACGGTTTCGTAATTTCTTTATTTTAAAAAATTACGAGCAGTGCTTCAAAATATCCACTTGATACGTTGTTAATTAGTTATAGGAGTTACATCTTTTAATTTCGGAAATTTATCTCTCATTAGAGATTTGTAAATTTCCCTAAAAGCTTAACAAGGACGACCTTTTGTTCATCTACCTTATCTTTCAACAATCAAAAATTCTCATTTGCATAAACATTCAAGTATTATACTTAATTCAGTTAGAAGGTATAACTAATATATTTTACATATTGTTAGTTTATTTTAACTTTTTGCTTTGCTATTGTTTTGCAATGTGTTCCACACAAGAGAAAAATAATTACTTCTTTAATTGTTACATTTCCCCCTCAACTCCATTAGAATATTCAAAGGTCAAGTACCACCTCTCTTTGTCTTCAGTAATTGATTTTCATCATTTGACAATACACAGTAATTAAAATAAAGTTCTCATTAAGTAAAAAGGCAATGTTTTATGCAGGCTGGATAAAATTCATGATTTTATATTAAGAACATGCTTAAATTTGCTGGTATGGTTTTTGCCATAGATATATGTTTTTTATAGAAAGGCCTTTTCTAGTAAACGATTCTGTAAAATATTTGAAAATTTTGATTACAGTAAATAAAAATAATTATATGTAAATGTACATCTTTCGGTTTCTGATACTGTACATACGAACCTATGGAAATGTTTGTTGAGTGTGTTAATGAAACTATAATAAATGATTTCAGTAAATTTTCTTCCACTAAAATAAAAAATTCTGGATGCAGTCTACAATTATAACTTAAAACCATTTTTAAAGTCTTGGTAGCTAAATTTTTGTATTTTTTTAAAAAATTGATACTTTGCAAAATATCAGCTGTTATATTTATTTACAGTTTAGTGATAATGACACTATTCACGGTTGAACATGATTAGTATTTTTTACATTTTTCTGCACAAAATGTTTGCTATTTTAGCCTATAACAATTATTGAATTATAAATCAAGATAAATTTAAGTGTGTTTACAGTTTACATATTACATTTCCTTTTGTATCAGCTTCACCACATCAGTACATATAACTTGATTACTTTCTTTTCCTTTCTTAGAGCCTAATAAACACTATTAAATTATTACGAGATTATTGTGTTTTCTCTAAAAGTGATTCTGATAACTACAAAATCCTCATGTACGGTATTCTATAAATTACAGTATTTATTCAAATCGCAATTTAAATCAACCTGAATTATATCAATCTACCTTGGTTTTATGTATTCCACCCGTGACACAAAATTGTTCACTTTTAGCAATGAATCTGGGAAAGTATTCCAAGAGTAGTTACATTTAATCAACAGTGTTCGGTTTCATAATTCATTGCACAGAAACTCTAAGGAAATTATTGCTTTACTATTAATATAATAGTTACTTTAATGTAAAAAATGTAGTCTGTCCGTCCCAACCGTGATAATGAAATATATGTATATATGTATATTACATATAAGATATTTACCATGAGTAAGTATGGATTGTGATATATGAGTGAAAATATTACCACACCCACCGTTCCCTTGTAGTACGTTTTCCAGCAAAAGAAAAGTGCAATGATAACTATGATTCTAGGAAGCATGTCATCCTTTATACATGATAAAAATACCAAACCTTGCCGTGGCTCTCAGTTTCGAAACAAGTCCTCTATAAACAAAATGTTCCTATAATTGTTGTCTTCATGTCCTCTTGTAGAGGCAAAGATTGTCGGTGTTGTTAGATGACATAGAGGTAAATTTAGTTGTAAGTAAAAGAGTAGTCGACCTCTGTGACGAAGTGATTAGCATTGTGGTCTACGATTCTAGTGGTCTCGGGTTTGTATCCTGTCTTGGGCATGAGTGTTCTTTGTGAGTGTACCTTCATCATACAGCGTAAGTCAGAATGGTGTTCCCGATTTTAATGTCAATTTATTTCATTGTAATGATACGTAAATGACTGATATTACACACACAGATTGAAAAACTCAAAATGTTTTTCCTGGCGTATTATAAATGTTCTCTGTATGATCCACGTGTTACACGACACACATCTAGTCAATTGCAATTGCAATTCCACCAATGTTGTAGCATTTTCTAATTGACTTGCCAGAAGGCGGTTCAACCACAGATCTTGTTCAGAAATGCCGCTGAACGAGAATACAGAACACTTTCTGCTGTCCAGTGGTAGCCATTTCCCTCGCTGCTACTAAACTGCCTTCTGGTGGCCGACAGCGCAACTACGAGTCTTCAATAGAAAGAAAACACATTTTGAGATATTATTCCATACAAAAATTACATATGCAAGAAAAGCTCATTACCTTTCGTATACGAAATGAACGAAATCGGGAAAATCATTTTGACTTAAGCTGTATAATCATCATCCTCTTCGTCGCGAATAGTCAAAATTTGTAGAGAGCAAGACTAAATAACGAAACTATAAAGTCAATATCTAGCTATGCGTTTCGATGGTCATTGAATTGATTGATTTCGTATACTTTACTTCGCTTTTCTGCCACTTTTGGCTAATTGCGAAGGTGAGGATGAGTAATGATTAATTGGAATTGATGAAGAGATACCCACGCCCAGGCCGGGATTCGAATCGGGGACCACTGCCGTCGTAGCGCGTTGTGATAACCACTCCGTCACGGAAGCCAGCCGAACGTTGTTGAAGTCCTACTGGGCACATCACATTACAATGAAAGAATCTGACAATGTACAGCCAAGGACACTTCTGCGTTAGTAGGTACAATTGGACAGTTCAACGCCCGAAAATGAGGCTCGGTGAGGCTCGCCTTAATGGATTTTTCTCGTAAGGCATGAGCCTCATTTTCTGGCAGTGTTGCCAGCTCCTTACTCGAAAAAATCACCAAGGTTTTTTTTGGGGTTTAACCTAGCCTCAAGCAAGGAGCTGGCAATCTTGCTTGAGGCTCGCCTTAATGGATTGCTCTCGTAAGGCACGAGCCTTATTTTCTGGCAGTGTTGCCAATATTTTACTCGAAAAAATCACCAAGGTTGTTTTTGGGGTTTAACCTAGCCTAAAGCAGGGAGCTGGCAACGTTGCTTGAGACTTGCGTTACAGTGCATAAAGCAAGGAGCTGGCAACCTTGCTTGAGGCTTGCGTTACAGCGCATAAAGCAAGGTTGCCAACCTACTGGTACTTTTGCCATAGCCTTTTACAAAAAAGAGAGAGAGGAGAGAGAGAGGAGAGAGAGAGAGAGACCCATTGGCTGGCAACAGTAACGAGCGAATGCGCCATATCGTAATTTTCCAACTCCGTATATCGTGACCTTTGTAAACCTCTCTCGGGGGAACGATGTGCCACACACGCACGCGCGCGCGCGCGTATGTATTGTAACACAAACAAACAAACAAACAAAATAATAATAATTGTTGTTTTTAGGATGCCTGGCCCCTATAACCTCGCCAGGGTGCGTGGTGCCCAACCAAAAATGTAAAAGTTTTCTAATGGCTGCGGTTATAGATTACCGCACCTCTGTAGAGTTTAACGTGTTTTTTTTTTCCCCCAAACTTCCATGAAACCCTACAGAGGACCTCCGTAATGCATGCAACGTGTACTAACGACTCTAGTGTTATTTGATGTTGTGATATTTTTGGATATAGAGTTTTATTGTGAGTTATAGATAAAAATAATTATGTTTATTATAATATTTTCTTGATGAAGATGGAGAATGTATGTGTGTTACAAATAAAGTTGCATGCTTTTTCTAGTGTGTGTGTATGTGTTTTTGATGTTTCGACAGCATCTGAAACGATAAAAAAAGAAATTTTATTGTTAATTTTCACGTGTAAAAACAACAACAAATTTTTTTGCGCAAATTTTCTGATTGTCTCGTGCTATAGTGCAAAAAGATATTGTAACTGATAACTAATGAAATTGATATTTGTAACTGATCTGAACTAGTGAAATTCGTATTGTGCCATTGTAACTGATTGTGCTAGTGCAGAAAATTTCTTATTGTGCAAGAAAAGATGTTAAAAAACTTGTTAAAACTGCTCTGTGACCCTCTCGTTCTTCACGTCGTAGGCGAAGGACTTCTCTGCAATCAGGATGACACTGCATAGGGTATCCTCGGGCAAGGCATCGTGGAACTCGCAGACGACCTTGATGTTGGTTCGATCGTTGACCACAACCTTCTTCCTCTTAGATGTGTTGATGACGAACATCGGCCTGCGGATTTTGAATTCGCTGGGGGTGTAGTACATGTCCACACTTCCCTCGGTCACGCGTTTGTAAGCCGTGTAAGCTTCGTAAAGTTTGAGGTAATCGTCTTTGGTCACGTCGAGGTTGTAATTCTCGCGCGGGAACACTTCGTTGCGTCCATTCTTCAGATAAACGTTCTTGATCTTGCAGTCGTCGAACTTGCTGGAATCTTTTTCCTGATTGTTATTGCGCCCGGTCTGAAAGAGCACTACGACGAAATCTGGCATGTCGAACTGTATGTTGTTGAACTGCGTCGTCACGTCGAATTCCATGTGACTTCCCGACGCCATTTTCTGCACGCACTGGTAACCGTGAAAGTGAATCGGCACCTGCGGACTTTTCAAGATCTCCGCTTTGTACTTGAGGGCGTAGTTCGTTTCGTATTCCACCACCGGCATTCTCAATTCCATGCTCCGGATGACGCACTTGGCTGCTTCGGGTAAAGTGTTGGCTATCGGCGTGGTGGCGTCCGGACCCAAAGTAGAGTATCGCATCAGTGCGTCGTTGTCGTTGGCCGCTCTTCGAAACGTAACGCGCAGTCCTCCCTTCCACATGATCTCCTTGTAGTCCGAGAAGAAACCAGGCAGCAGACGCATGGGAAAGAGCACCGTGTGACTTTTCGTCGATATTTTGGTCCCGGCTTCGAATCCCCCGGCCTGGTAGTACGCTGCGTCCGTTTTGGATAATTTCAAAGTTCCCACTGCCGTCGACGTGATGCCTGGATAATCTATTCTGTCGATGACGGTGTGGTGTTTCCTCACCTCCACCTGCGAGAACAGGTGAGGCACGAAGTTGTCCACGAGTATCAAGTTTGCTGCTGCGGGAAACGCGTCTCCGCTTTCCTTCTTCACCACGTCGAATTGAAGGTAGAGGTCCGCTCTGTGAGGATGAACGAACCCATCCCCTACGTCCACGTCGTATTCGATCTCCCTGTTCGCTTCGTTCAGATTGGCGAACGTGCGACGGTTGGGAGGGAAAGATTGCAATTCGTAACTTTCGATTTGCTCCATGCTCACTATGTATGGTTATTTATTATACGTTGATCTCAACGATGGCCGTCGTAGTGGCACCTGCGAAATCCACCACGTCTCCTTTCTCGTTCGTCACCACCAACTCTATGTCGTCTATGCGGTTGCGACATACTGGAAAATAGATCGGCGAAGAGGGCGTGTAGATGATCGGTTCCATGAACTCGGAACTTGGTTTGAAAGTGGCTATGATTCCCGTCTGCTTGTGACTTCCTAACAATCCGTCCGAAGATTTCGTGATCATACCTTCGGCCACGTTACAGTGTACGTTCAGAGTCTCTATGGCCAAGAATTTGGGAATGTTGGTTGCCACGTGCTTGATGCCAGCTTCGAGTTTGGTGTCGTTCTCGAAACCTAAAAGTTCTCCCATGGTGCCCAGGTCCACGGTCTCCGTCGAGGATAGGATTTCCACTCTGTGCGTAACCGAATTTTGAGAAAGGTATGTGCCTTTGGGTAACTGAGCTTGCAAAGTGGAAAGATTGTATTGTCCTGGCGTGACGACGATGTGTTCGCTTCCGACGCTAATTTTGTTGTTGTGATGCGTAACATTGGGTATGAGGTACATGCTGTAGAATGCACGCAGAGCCACGGATTTAGGATAGACGATGTCGTCGTGCAGCGTGAGTTTCAAGATTGAAGATTCGCTCGTGAGATGGAACACGCCCATCCTAGTGATGCTGTTTGAGGTTCCACAATGCTTTCTGGAAATCTTCGACCGTAGGGTTATTTATTTTAGAGAGAAACGCGAGCACGGAGAGGCAGAGATGACCGCAGTTCACGTCTCCGAAATCTTGAATGCGTTCATCGTTGTAGTATATGGAGGTTTTGTTCGTTTTCAGATAATGAACTAAATTTGTAGGTGGAACACCTCCGAAAGAATCGAAAACGAATGCTTTATCATTGTCGTTTTTGTGGTAACATATCCAATGTGTGCCTGGATTTTCTTGACCGTCCAAGTTGACTACTCCGCATTCTCTTCTTTTGACGCTTGAAGGTAACGAGTCGGACATGAAAACTCCTCTGAAGTGTTTGATTTGTAACGGTCCGATCAGAGATTCAATGTCTCGGTTGGTGAGTGCTTCTGTTTCTTTTTTTTAAATTTTTTCATCACGCCCTTCCCTTTTTTCTTCTCCATGGCCAGGTTGTGACGTTTCTGTTCTTCCAATTCCGCCTTGTTCTTCTTCGAGTCGATGACGGTTTTCGCGATGGCGGCACTTCCGCCGGCCAAACTTCCAACGGCCCCCAATGCTGCCAGGATGGCCGGGATGCTGAATATGAAACCTCCGATCTTTTGCTGTTTCCGCGAACGCTGCAATCTTTTCAATTGAGGTGTGCTGAGCAGCAATTTCATTCCATGTCCTTTCGACAAGCAAGAACGTTTCTTCTCGCGTTGTTTCTTGGTGAGTAACCCATCGAGAGCACCTAGATTTTTTAGATTCGAATATGGTATCTGGTACACGACACCCTTGGGCTTCATGTTGATGCTCTATGTGTTATTTTCACGGTATGTTATTTATATATATATTCTGAGATTTTTTCTTGTGTAGTTTTTTACGGTATGTTATTTATATATTTTCAAGGCCTCGCAGTCGTTACACAAATTCTATTACGTGCTTTGTTTTCTTGCCAAGAAGTTCCTTTGTCCCCTTGTACACAATTCGAGTTTTGTTCTCGATTAAAATAGATAGCTTCTCGTCGGATAACATGTTAGCGTATCGATCTGGTAAAAATAGACTGTATTGTGCGTTGAGCAACAGGCGTACCTTGGGACCATACTGGGTAGAAACGATTGAACCGGAAGTTATCGTGTAAGGTTTGTCGACTTCCAATTCCTGAATTTTTACATACTCGACTGACAAATTTAGCATTTGTTTTAATGCTTGGAGATCACTCATTTTTTCAATCGTCATATCAAAAAAAATTTCAAAGTGTTAGAGAGAAATTTAATTGTTTTTCACGATGTGTGTTATTTATATATACCCAATATTATTTTTTTTCACGATGTGTGTTATTTATATATCAAGTTTTTTTGACACGTATATATATTATTATTTTTTAACAGAGGAAGAAAGTCCGTGCTTTGGAAAACGCGATGATGTGCGTAATGATATCTTCCGTCTCCTGCTTAGACTTGCGCCAATCATCAGTATACCATCTTCTTCCCTGCCTTGCCTCGTGCAATTCATCTAACCTATCGTTTAATTTTTCCCCTGCAGCCGAAAGCAGAATGTTGAGATCACCGCACCTCAGGCCGCTGATCTCCCGAAGACGGTCCTTGAGAACTATTTCGCATCCCATGTGAAATGCCGGCGTCGTTCTTGCTATGATCACAAGTTTATTAACATCTCCGTTAACTGCCTTTTTTGAATATTTTAGATAGTAGGTCGTGCGGCAAATCAGTTATGCAAGCCATGTTGTTTTTTTACGGTATGTTATTTATATACCCCACCCCAATTTTTGTTTCGTGTTCATGGCGATGGTGGTACCCAGTGCGGCGACCCGTTCACCCAGCGATGCGTCTCTGCTCACGAACCTTTCGAAAGCTGCATGTTCCAATTTTTTGTCTGCTTCGTGACGTGCATCCAGATCCGTCTGCGTGGTGTTGTAGGCGATGTCGTGATCTTTGCATGCCGCGTCCAACGGATTCACACCCTTGTCTCCTCTCTCCAATCTTTTCTCGAGTTTGGTACCCGGTCCGCAGTACTGATAGTCAGGTAGATGCATCTCGAAAGGTAACTTGTTGATGATGTCGTTCACGAGTCCCTTTCCTTCGGCCACGTTCCAAAATTTCGGAGGCAGCGTGTTGATGATTTTGATCAGGTAACCTATGCCCTTGTCGTCGTTAACGATGAAGTTGGAAAGTTTCGTGCTGATCATGTCCACGATGCCAACCTTCTCGTTGTAGAAATTACGATTGCCTGCATTTTCTTCGCCGGCTATCACCAACAATCGGTCCACGAGCTTCCTAACGTCGTCCACCCAAACGAATTCTTTGGGTAACGTGTTGTAGCGTTTGACGCCGCTGCCCGTTTTGACCTGGTTCCAAATCGGTTTGATGAGATTCCTGTACTTCTCGCCGCTGCTCGATTTCACCCTATTCTGCGAGGCGTCGTTGTTCTGGTACAAGGCATCCGTCATGATCAGAATTTCCTTGTAACTCTGGTAATCTTCGTCGGTGTAATCTTTCGGCTGTTTTTTGGCAACGAGTTCCCACAGTCCCACCGTACCCGGATACCTGTTCCAACTATTCTTGTCGCCTAAATTGACTTTAATGTCGTTGCCTTCGAAGGTCACCTTCGATTTCCCAATCTTCCACACCACACCGCCGCCTTCGCTGGTTTCCATGCTGGGATACAATCCGAACACTTCATCCTTGTCGAATTTCCCCGTGCTCAGGTAGTCTCGTGCCAAAGGTCCCAACTCGATTTTATCCGAAGACGACGACGTGGTGCCTATGGCTCGACGTCGTGCAGGTGCATCCTTCAGTTCGAACGGCGTCGAAGGAATGCTCGAAATGGGCGTGGGTACGGCGTAACTTTTAGCTGCGAGCGGTACAAGTTCATTAATCAAATTTTTATTTTGTTCCGTGACACTTTTAATTTCTTTACCTAGACTGCTGATGGCATCGATCACAGGTTGATCCTGACGTTTCTTCTCTTCGTAGAATCCGCGATTCTCGGATTTCCAACCTTTGAAGCGTTTCGCGAGGTAATCGCGAAGCTTGAGATTTTCGTCTTCGATTTTTCGTTTCGTCATGACGTTATTTATATACGTCGTTTCTCACAACGTTGCAACGTTTAGAAAGTCGTTGATTTTGTTTCTGTATTTTCCGTCGTTGGGTTTCCTCGTCATGTCGATCGTCGCGAATCCGAAATCGTCACCGTTCCAGCAAGTGGAGCAGCAGCGTTCCGAAAATTGATTGTAGTTCATGTCTCCGCCTACGTAGTCATCGTACGCGTGCTTGAGGTTGGTGTGATCTTGACGAAACAAACATATGAAATTAGCGTTGTCGCGTACTAACTGTTTTGGAATTTTGGAAAACGTTTGAGCTAGGTAAAAACAATCCATTCCTTTGTGACGACCTTGCGTGAAAAAGTTGCGAATTTCATTTTGATTTTCCAGGATGGCGTCGTCGAACACAACGACTGAATTTTCACGACAATCGTCGAGTGGTTTTATTTCCGAGGCGAACGTTGCAATGTCCAGACCATTGTACAGTTTCATCAGTTGCTGGTATTTAGATTGCTCCAAACTTTTCGAGAACACGTACAGGTGCCTGTTCTTCCAATTTAACCAATTCGGTGCGAGGAGAAAATTGTCCACGAGCAGTGTCGTTTTCCCACACCCCGAAGGACCTACGATCAGACAGCGGATGCTGTCGGGAAGCAACTCACCGTTCTTTTTCTTCGTTTGACTTTCCGGATCCGGTAGACGCTTCACCACGTTCCACGTACTCACAAGATCACTTCGTCCGCGTCGATCCAACTCTTTTCCGGAAGTCCCAGCCATTTGACAAACAGTTTGTCACCTTTTCTACGCAATACTTTCTCGATGAGGTACGTGTCGGGGTGTTTCGTTTTAGAGAGTTCCTCTTCGTAAAATCTTCCTTTCAAAATCTCGCCGCTACTATCTTTTATTATATACGTGTGTCGGTTTCCAGGTAAAACTCGAACCACCGTAAAGAGTTCCGTGCTCCAATTTTTTGTGAATCCCTTCTCGAAGGTGCGTTTGAATTTGCTGATCCTCACCTGGTCTCCAATTTTGTATTTAGCTTTTTTTGTCGTGGGTGTGTACTTTGGACAGTAAACGGTAGAAATTAAACGCTGCTCGTCGGACTTGGTAACGCCGGCTGGCTTCATGCCTATCGTTCTGTGTACCGTATCATTATAGGTGTCGACGAGTTCCGGCAGGATGTCGACCCATTTGTAATTTCCCCGAAGCGTGAATCGTTTCCACATGTGTGTTTTCAAGGTTCGATTGAATCTTTCCACGATGCTGGCTTTGATGTGACTGAAGGTCGAATAATGTCGAATCTTGTGTTTTTGAATAAACTTTTGGAATACGGTGTTGTAAAATTCTTTACCGTTGTCCGTTTGCAGAAACCGTGGTCGTCTGCCACCGCTTTCGCGAAAAATTAATTTGAATGCTTCCGTGACGCATGTCCCCGTTTTCGCCTTCAAAGGTAGAGCCCATGCGAATTTCGAAAACGTGTCTATGACGGTGAGAAGGTACTTGTTGCCCTTGTTCAATTTATGCACGTTTTTCAAATTGCCGCTGCTCATCTCCACGAGGTCACTTTGCCAGAGGTCGTCGATGCCCTTGGTTACCACAGCCAAACGTTCGTAGTTGCGGCGTGCAGGTTTATGCAATTCTTCGACGATGGCTTGCCTAGACATTTTTTTTAGAGATTACGTTTCAAGAGAAGCACAAGCGTGATGGGATTCAAAGAGGGTGGCACCTCGCTCGTGTTTTGAACGATCAGCTTATCGCCGGCACTCACGTCGAAAACGGTGAGATCTTCGTCTTCGTGTATTTCATATATGTTGCGCGTTTCTTTCCAACGTGCCAGAGGAATGTTTCCTGCTTTCTGGACACCACGATTCGATATCAAAGTCATGGTGGGAACGCTAGCTTTTCTACCGTGAGACCAGTACGAAAATTCGTTTATCTGAATCGTGCCATCGAGGAGAAACTTGTAGTACGGATGATAAGGATGCAACATGTACAGTTTGTTACCTTCGACGAACGTGGAGATTCTCTGTTGATTGGGAACGCTGTTGATTTCGATGGCTTGCAGAGAATGCAGTTTAGCGAATTTAGTGTCGACGCCGAGCAGATTACTGTGAACTTGTCCGAGTTTATTTTCGATGGGCAGCAAATGCTCGATTATGGTATCCGCTACGGCAGAAAACGACGGTTTGATTTTCACTTCCACGTTCAACTGCTTGTAGTTTTCGTTGAGTTCTTGCAACTTGGCACCGAAAGAGGTCAGCGTCGATTCCTGCGTTGATTCCAGCACTCCGACTTGATCTCTGATGTTGACGACGATGTTCTGAAGGTTCTCGACTTGATTCAATTTCGAGCTCTTCTCGGTAAGATCGTTCACGATGCTTCGCATCTCTGTAAACTGCGTGTGAAGGTCGGCTACGCTCTGCGAAGTGGGCAGCGTTGACACCAGCGAACTAATTTCGTCTCGAATCTGTTCCACGTTCGCCGTTTCCGTTTCTAGTCGTTTCAGCATTCGAGATATGTTTCTTTTCAAAGCGTGCAATTCTTTGGAGGTGGGGAGATTGGCCACTTTACTCTCGAGATCGCTCAATGAACTTTTGATGTCGCTCGAATCGGATAGTGCCGTCACCGCCGTTTTCAATTTTTCCAAATCTTCGCTGGAAGGCACGCTCGTCCGTAACGATTCCAAGTCACCCTGTATGTTGTCGAGTACGTGATGAAAATGAGCGAGATTCGTTTCGACGTTCAAATTTTCTAAATATTCGATCTTCTGCTGAACCGTGCTTAACGTGTCTTGAATGCTCGTCAACACTCTCGCTTCAGCATGAATATTTTTAATTTCTTCGTTGATCAATTCCAAGGACGCCTGAAGCGTAGCGATGGTGGTTTGAATGTGTTCGAAATCTTGATAGGCCTCCAATTGAATTTTTATGTTCGCGACGCTTTTACCGATGACCTGCAGTTCGTCCGACGATGGTAGGTTCGTCATTGTATCTTCCAAAGTCTGCAACTTGGATTTAATTTCTTCCAACGTGCTGGTGAATTCTTCTTGTAATTTGGAAACGACGACATGTAAGCGTTCTGCGTCTATATCGTTCACCACGGTTTGAAGTTCAGAGAAATTCTTTTCTATTGCGGAAGTTCGTTCTTCGATTTCGAGTTTCAATTTTTCCAAATCTTCATTTTTCGATTGAAATTGCTGTAATTTGGCCAAATCATTTTGAAGCGAATCCACGCTCAACTGTATATTTTGAACGCTGTCGTAAGAAGGTACGTCGACATAATTTTTTATCAGCGTCTTCAGTTCGGAATCGATTTTCAGAATGGGGTCGAGACATTGCGTTTGGAGCGTAGCGATTTCCGACTCTAAACTTTTGTTTAAGGTCTCCTGCAAAGCAATCAAATCGGTCCTCAACTTCTTAACTCGAATGTCCAACATGAGAATCTCTTCTGCGTGGTCTACACGCTTGGTGTTGCCGAAAATGTCGTTAGGCATTTTTGGTTAACGGTTATTTATAATAGGATAGACGATTCGTAATTCTACGAAGAGAGGAATAAGTTTGTCGTAATCTCCGAGGAGTTCCACGTAAAGATAATCTCCTGCAGACACATCGTACGTAATGTTAGAAAGCATCTTGTCGTGCTTGATTCGAAAAATGTTCTTGCCGGTAGAAATTTTGATTTCGCCTGCGTTTTCCGGATTCACGGTGATTTGAAGTTTCCCGTCGATCGGAATTTCGTAGAAATGTAAATTGTTATTAAAAACATAAAACATCTTGCCCACATCGTCATTCAGTTTCGTCCAAATGCTGTTGAGGTGAATGATCAACAGACCGTTGAGTTTAGGTAACACGGAAGGTAAGACTTCATGATCTGGTATGGTTTCCATAATGATCTGTTTTTTGAAACCGAACAAATTCATAGGCATGCTGGTTATTTAAGAATACGGTCAAAGTTTTTTGTAATGACAGTCAATGTTTTTTTTGTAATAACTAACAACATGATTTTTTTGTTTTGTTTTGTTTTTATGAATCTTCTGTTGAAGATGGGCATATGTTGCAGGTTTTGCTTTCTGCTAAGCGATAGTGTCCCCACGGCAATGTGTGGATTCCACATTGGAGAATGCACCTCTTGTCGTCGTTGGGATCCAGCGCAATTTTTCTAACTTTGTTTGTGGTGATGATATGGTCGACGCTCTGGATGCGCTGTTCTGCTCTTAGAACCGACGACCTGGTCTTGAGGCAATCCACGAAGTCCTCGAATGCGAGATGCTCCCGAACCACCTGTCTGCCGACACCCTTGACCTTCTTGGTAACGCTGCCCTCGGCTTTGATGGCATAGGCCTTGGCGCGAAGACCCGCAAACTCGAGAATTACATCACCGTCCTTCTCGTCTTTGAGTTTGCCAGGCACTTTTTTGTTTCGGGGCAGGATGCCATACTGGTTCGGCTGGGGATAGCCCGAGGTGTCGAAGAGGTTAACCATAGCTGGTGCCGTGACTATATCCCCGTATGCATCGGCTGAGTGGACGTGGTACACCAAGCTGTCCGTGTCCGTGTAGAGAAGCGAGATGTTGTGGCTATAATGTGGACGTAATATGTCGTAGTACGTCTCGAACATGTGGAGCTTGCTCAGGTCTAATACTGAGGCACCAACATAAATTGGCTTGTCGAGCCTCACCTCACTCTTCCTCATATGCACCAGAGCAAGCTGCTCATTATAAATGGTCCTCGATTTGAATAACGGGTTTGCTACGAGCCTGCGACATTGTGCTTTCCTCGTTACCAATTTTATGTCCATGCGATTCCGTACATTCTCCATGGTTTTCCCGAACACCGCATTGTTCATAAGCTTGAAGAAATCCTTATCAAGCTCGGACGTGGCTGCGGTGCGGTGTTTCGTGTTGACTTCAATATATGGACGCAACCATGGAGAATGCTCGAACTTGAGGATGTGGTGAACTGCGTGGACGGTAACCCCTTGCTTCATCAACCACCGGAGATTCTGGTAGTGCAGGACGTAATTCTTCTTGGACTCGAAATCCATGACGAGCTTCTTCTGGTTGGAATCCGGTGGACACTTGAACTCGGGTGCAGGGGGAAGATCGCTGAACAAATCCTGCAGCTTCTCGGAGAACTCAAGGTCCACCTCGGCGAAGAACCCATGTTCCGAATCGTCGAAGCTTTCGATGTCGAAGTTGGAAGGGTCAGCCCACTCGAAGTTTTTAAAGGGGAGTGGCTGCATCATGGAGTGTCCGTAGAGGTTATTGACGTCCGTGTACATGATGTAGCTGGACGGTCGTGAGGGGTCGCAGCCGGTGGCCATGTGGTGATTGTTGGCGCGCGAGTGTCGCTGCGACACCTGGACCATTCCACCCCGCACGGCACGTTCCACAAACAGCATCATGTTCACGTCCGAAAGAAGCTCCAGCTCGATCTTCGTCACCAGAAACATGGCTGACCACGCCAGTCCGGGGAGACTGTAGAAGTAGGCGGGGTCCAGCTTGTAGATCTTCATGGCGGTCGCACGGAACGTCTGGAACACGTCGGCGAGGAGCGTCACATCAAGTCTGAGGTAGGCGTCGTGGTAGTCCCCGAGAGTTCGACAGCCCAGCTCGCGCCACATGGACTGGGCATGGTGATATTCCTAGTCGGTGATGTTCGAGCTTCGCAGCTTGCTGTAGAAGTTTGCTCGAGGAGGTAGCGACGTCTCTGCGAACTTGGAAGGGTCTGTGATGTATTCGTAGGGATAGACACCCTTGCGCCTGAAGAGACCTGCGTCCAAGTTCGGAAAATTTCCGGAGGTAATGAGCATTTGCTCGTCGCTAAGCTTCCCTGCGAGAGCATCGAGGCTGGCCGGGAGGAACCTCAGGGAGTCGAGGAAGCGAAGCTCGACGGTAGAGTGTGATCCTGAGATTCGCACCCACTTGCTCACACTGATGTAACGCTCCTCGTTCTGCGCCAGGACGCTGATTCGCATGTCGTCGTACCCAAAGTGAGGTACCAGATGGTGGAAGTCGTATCCCGAGCCATTGTGAAAAAACACAGGGATGAAGCGCGGGTCCCGGGCCATGAGGTTGCATCCGTTGCACCATGGACCAACATACCTACCGTTAAAGTGATCGTGGTGTTGGACTTTACGGTTGTTGGCGGTGTACTCCTTGACGCAGACAGGGCAAGCGATGGCCTCGTCGTGTCTACGCTGATCGTCGGGAGACAGTGGAAGCATAGACTTGGGGGCCAACAGTACCTTCCCTATCTCGTTGGCCTCGGCAACCATCCTCTCGAGGAAGTGTTTGGCTGCGTCGGGGCCACGGTACACGTAGGGCTCGGGGGCGATATGCTGGTCACGTCGCACCACAACGTATGCGAAACTGGATGCCTCGTGGAGTTGGTAAGGGGTGGTGGAGGAAACTTCGGGATCAGGATCGCAAGTGGACAGGGGTTTGAGGAAGGCTTCGAAATCCGCGATGATGATAGCGGGATGCTCCACCATGGCACCGTGCATGTGGAAACGCTCCACAGTGCCAGGTTTGGGCAAGACTGCCACACCCGGCTCGTTGTTACTACAGTAGAACTTGTGGCGAGCGAGCTTCTCTGCAGCGATGTTGGGACCTCTGATGTGCTGATAATCCTGCTGTTCTCGATTGTCAAAAGTTGACAGGCACCTGCGACAAACTTCTATGCTACCATCATGCTTGCTTTTTTGGCTCGACACCAACCGGGAGAGCGAACGGATGAGGGTGTAGTGGTGATGGGTCTCGTCCTTGATGAGCAGAAGGTGAATTTCCTGCGCACCATCAACATTTACGTCGCTCACGCGAATAGGGTACACCGCATTTTCGTCAGTGAGACCGTAAACGTTGATGGCCAACCGCGCACGAACCTCAAACTTTCGAATGTCCGAAAGCGCCACCGGGTAGTCGATCCCAGCCATCGCATCTTCCAGCTCTGGCTCGTAGGGTAGGTAGTGGTTAACCCGGTGTGGATGGTTTTTCCAGTGGACAGGGTGTAATGCTGCAAGCACCGACCATACGAAGCACTTGTTATCTTTATTTTGGATGTTCAGGACGGCCTTTTTTGCCGCAATGGTACGTGGTAAGCGGACGTGGCTGGAGGCGGAGAGAGGCACGAACTTACAAAGTTTGACGCACAGTTCGTGAGGCTCGCCACACAGCGAGCCCCCCGAGCCTTTAGCTTGATGTTCTTCTTGTTTTGCCTCCAGCTCATCGGCAAACTGGTTGTAGATGACCTCGAGGTTGTCGATATCCGCCAGATGCAGCGTCTTCGCCTTGGTATTGTGGCAGAAGCTGTAAATTTTGTTAGACGGGTTCTTGTATTGGCAACGTAGCGATGCGTAGAATTTGGTGGGGTGCGTAGCCAGTGCATCGCCGAGGATGGAAATGATTTTGGCTTGCACGTTCTCCAAAAAGCTACGCACGTCGCATGAGCCCTCCGAAGTGAGGACAAAGTCCTCTAACAACCGCTCGAAATCAGAGTGGTTCGCTTTCGCTACAGGTTTGACGCGTTTGGCGGGTGGTGGCGAGTCGGCTTCGGCTTTCCTCTTGGTCGAGCTGGTCGACGGTTGAGCACCAGATGTATTTTTGCTTAGACAAATAAGCTTATGTTTCTTGGCATACGCAATTGTAATGTGTTTATTGCATCCGGAACATAGTTCAGTGGCAGCCAAATGCTTGCTTGGCACGCAGGTGCGACGATGTCTTGCAAAATTTTGGCTTGATATGGTTTTTTTGCACACGGGGCAACTTTTCATGGAGCGCATTTTTTTTGGGGGGTATGTTTATTTATATGTGATCTGTTGGTGGTAGAGTGTTTACAAAATAAACCCTGTAAAAAAAATTTAAAAAATATATAAGAAAAATATGATTGTAGATAGGAAAAAGCACAATAAATATTGTATGCATGTGTAATTCTATTTAGCTTATTTTTGCTAGACACGAATCTTCTTCAGATTTTATTACCCATTAGTATATTTTTCTACCAATCTAGTAGAGGTATGAAACTATGAAAATATACTTGTTTATATATATTCTATTGTTTCGGCTGATATAATAGCAAATATATATATATAGCTATTTTGAAATTCTAAAACTTTCAGGTATACTTATTTTTACATGCAAACATACATCATAAAAAATTACACAATCGTATTTTTTTCCATACACACATTTTTTATTTTCAGAAAACAAAGTTATTTTCAGAAAACAAAGTTATTTTCGATTTTTTTAAATCAAAACAATAAACATTATTTGTGTTTATAGTATTTGTCGGGCAATAGCAGATAAAACAAGAATGGGTTTTCTACGACCCCCAGTTTACGAGTTACAAAACAACTTAGAAATCACATCTTGAAATTTAAATTTAAAATAACTCGAAAACAGTAAGCACTAATTATTATGTTTCCAATAGGTTGTAGAGTACATTTAATTTTTTATCAAATGTCATTAAAATTTTCGAAATAGGGTAAAAACTAAGCCGGCAAATCAAGTTTCTCAAAAAATAAAAAATTGTCTATATTTTCGAAACTTGAGGGGGTGGAATCGATTTTATTTGCTAGTCGTATAGTTTTTGTCAAATCCTATCCAACAAACTTAAAATCATCATCCTAGGTCAATTAGGAACCAAGAAAATCAATATCTTGGAAAACATCTTAAGACAAATATCTTAAGAAAATTTTCTTGACAGACCGGAAGTAACATCTTGACAGACCGGAAGTCGACTTTCTTAAAGATTAAGACAAATATCTTAAGATGTTTTCCAAGACATTGATTTTCTTGGTTCCTATGGGGCCTAGAATCACGCAACTTTGGATTATGTATATACCGTTGTTTTTTCCTACATATTCACTAGGGCTCGAAAGTGCGGTAGTTGTGTTGTTGCCTTGTAATCAAGAGGTCCTAGGTTCGAACCCGATAAAAGTACATAGTGGTTCGGGTCCTATTTTAAAAAAACTGTAGGCCTAGTTCCGATTAGTTTTACTGTGCATATGTGAATATAGGAAAGTACAATGCAAAGTCAGCAATATGTGATGCGGTCAGCACCAAATATTTTAATTTTATATGTATATTTAAGTTTCATGCATAAACATGGCAGTTTTCCTATATGCTTTTATGGTATGGTGCTATGCACGGAGGAGCACTTTATTTAAGCATATTTAACTTCTTTTTCCATCTCTCAATCTATTCATATTTGACACGGCCATTGCAAGTCGGCCATTTTGTTTACGTAGCAATTAGGCTTAAAAAAACTGACACACTCATTGCAAGTCGGCCATTTTGTTTACGCAGCAATTACGTTAAAAAACTTTAAACCACATTATTGTTATTTTTTTTGTGAATGCTTGTCGTGATAAAAAAACATAATTAGATATATTTTATTTAATTTTATGTTTAATATCTTTTCTGTGTATTAAACTAAATAATAATAAAATTCGAAACACTATGTACCTCCACTAAATATCAAACACACAAAAAAAAACAGGCTAACACACGCAAAATTATACTGGTCTGCCAGACGCCAGAGCCTCGTTACTCTGATGTACATATGCCTGATGTATATAGTAATATGTAATAAATATATATATAAAACAAGCAAGAAAAAAACAAGAGAGATACATGCAACACACTTAAAACTTGTATACTTTCTCTCTCTTCTTTTTGCGTGCAACACTACCTATTTATATAACACAAAGCCAACTTATCCAAGCTAACAAACAAATTTACTCACGTTAGTTAATTTCAATCACAATCACAATTTTCTTCTTGCAGCTCACAATCACAATTTTCTTCTTGCAGCTCACAATATTCTTCTTGCAGCTCACAGAGTAGAATGATGCTTTATTAGTCAGAATAGAGGAAGCTCGCTTGTGTGATCTCCCGTTACATGCCTGCCTCCCGCCCCACTCCCCCTAGTTGTTATAAAATGGCGACGGAAGTGTGTACATGTTTCTTTTCTCCCCGTCTTTTTTTTGGTTTATGAATAGAAGCAGGAAACTTGGTTCTGGCAGCATTAGTGATGGGTAATGTAAAAGTCTGTGACGGTCTAATATTAATGCCCTCAAGCTTCTAGTTTTATTAGTCGAGGAGTAATATGTAGGTTAACAACGTGGACTAGTAGAAATCTGCTCTGTCGGCATGAAATTCCATCATTATTGTTAGCATTTAAAAACAGGAAGTACATCCGCCACTGTGAATAGCCAGAAATGCTGTCCCTCCCAGCCATCCATCTCTCTCTTACAATAGCGTGTGTGTGTTGTGTTGTGCTGTCCCCATACTAGTCGTCGAATCGACGGGTTCCCGATTTTCATCATGTAGTTCCTTTTTCATTCAATAGATGGCAGAGGTTGTATGATCTTTCAAATCTATGACGTGTATGTTTGTGCTGCTAAGTTTTTCATACCATTTCAAGCGTGTTTTGTTCAGTAATTTCTCATGTAAACAAATCTTCATTTGCTACGTCTTGCAAACACGTTGCATAAGAATATTGTAGATGATTCTGCGATTGAAAAGTTGCTTTTCGATAGCGATGAAAAAGAAAATATGGATTTTGGCATTTTATGTTAGTGAAATTAAAGAATGTAGTGAAAGTGAGGAAGAGGTGGCTGTGGCAGGAAAAATATAAAAGGTTGAGGAATGGAAATGGAATGCAACGATGTGTGTGATCAAATTTATTAGGTGAGTTTCTAATTATCTTTCAAGTAAACTGCATATGTGCATACTTATTACTATACTTCCACTTCAATATATAAAATTTTCACGTAAATTGCTTGGATAGTTTAAACAATATTTGACATCTTGTCTTGCTGTGCAACCTTCACGGGAGATAGCCAAATTTAAATGGTATTTCATGGCAAAAAAATTAGCATTTAAATGTTAAGCGGATGGGTTCTCGTAATCCCCGTCAAAAACTACAGTAACATCATAATATCATATTGCACAGAAGAGGGAGGACATCGCTCGTTACTGTTGCCAGCCAATGGGTCTCTCTCTCTCTCTTCATCTTACACCAACGTTGCCATCTCTATTTTTCTTAGTTGTAAGTAAATTGCCAACACACTCTAGTTAATAATGCTACATATTATACACACACACACGCACACACATACTGCGTTGCCATCCACCCATCTCTCTCTCTTATACGGCGGTGCCGGCTCTTTTGTTTAGTATATGCAGGTTGGCAAAAATTGCTTTATGCACTGTAAAGTAAACCTCAAGCAAGTTGCCAGCCCCTTGCTTTAGGCTAGGTTAGACAAAAAAAAAGCTGTAGGTGGGCTGTCGGTTGTTTAACTCTTCCCTCTCTCTTCTTCTCTCTCTTTTTTGTAAAAGGCTATGGCAAAAATACCGGTAGGTTGGCAACCTTGCTTTATGCACTAAGGCAAGTCTTAAGTAAACTTGCCAGCTTTTTGCTTTAGGCTAGGTTAGACCTGGTTAGGTTAGGTTGGGTTAGGTTAGGTTAGGTTAGGTTAGGTTAGGTTAGGTTAGAGTGGGTGTTGGCAGCTGTCGGTTGTTTAACTCTTCCCTCTCCTCTCTCCTCTCTCTCTCTCTCTCCTCTCTCTCTCCTCTCTCTCTTTTTTGTAAAAGGCTATGGCAAAAGTACCAGTAGGTTGGCAACCTTGCTTTATGCGCTGTAACGCAAGCCTCAAGCAAGGTTGCCAGCTCCTTGCTTTATGCACTGTAACGCAAGTCTCAAGCAACGTTGCCAGCTCCCTGCTTTAGGCTAGGTTAAACCCCAAAAACAACCTTGGTGATTTTTTCGAGTAAAATATTGGCAACACTGCCAGAAAATAAGGCTCGTGCCTTACGAGAGCAATCCATTAAGGCGAGCCTCAAGCAAGATTGCCAGCTCCTTGCTTGAGGCTAGGTTAAACCCCAAAAAAAACCTTGGTGATTTTTTCGAGTAAGGAGCTGGCAACACTGCCAGAAAATGAGGCTCATGCCTTACGAGAAAAATCCATTAAGGCGAGCCTCACCGAGCCTCATTTTCGGGCGTTGAACTGTCCAATTGTACCTACTTGCGTTGTAACGATTCCATTGAAAGTTAATGGGATTGTTACAACCCAGATCTGTGCGTGACTTTACAGACGTAGAATATGCCCATTTACAACACACACAAAGATTCTTACCTTATTTTTGGATATAGTTCCGTCCAACAACGTAAAAATTAAAACACCGAGAACAAAAACCAAACTGTATACCTTCATGTTGTCTGGCTTTCAAAACCTACTAACGGTTTCCGATAAACTGTGAGCGATAGAACCCATTTCGTGCTGCAAGAAGTGCAGAGAAAATGGTATCCAATGGCGTTTTGCTACAGTAACTGTACATAGCTTATCTCATCTGTATAATATGCAAGCTTAACAGACTTTCTAAACACGTTATCTTGTGAAAATATTCCTGAAACTACCAGTTGGAGATATGCTCAGTTAATGTCATTATGTTATTCAAACCTGTACGTACAAACATTTGTCTTCAGATTCAATTCAATTCCTTAACTCTTTTTAGTGTTCCTCAAGCTAAAAAAATTGATAATAACGTCATTATTATTATCAATTATTATTAGTTATGGATTAAATAGAATTGCATAGAAGCAACCTTACTTTCTTTTGAAATATGAATGAGTATTTAGATTTGCCTCTTTTTGAATCAATGCTATCAGCTTTATAGAAACATTAGAAAGTAAAATTTTGTATTGGTTGTATGAGGCCAAATTCTAGCATTGATGAAGAAAGTTTAAAATGTTCAGTACTATCAATAGTAGTAAATAAACATAAGCTATTTAGCATATAGTAGATAGATATGTGACTGTTTTTTGTCTTCCTACTACGGAAGACAAATGCATTTCAAAAGTCAATTGAGATACATTCAAGTAAATTCCACCAGTATAACTGATAGGTTAGAATCTAAGCGTTACTTTAGAATGATGTAAAATTAAGATCTAGAAGACATGCTGTAATTTACATCTTATTAAGTGAAACTATGTGACTTGCTAGAAGGCATGATAGCAATAAATTTATAATTTTTAGATTTGTTATGCTCAAAATACTCATGTTATTGTTATTGCAGTTCCTGTCCTCTCATCACTAAAATTAATATTATGTTATTGTTGGTTCAATTACAGATGGTCCGAGAGACTTACAGTTAGTTTCGCCAGAGGCCACATTGTAAAGTTCTCCCAGTGCACGTTCATACGTTTCAGTTCAGTTTTTCTACTTTTTATCGATTTCCTAATGCAATAAAAATTTTCAAAATTAATCAAATTAGTTTCAGCGATAAAGTTGATTGATTGATTTGCTTTATTTTACTTCGATTTTTGTGCCACTTTTGACTAATTTGCAAATATGGGATATGATTATGATGAAATCGATGAATGGACACTCACAAACATACATGCCCATGTCGGGATTCGAACCCAGGACACCTGGCGTCGTAGCGCGATGTGCTAACTACTTCGCAACGGGGGGCGGCATAATCAGTAAAGGTTTTGTTATTTAAATTCTTTGAACCAATTAGAATTTAGGCTTGGGAAGCAATTTTGGGAAGTAATATTTATCCAACGTGCGTCGTTAAGTTATGGCAGAGAAAACTCGTCATGTCGTCTTGTTTTCTCATCTTTATCAACTGTATAATACAATAAAAATGTTCAAACAAAATATAATTATTGTAATCAGTGAAGGTATTGTAATTTACATCCTTCAAAAACATTACTATTCGGAATTCTGAAGAAAGTTTGCTTATGGATTACGCTTACGTGTTCTGCTGGGTTAATCCATACTGAGAACTCCAGCTTCGTAGCATGTCACTATGACAACTCTGGCACCGAGTTAATTGTCTGTTTCAAAGGTGAAATAATAAATTTTATCCAGTGTTTAACAGAGCTTATTTATTGTCAGAGTTTGGTAAATGTTGTTAAGTTTCTCATGAAACATAATTATTGCACTGAAAATGCCAATTTAAATGAGTCCTTTGCGATTAAGGCTCTCAAGGGCTGCCAGGGCGCTCTGGAATCCTGCGTTGTAGTCGCAGGCCACCTCGTTGTGGACGTAGTCTGTCCTGACGTCGGTGTATTGGTCGTTCTCATCCGGTCCTCCAACGAGAGCTCCGTACAGAGTGTGTGGGTTGGGATCTGGGCTGTTGAACGCTCCGTCACAAGATGCTGGAGGGCTTGGGCAGGATCTGAAATCGAAACGTAGAACATGTATATAACAGTAAAATTGAGTCTCCCCGATGGCGCAATGGTAGCGTCGCCGCCTTGTAATCAAGGTGTCCCGGGTTCGATACCGGTGCTATACATACATTGTGCTCCGGATCCCACTTTAAACTGTAGGTCCAGTACCGATTAGCCTTACTGTGCATAAAGTGGGCTCAAGACAACAATTCAATGAATCAATAAACAGTAAAATTGACTACGTATCACCATTGCACCTCAAACAATATCTTTTTTTAAAACAGATTACAGGAAAATTCAACCATTTTTAATACATTTAAAAAACAGGAAATTACATTTCCCTACAAGACTTTTTCAATCTTTAAACACATCCTATTATAAATAAGTTCCCTATTTTCAGTTTTACTTATTTATATCCTGTTGAAGTTTGTCTTTACAGGGTGTTTCATAATTATCCCTGGAATTTCGGAAGTGGGTTGCTCAGAGGCCAACTCGCCCACGGGTATGAGATCATGTCAGTGATAAGAGTAAATATCCAAGTTTTCAATCCATCTTACAAATATTCTATATGTCTTAACTTGATGACTCGACAGACATGAAACCAGCAGGTAGTTCTGAGACTTTGGGCTCCATACGATTACAAAATTGACGTCTGTTCAGTCACCAAGGGAGGACATATAGAAAACATTTGTAAGGTGGGTTAGAAACTTGGATATTTACTCTCTTCACTGGCATGATCTCATCCCCGTGAGTGAGTTGACCTCCGAGCAACCGACTTCAAAAATCCCAGGGGGAATTATGCAACATCCTGTATTTTTCCTTAAGATGTTCTTATTTCTCCAGCCAAATTGCTTTCCCTACACAACATTATTAAGAAGATTATGAAAGAAAAAAACTTACGCCCCTCTGTGATGGTAGTGGGTGGGTGGATTAACTCCGTATCCAGCGACAAAGCTTCGGCCAGTGCTTCCCAATGCGTAATCTATTTGCGATTTTGCAAAAGCTCGATAAATATCTGGATTAATCCCAGCTTCGGCAGCCTGTAAAGAAATATTATTTATGTCAATCATTCTAAGATAGCTTTAGCCACATTTACAAAATTATTGAATTTCAAATGTATGAATAAATCACCGAAGTGTATAATAACAACTTCCCATAAATACGAGAATAATCTACTTCCTGAAATTATTGCTTTGCACAAATCAAGTTAATAAGCGTTTCTTCTTTAGTTTATGAAATATGTTATGATCTTATGTTAATTTGTTACATAAGCCAGAGAGAGAGAATTTGTTCAATCAGGAGAAAAGTCATATAAAACATCTCCGCAAAACAGAATCTTTCTCAAATATGAAATGTGTATTTAGTTATCCTCTTAGTGTTTTCTTATCTTAATTACCGTACACTCATATTTCTGTATCATATAAAAACCCATTTCTACCTCTTACAACGGAAGTTTTGAAATACCAATAGCAAACTCTCTGTTCGTTATGATAGTCTGATTTTAACTCTTCTAGAGCTGCCTGTAGAGTGCTCTAATGAACACAATTCTATATAATATGAAAACGTCTGAAAATGTAACGAATTCTTTGTCAAGTAGCACAATACTTTCTACAAAGACGCTACAGAAATAGCACCTTGGGAACAACTTACCTCTAAGCAAATCCAAGCCACATTAGACGCAAACCTCAAGGGTCCCCATTGGCTGATGTAGACCATTCCCTTCGGCGTCTTTAGTTGGTCGTTCACCATGTGGTCGCAGAACTCTGTGGTGCGGGCGATGTAGTTGGACTTTCCAGTCAATTGGGCGAGGAGAACCTGTCGTAAGAACATTTTTTTTAATTTACCAATTACTGCATCCATTTAGAATGTAAACGGAGTGGTTAGTACATCGCGCTACGACGCGATGGGCCAATAGTTTTAATCCCGGCCTGATCATTGTATTCTTTGTATGCTATGTATGTATGGTATTCATCATATCATCACTCATCCTCATCTTCGCGATGAGCCAAAGTAGCAAAAGAGAAAGAAAATAAAGCAAATATATAAAAATAAACAAATATATTATTTGTGAGATAATGGTTAGAGGTATATGTATGTAATACTGTTATGTATTTATGAAACCTCTTACAAGGCGGTAAAAATTCTCACTGTCAACACGAAAGGTAGAAAAAGAAGACAATTCACCTGTTCATATGGTTGTTAAAATATAAATATTGGAAATTTAAGTACGCACCCATGGACTGAATCGGCCATAATATCAAATGTTATATATTGTTCTTGTCATGATAAGTTCTTGTTGGTTATATGCATGTGTTATGAAATTTAGAAAATAGAAAATGAACGAACCCAAGCGATTGATTTGAAATTACACAAATTGCGTCAGTAAACACAATAGTAAAAAGAAAAGCACGGTTATAGTGTGTTTGGAGTTGATTGCTGTCTGTGGAAAAAGAATCAAACTATTGAAAAAACTGAGAATAGAAAGCTTTCAAATATTGAAACGTCTCTTATGTTGTGTGGAATAGCTGTTGATCAGGTTGTCCTGCTTCGTTTTACATTTTCGTGTAAATATATTTTTACATTCTGCTGACAGCATTTAAGTTCCTATTTCCTGTTTTCGTACACGCATTCCTAATACTTGTAAACGGCAAAAATAATAAGATACATATTTCACCTTATTTATTTGGTTGATATTTATTCAAACTCATTATTGTTATGGATAACGATATTGATACCAAAATGAATTTTTTGGAGGACTGCCAACTATAACATGTAATAGAAATTATGTATATAATGTGTTAGACAACCTACCTGCACTCCAGCCTGCTTTCCGTCCCATCCGAAATCACCTGGTACCCAATCAAGATTCAATTCTTGGTAGAGTTGTTCAGCTGTGTCCAAGTATGATGAGTCGTTGGTGGCCCTGTACAACCAAACGGCTCCCCACACTAGTTCGTCGTTGTATCCAGAGGAACTGCAAATTAAGACAAAGGTTATATACTCAGAGCCATCGGAAGGAAACCACAAACAAATAGAAACAAACCGAGCTTTTAGTCATGGACAGGAACGCATCATTATGGGAAGTAGTGAAGAACATTAAGAAAATACAACTAATGTTTATGTCACTGCTGACATTACATTACATCATTATGGCATCAAATAGCATATACATATGTTTACCTCGCATGTGTTTGATGTCAGGACAGATGTTATTACATCGAAGAGGCATTCCATTTGAAAGTGCCCTGAACCTCTTTTTAAAATTAAATGCAATGCTGTAATTGTATCCGATCTTGTGAGTGAACAAAATTGTCATTTGCATAAAAATTCAAGAATTATACATAATTAAGTTCGAAAGTAGAAGGTATTTTACATATTGTTGGTTTATTTTAACTTTTTGATTTTGTTGCGTTTTGTATTGTGTCCCACCCGTGACACCATAAAGCAATTACTTTCACATTTAACTGTTACATTTCTCCCTCAACTTGACTAGAATATTCAAAGGTCAATTACCTTCTCTCTTTGTCTTAAATCATTTATTTTTCATTAGACAATTCGCAGAATAAATTTCTTATTAAACACAGAGGCAGTGTTTTGTCTGTTCCACCCGTGACACAAAATCGTTCACTTACAGCTATAATTCTTGGAAAGTATATTAAAGGTAGTTATGTTTAATCAACAGTGTTAAGTTTCACATTTCATTGCGCAGAAACTGCAAGAAAAATGTTGCTTAATTATCAGTAGAATATTTACTTTAATATAAAAAATGTAGTGTCCCACCCGTGACAATGAAATATCCCTGAAGCAAAACATCGTTGAACTACCTTTAGAATTACCAATGAATATAATCCATGTTGAAGATGAAGATGTCAAGTTACATTAGCACCCAAACTTAGATGGAGGATATAAATGCCACTAATGATTACTAGAGAAGATAATTGGTGACGAATTCTTCTCTGAATTTTTCAAATTTGATGGCATACAATTGGAATGTATATACGTACATATTATATGACTACCGTGAATATTATTGTAATGTTTCGTCAGCTCGTATATTTTACTGTTTTTATAACGGAGAATGTAACGCCATCACAAACCGCAAAGGGTGAAGTAACGAAGAGTAATTGTTGTCCAGTATGATTGAAATTACTGGAAGAACTATGAAGGAAAAAAGCATGCAGGATAAAGAATTGAAGTGGTAAGTGTGAACATTTCAGAAGACCAAGCATCATTCTTAGTTTGGACACTTTTTGGCGCTCGGTGTAGTGCAGGTGTATCCCGGTGACATGCTGGTGGAAGGAAATGACGTTCAACCCAGTAGCAGTGTTGCCACATGAAGGGAAATTTCCCTTTTGCAGGGAAATTCGGGCCGAAATATTAGCCATAAGGGAAAAGGTAATTTCGATTGAAAATACCACAATTTCAGGGAAATATAAAGACATCTGATTACATTATTAAAGTTTATGTTAAGTTCCAGTTTCATATTCACATTTTCATTTTTTCTGTTCTTTTTCCTGCTCCCTTGAATATAGCCTGTATCTATTTATATTTCTGTTACCTACATCGCTTTTCTGTACCTTCGGATAATAGTAACGATGAGTATTAACGATTAAATGTATTCCTAACCAGGATCCAAACCTGGGACATCTGGTCAGGAAGCGATGAAAGTGACATGTGAAAAATTTAACATTTTTTATTTATACATACATGAACCAACGGAAACATTACTACTGCTTCTTCCACCACCACCACCGCCACTAATAATAATAATAATTACAGCTACTGGTACTACCACTACTAATACGTATTATTATTATTGTATGATTTGCTTAGGTGAAGGGAAAAGGTGGTCCAAAAAGGGAAATTTTGCCCCTTGGAAAGGGAAATTGTGCCTTCATATTGTAGCAACACTGCCAAGTAGAAGGATAGCGGTGTTCAAGTTCAGAAGATTCAACAAATGCTGTCTGCTGCTTTAAACGTTCGTTTGATTAGTTAGCACGCACCACGTGATCATGCACCACACATTACACCGCTCCAGAACGTAGTGTAAACGGTGCAGACACCAAATGCCCTACTTGAAAACAAATCAACGAAGTAGACGAGTCGGTGTTGCACCAACTAGAGTGCAGAGAGAGTCAAAAAGTGCAGGGAAATATACTGGGATTTCTGATACAAACAGCTGGTAGCGTCAGTCGCTTTCCCTCTCCATGCAATCCTGTTCCCTCGCACGTGTTCATTGGTCGAACCAGGGATTCCCGGGACTAAACTAACAAGAAAATGCATTCCTCTTCGTTTTCTTACCCGTAAAATGAACCAGCGTTTGAGATGGACTGTGAGTATATTCCTCTGTGGTTGTACGCGAAGTCGTAGAGCTGCTTGGCGTGATCCACAAGTTCTGCAGAGTAGCTGGCGTCTGCCTGTTTGAAGGCAATGGAAGAGGCGGCAAGGGCAGCTGCGGTTTCGGCTGCAAGATCAGATCCTGAAACAGAAGAAGGAAGTGGATTTTACGCGACGGTTAAGGAAATTACAAGTTTGTCTTAAGAATCACATACAGGGTGGTTATATATTATTGAGCATATTTCAAGGATGAATAAAAAAAGAGCCAAGTTATGTACCCAAATGTACTTCGTTGTGTTTAATAGACCATGTTGAACAGGCTTCTCGTAAAAACGTCTCACACTCATTTTTTTAAAAAAAGTAGGCATAATCTAAAACTAATAACTACTACAGAGATAGCATAAAAGCCCTGCTCTTCTCAAAATGCTAAAAACATCGGCTAAAACACTATTATCGTCTCCCAACTTAGCTGACGAATCATTGTGAAGGTTAAAACCCTATCGGGGTAATTAAAATCGACACATTTGCATGATCATCATTTGTAATAAAATAAATATAAGAAGACTTGCACGTGTTTCTATATATGTTCCTCGTATATAAGACTTCATATTAAACATGGTGAAATTTTGGTAATTTTTGAGTTAGAAAGTAAAATGTGCCATCCTTCTATTTTCGAGTGAAATTGCCACGTCATACGATTTGCATTGGACTCGGTGAAGCCTTGTGAAATTGGTAAACACAACACGAAAGCAATTATCTACAGTATAGCTTCTAATAACCTTTTTTCTTAATGAACTCAGAAATGACCAAACTTTTAATTACCTTGTTTTACACCCGAGTTCTTAATTTATATTATTATGACAAACGAAAAAAGGGAAGATAGAATAATGAATCAACTTTGCTTGATCTTAGAAAAATCGTTGGCATTAAAGATAGTAAATTACCATCACGAATTAAACTACTGTTGTACTTGTTATTATGGTAAATATAATTTAATGTCCTTGAAAAGAAATGTTAAATAAATCATGCTTGTTAAAGTAAGCGAATTATGGTCACAAAACAAAAATCAGATATATGTCGTAATCCATACTTACATTTTCATTAAAATGTGTGAAAAATAATACATTAACCTGGAATGGAATCTCTTTGACGTCACTTACATTGACATCTATGACATCTGGTGCTTCGGAATAAAAGTAATTTATTATAAAAGCCTTTAACCATTACAAGGCAGATGGAGTGTAACTTACCTGGGCTACTTTCGGTGATCTTGTAGGCTGGTCTTTCCATGGTCATATCCTCTGGCCTTCCCCAGAAGGCGTGATCAGCGTTGCCCTCTCCAACCTGACCATAGAATTCAGTAAGAGCTGTGTGGGCCTTAATGAAATAATCGGTGCCCCATTTTAAGGTAGCTAATCCATATTCTACTTGCCCTGAAAATAGATTTAAGAAATATGAATTAATTGCAACATATGTGATTTTTTGAAGCGAACTCCTAATTTACTCGTGTGTCACATATAATTTGTTTGTTGCATATACTATTAGCAATGTTACTTTGCTGTAATATAATATATATGTAATTGTAAAGAATCATAATGGATTCTTTAATCGTATTACTAATTTCAACCCACAGACATTTTCTATCACACTGCGATAACTTACCCATGCAGTAATGTAGTTGGGTTTGTGTTGCAGCACAAATTAAGGCAAAAGAAATAACTTAGCTAAGAAACAAGGTGACAATAGAAAGAACTGCTGAAGTGGTCAATTGAGATACCTACAATATAAAATTATTCTATTTCTGTCAGCACATTTAGAAACAATTAAAGAAGTTCAGTACTGACTATATTATTTTTATTTATATTTGATTTTAAATGGTGACCCGAGATCTACGCAAAACTTTCCGATGCAAAGATTTTTCGTAATATTATTGTAAAAATTCTTAATTGGATTATAAGATATTCAACAATGTTATATTTCTCTTGTTGTTTCTGCAGTACCATGCGCAGCTGTGTTCGATGAACCGTGTGCTTTGAAAAATTGTCCTGGTCGCCACTGTTGTACCTGTGGGCGACTTCTCGCACTGTGGCCTTGCGGTCGCTCCAAACAATGCGCGACACTCTCCGCTGGCTCAATGAGCCGCTGTCGACACACGGATGGACGACGTTTCGTTGTTACCCATAGTTGAACCGCTTTTGATACGTGCTCACAACAGCGGCACGAGAACAGCCAACAAGCCGCGCCGTTTCACAAATGTCGGTACCAAGGTGCCGTGCCGTTTCAGAGATTCCGGTACCAAGGTGCCGTGCCATCACAATTTGACCTCTATCGAACTGGGAGAGATCGGTAGTTTTTCCCATTCTGACGCCTGACCCACTACTAACAGTGAGCCTGTAGACTTGCCCAATATATACCATGCTGCCAGCGTGTCAGTTGTTTCTCTCAGCGCTCGAGGCGCGCTAAATGTTCCCACGCCAGGGTGGTCATAGTGTAATGGCTCATCGGTGTAGAATTAGAATAAACTCATGCGTATTTTTGTGTGGATCTTGCTAAATGGCTAGTAAGAATTCGAAACAAAAGGTTCATGATTTTTATGCTAATAAATAAATTCAAGCACGATATTATAATTTGCATTTGAATTTCTCGCTGAATCTGACCAATGTCTTCTTTGGTTCTCGCTCATTGCTTATACATGAATTACCAATTAAGAGAAATTTATTAATCAATGTTGTGTGTTAATATTAGTTTTAAAATGTCAATATTTTAGAAATGTTAATCAAGTTACCTTAGTAATCAGATACAAACCTGCTGATTCGTAGGCGTCCGGGAAGTCCACCATACCCCAAGCAAGGACGGTGACGGTGTAAGCCATAGGGAAGCCAAATTTTACGTGGTCTCCAGCTATATAATGTATGGATGAAATTAGTAGTATGAACATTTGAACATTATAGAGATATTAAGTATTATATATATATATTATTATATTATAAATATAAGTAATATTATATATTATATAAAATAAAATAAAATGAAACCTCTCGTGTAAACGTGTAGGACCAACACCCACTTGCTTTGATGTAATTTGAGTATTTTTGATGTGTGTGTGTGTTTATGTTTTACATGTTTTTTTTTTACTTTTCTTACTTTGTATATGTATTTTCTGTTTTTCTTTTCTTTTTCCTCTTTGTATTTTCTTTTTCTTTTGGTGTTTTTATTTTATTTTTTTATTTTTTGTCTTTTCATTTTCTTTTGTATTCTAAGGTTTTTATTCTTTAATATTTCGCCATTATAATCAATTCTTCTATAATGTAAAATAGTGATGATTAAGTGGAAGAAAAGTTTGTGTCTTAACTTCTCCCTCCAAAAAAATAAATAAATAAATAAATAACATGATCAAATTCATGAGAAATTATTCCAAAACACGCTGTAAATATATGTGAAGTGTCACTATATTTAATCTCTTCAGATACATTCGTAGATCTTTCAATGATTATAAGATTTAACTTCTGTTTTCCCATTATAGCTTTAATGTATTTTTTGTGTTTACTTCAAACGAAGTTATGATAGTAATGGCTTGGGGAAAAAACTTGACAATCTACACTCCATTCAAACTTAGGATAACATTAAGTTTAGTTACTGCGCAGTAGTGCTGCAGAGAGGGCATTTCGCTCGAGCGCCAAATAGTTCGCACAGACGACGCTAGTAGCGTACAGAATTGTCAGCTTCTTCGCTCGAGCGAATAACGCTCGAACAGGCAGCCCAACAGTACACGTGTAACCGTAATTTGGCTGTGGTAGTGGGCCCTTAAATATTGATCGTGAAGTGATAGACGCAGTGACATCGAAACTTAAGTGAACATAGTTATTATCTGCATGTTAAATTGTATTTTAGTCTATCTTGCCAATACAGTTATATATGAAAATGAAATATATGATTGTGGGCTGAAACTGCCAGGGCGGATATTTGCACATGCATTTATAAGATTATTGTCACATTAAAATTATATTTGATTCTGTACACTCGACCGCAGCACACTAGATCGTGGGCGAGCGAAAGTGGTCGCATACTGCACAGTCTTCTGCTGCTTTTACATTAGTGAACAAAGTGTATTCAGTATGTCTTGATTGGCAAGAACACATAGGAGCATCTGGGTAATGCATACAAACCGGGATGCAATTCACTATGTCTGTTTCATACTTTTATGAGTTATCAAGTTTTACTCCCTAACCGCTCGAACATGCACAATATTGTACAGTGGGATCCATCAGTATTATCTTGCAAATTGTCCATCACCATGTTCGTGCACTTTATTTGACTCAATAAAAGCTTCAAGAATTAAAAGAAAACTCAAAACAAGCTGTTGACAACTTCTGCACCAGGACACATAAAAATCCATCGCTTAAAAACACGTAGGATGTAAGAGAAAAATTAATGAAAATGGTCATGGACAATTTGCAAGGTAATACTCATGGATCCCACTGTACGACTAGTTAATTTGCAGTTATGCCTGACAGCAACATTTTTAGTTACAACACATTTGCAATTTGTCACGATTTTACATTAATATACAGTTGCGGCAATCTTATGGTGACTGATATAAAATTCTTAAAGATAGTGTACAAAAGATTTGCACCATATTAACCGTACTGCTTTTCGTTTTAAATTTTCTACGGTAAATTAAAATTTATTTACGTCAAAGTTCAATTAACGTAAATATGCAATTACATATCTATTATTTTAAAATAATGAATCCAATGCTTGAATAAGTATATAATACAACCTGTGGTTTTCATTCCGTATGTATTCCACATGTAAATCAACTTTCGAACATACAGTTTAGATTGCCTGTAATAATATAAACTTACCATCATAATACCCTCCAGTCAAGTCTTCCCCGTTCTGCCCTTTGTCGTTGAGTGCAGAATCTCCCCTCCAGGGGATGCGGTTGTCTGCTGGAAGTTTTCCAGATCTCTGAGCCTCGTAGAACAGGATAGAAAGCCCTAGGACTTCACCGTAGTCATACTGGGCAGCTGCAAAGACAAAAGGTGCTCAAAAGTTCATTACATTAATACATTATTGCCCTGCATTGCTATAACCTTGGTGTCAGATATGAACACAGCGAATCCTATTCTCTAGTGAACAAAAGTACTTGAATGTTTATTATTGAAATATTATCGTAGTGTCTTTGCTTTTGGTTCGATTTATATATTTAACAACGTTATATGTATCTTCTCGTTTCCATAATATTATGGATATACACTTAATGTACACGTTTTATAGTTGGAATAAACTCACACATATTTTTGTGTGCTGTTGCTAAATGGCTAGTTAGAATTCGAGACGAAAGGTTCATGATTTTTATCAAGAATTATTCTCCATCCATTTGTAAATCTATGCTAATAAATAAATTGAAGCACGGTATTATAATTTGCATTTGAATTTCTTTCTGAATCTGACTTATGTCTTCTCTAGTAAAATGTGCCATCCTTCAATTTTTGAGTGAAATTGCATTAAATACTCGAAAATTTCGCATACCATACGACATAGTGTGTGCGCTGTTGTACCGTGATCACCAGCTTTGTTACCATGCACATTAGCGCCGCCATGTGGCTGAAGTCTGTAAACCTCCACTCATTCGAAACTTACATCTTTTCTGCTTATACATATTACAACAAGCTGCTCGGATATACGTGCATTAACCTCTTGTGCATAAAGATTTACTTTTCTGACATCTCAAACGGATCACCCGGTATTGTTACATACTCGTAGGTGAACCAGTGGCTTGAACTGTACCATGACGAAACAAAGAATACGTAGAAGTAACTCACACATTCTACTTGCCAATCTTGTTGGGCGTTAAATTTGAAATGCAAATCTGACCAACTTGTAATCTCCCTTCACCAGGAATCGAATCCGCGACCTCATGAATACAAAGCGACAGGACTAACCAGAATGCTATCGAGGAGACAATCGATGTTAGAATAGACACATAGTGGGCCAAGCAGTTTTTGATGTGGATAGTTGTAGACAGGATGGAACACGAAAACGAAATCACATTTTATCGGGAATCTGTAGAGAAGCACCACGCAACGGTAGAAAAGGGGAGAAATAAAGTGGGTGGAGTGAAGCAATGTGCACTGCTGCAAACGACTATGACTTCCCATCCCATGAACTTTGAACTGCTTGGAAGCCTGGCGAAGTTATTTGCGCGGGCTTCTCTGAAAACCCGCTAGAATTTCTTCCACCTTCGCCTCCGAAACACGTCGACGAGAACCTCCAGAATGTTTATTAACTCTTCCAGTCGCCAAAAACTTCGCACACCATGCCTTAATGGTTTTCCCATCAGGTGCTTCACATCCGTAATCACATTGCACTGTAATGATTGATTTGCTCTCTGCACACCAGAATACAGATTGTGCGCGCTGCTGCGGAGTCGCCATTGTGCTTCATGCGATTGTGGCGCTGCATAGTGAGAGAACGGTGAACTTCGAGGTCATGCAATAAAATTCTTTGAGTTTCTCTTTCGTCTAGTACCACTCGCATTCCGTTATATTTCATAGCATTTTCACAATGATGAATTGAAATGTGTGAGGTTGAAACGGAACACGCTATACTAAATTAAATTCTTTATTAAATATCTGGGTTGTTAATAAATGCATTTTAGTCAGCAGTCACCATTACACGATTAATGAACATTGCCATTTTACTGTACCATTGCACCGTAATGGTAATTTTAATCTTATTATTTCACAGCACACTAAAAGTATAATTTACTTCTTTCTGATAATCACATAGACGAGGATACTATATATGCAATGTACGAGGATCATCCAGAAAAAAGGAACGTTTTGGTGTATAACACAAGAGACAAATGAGATGCGTAAAAAGATATGGTACAGAAACTTCATACCTTACTCTACTCCCCATACGCATTCACACATTTATCATAACGTGGTACCAGTTCGTTGATACCATCATTGACCTCGGTTGCCGTCAATGTATTCAACCATGTAGTGACAGCGTCTTTGAGTTCATCAGCCGTGGAGAAGTGCTTTCCGGAAAGAATAGCCCAGAAAACGAAGAATTTTTGTCGTAAATAATTAGGCGAAAGCTGAATTTTGGTGTATTGTTAGACCAGCATAATGGATTATTTTCCCCTTCCCCGTTGCTTCCCCCTACGCCACCCCGAACATTCAATATGCAGTGTCTTTCGAAATCGTCCATATCTCTGAAACTAGTGGACATATCGGGACGTTCTTTTTTACAATTTCAGTGCCAACATTACTCTCTCACAATTTGCTCTTGCTCTTGTAAAGTTCATTTTTTTGAACTGGTTACAGTAGTTAAAGTTTCTTATCAGGCACTTGTCAATTTATATTATTGATTTCTTGCAGTTATTTATATTGATTGATTGATTGTTTAATGTGGTGTATTGTACTTCCCTTTTCTGCAACTTTTGACTAATCGCGAAGGTGAGAATGAGTGATGGTAAGATAAAATTCATAAAGGGCCACTCAAAATAATCCCAGCCAGGGATTCTAACCCAGATCCGCCTGACGTCATAGCGTCTATGATAGCCACTCCCAATGGCGCTCGCAGGATTTCTTCTCAGGGAGGCAGTCACAGAAACTTTTTATTATTATTATTTTACTACTGCTACAACTATTATTATTGCTATTATTGCTGCTATTATTGTTTTTATTTTTGTTGTCATTATTACATTATTATTACTTATGTTTTGTTTTTTAAATTACATACATTTGTAATTTCCATATTCTGTATATCTATATACAATTTTCATATCTGTATACTTAACATTAATTCATGTAGGACAAAAAGCTGTTTTTATAGTCAAATTGTAAAATAGACTAAGCTAAATGTAACCCTAATTCAAATAATAATAATAATGATAGTTGCTGTAACTTACGGCCTGTAAGTCACAGAAAACAATACTTTTTGTTATAAAATATCTGCACAATTTCACCATTAGAATTACATTAACTCTTTCCAGAAATATTACGGGGGCAAGTGTCCCCCAGCGGGCGCCAATGACAACTCCGCTACAGTTATTTGCAGTCGGGCACCGGACATTGAGGACGCACCATAAAATATACAGTAGCTGTACGTTTATATGTCTGTGTTATACAGAGTGAACAAAAAGTAGGTGAACAGTGAATGATAACATTTATGGTAAATGGTTTGTCTCTTTGTCAATGAACACCATTGTTATAGTATAACCCTAACACAAACCCTATTCCACTAATGTCCACCTACTTTTGGTTCACTCTGTATTGCAAGATGTTTAATTTGTAAGGAGCTAAATCCGTTGAAATACACCTCTACATGGATTTTCAATAAGAGAAAATAGTACATACCTACGAGGTGACCAAATGTCACAAGGAAGAGGCAGATCCCTAATTTCCACATGGTGAATAGAGTACAGGATATCCTCCTTGCTTGCTTATATACAGGCGCACATCAGAGCCTAGACATTTATGTGACACCTGCACATCTGGATTTGACAGAATGTCACAATTAGGTAATCAGGGTCGAATTGTGAAATGAATGTTAGATAAAATTATAGATGTTTTCTATCACCTGGCCAATTTCGCCCACTCAACACACGGTATAAAATTAACTTGATGTTTACAATGTGACAGAAGTGTGTGTCAATAATAGCACAAGTGAGTGGCAATTGTTGTGTTGATTGAAACCATCTACAAAGTGTGTAATTTAGCACACCAATACTTAACTCCACTGATTGCTAGGTCAGTGGGTAGGTGTGCGTGGGTTTGGGTGTTGTGAAGTATCATTGATTTTGTGATGCAATTAGGAGAACGGGTTGCTTCGACTACACCGTTATAAATCTGTATGTGTTTGTGTGGAGGAGGTGGGGAGAGGGGATGCGCGAGTGTAAGTGCAGGGTATGTGAAGAAAAATTTTTCACCCTGCCGAGAAGGGATTTTGCACCCCCCCTCCAATTTGTACCCTAGTCTCCCTACTTTCTACGGGCCTCCCCCATGGCGCAGTGGTAGCGTCGTCGCCTTGTAATCAAGGGGTCCCGGGTTCGGTACCCGGTGGAGGCACAGGTGGTTCGGATCCCACTTTAAACTGTAGGTCCAGTCCCAATTAGCCTTACTGTGCATAAAGTGGACTTTAAACAACAAATCAACCAACCAATCCCTACTTTCCACCACCCCTCAATAGAAAACACCGCCATGTTATTATATATTTACGGTTTTAACTAGAAAAACAATTGACCAATTGACGAGTGAAAAACAAACTCATGAATCAATGGAATGAATGGTGCAAGGAACAATTTATGATTGTGGGCAATGCATATAGATGGATAGTAGATTTTACAACCAAAGACCCATGGTTTTATTTGTACACACTTGCATTCATCAATAGATTAAGGACGGGACATGTGCGTACAGCGTCACACATATTACAACTCATCAAAATTCGAAATGTGGTAATGAAAATACTGAAGCGCAACATTCTTAGAATGTCCAATTTTGTCACATCAACGAATCACACTCTATAAAGATATACAACGTTTGAAAATTCCATTTCCAATATCACTCTTCCCTTCTATCAGAATTATCTCCTCCACTAATATGGCTTATGTATATGTTTGTGGTACTGGTAAACTTGAGTGACTATCTACCGACTTCAGAAGAAAAACAATAACAGAAACGCTGACCAAGGTCAACAGAATATTGTTGATAGGGTCATATAAAAGAAGAAGAAGAAAACACAACGCGGCTTTCCAAAACTTGAACTCACCACATGACGTTCCATATTAAAGTCTTGATTTAATGTATGGAATGCTCTGTGCAATAAACTGATACACATATTTCATTTTGTGTTAGTGTCCAATATATTTATTTACCTTTCAGATTAGTCAACACCAATTTAAAACGTGACATTTTTTATCACAAAGGCATTCCAATAATGTGTATATTTTGAAAGGTATAATATGATTAAGTGTATACGTTTAGATTTAACCACAAACGTTTAAATATACTACCGTTAAAATTTAAGAATATCAATGTTAATTTGTCAAAACCGTTACGTTCGTGAACGCATTTATATTTATGCTCAGATAACAGATTAAACTTGTCTCAAACTTGAAACGTGCTTGTCATGTCAAGCGTACAGTGGGATCCATGAGTATTACCCTGCAAATTGTCCATCACTATGTTCACGCACTTTATTTGACCTAATAAGAGCTTCAAGAATTAAAAGAAAACTCAAAACAAGCTGTTGACAACTTCTGCAACATCATACATAAAAATCCATCGCTTAAAAACATATAGGATGTAAGAGAAATTTTAATGAAAATAGTCATGGACAATTTGCACAATAATACTCATGGATCCCACTGTACAAGTCTCCTTTAAGCTTGTGTCTGCATGCTAAGTTCGCAGCAACCTTGAAGCAAGCTTACCATTCGTCAAACTTGCAACAAGCTTGTCTATGGAAATTCAATGGCCGTTTCGCCCAAGCATCGTTAATTCTAAAAGAAGCGTTTAATCAAGTTAACGCTACGTTATCACATGGAGACATTTCTCCAACCGTCGTTAAGGCTAACAGGTCTTTAAGGCCGTCGTTAAATCTGAAAGTTTGACTTCATTAAAATACTTAACAGCGCGTATGTTGCCGGAAATAAGATGAAGAAATTGTGTAAGCTGTTGTGTTAAAAGGTTAATACAAACAAATACAAACAGATTAAAAAGATAATTTGCTTGCCACAGTACAGTAGGATGCATGAGTATTACCAAGTAAAATTTGCATGACCATTTTTATTCTCTTTGTTTTACTCAATGAGAACTCAGAAATTAAAGCAAAATCCAAACACGACAGCTTGTGACAACTTCTGAACCAGCATACGAAAAATTACAATCCTTAAAAACACGTAGGATGCATGAGAAAAATTAATGAAAGTAGTCATGAACAATTTGCAGAGCAATACTTGTGCATCTCACACTATATGGTTACAGTATTGTGTAGTATATATTTGCATTGAATCTGTTTTAACTAAATACGTATATTGAAACCAGTTATGGTCAGCACTACGAACCCTCAGTTGTTGTTGTAGGTCTCAATGACTGGGTTACGCTACTCACTCTTAGCTCCCCAATTTCCTCACGATGATGAGGTTGCCTCCGGTTCCATACACAGGCAGAAATATTAAGAAAACGGTTGTTATGTTTCACCCAGGAGACTCAGCGCGCGTCCCGTAGCTGGAACCTAATGTCTGATGCCTTAGACCCGGCGGCCACAGTCTATTTACTTAGTAAATAAATAAATATAACTTTACTTCTAAGAGACACGCCCACATTACCGTGGTAAAGAATCTGAACCCATGTACGTAATTAGATGCATGAAAGGTCAAAACTGTGGAATATATGTTTGGCTTATTCCACTTTTACATAGTCACAGGCTCGGTTTGTATAAACATTATGTATGTGTCGAGTATGTGACATAAGAAAACAAAAAAATATTTTTGAAATTGTTTACTATTTCTGTACAGAAACCACCAATAGAAAGTCTAGATTATATGCGATTTATAATGAAACCTTTTGATATTAGCTATTTTTACTTTTTACTAATGAATCTGTCACACGAACAATGATGGATGAAACAGAAACCAAATGGCACAGAAACAGCAAAAGAATCAACCATGTTGTTCTCGTATATGTTTTTTTCTCAAACAGCAGGCCCATAGCCAGGCAGGAGCCAGGGGAGTCTGAGCCCCCACTGACACCGCCGTCAGCCCTCTTTACATTATATAAAACTATTTTGTATAATATTTCTGCAGTGAAGAGTGAAATATACACAGCAGATATTATTTTGCTAACAACTCGGTGAAGCATAAATTGACAGAGCATGAATTAAGATCATCGCCGAAGTCTAAGTAGCGGCAAGTATTTAGAAGATTCTCTAAACCAGTGGTTGTCAAACATTTTCCTCGTTGTACCCTTTAGTCATAGGCGTAGCTACGGGGTGTGCCGGGTGTGTCTAGGCACACCCTAATGGGCTTCTTTATCAAAGAGAATTAAAGACAGATATTTCAATAAGAGAGAAAATAAGCGGCAGTTTGTAAGAAGTTGAAAATGTCATTACTTGGTACAAACGTGTGCATTATCGCTGATGAAACGAGTGTCTGTAGTTTTTCGATTTTTTGATGTCACTGGAGAAGGAAGATATTTACTGCATTCTACTCTGTACTGCAGCGCCCTTCTTCTATACCTGTCACAAGCTGCACGTGTGAGAGAGCTTTCTCCAAGCTTACCCAAGTTAAAACTAAATTAAGAGCAACTCAGAAGCAGGATAGATTGGAAGCCCTGCTCTTGCTACTACATATATTCAGAAATTTTCAACACTGTAATTTAGTGAATTTATATTCCTTTACAAACAACAGTGCAATTAAAGAGCCAAGTGATTGTGTTGAAAAATATGCTATTAAAAAGGTACAAGACCTAATTTTTTTTCTTTGTGCACACCCAAATATAAAGTTCTAGCTACGCCTATGCCTTTAGTCCTAACTAAAAGTCTAATGTACCCCCACCATAGGTTTTCTCTGAATAGACGGGGTTTTGAGGAATCTTTCTGGGTGCCTGCAGTAGATCCAAATGGCATTCGGGCTGTTATATTGAAAGATGGTAAACAAATAAACATTACAATTCTACGTTTATTATTTTACTGGGTGTTCCTACGTTTACAATCTTTATGATTAGTTACAAAAATAAAATGTGAAACACATGTATGCTAAGATGTATATAACAAACTTTAATTTTCATATATATTTTTTTAGAGTAATTAAAAAAAAGTGAAGAACAAAAATAAATTTGTAACCAAACTCTCAAGCACAATTTTGGAATTTTTGTTGTAAATCCTCGGAGTTTCTAGTGAGAAGGATGTGGCTGCATAGCCTGACATAGTTTCTTGATATCTGGTTGTGCCTTTGAAAGTTTCAAGGAAAGATTCGGCTCCAAATTTAGTCTATTACAGATTTCGAACGAGTGTTTTGTTTCAAGAAATATGAAACAAAGAAGAGTCAGTGACAAAATCAGCCTTATGTTCCTGTTGAGCGTTAGAGCTAAGAAGCCTGAAACAATGAAGTCTGCAGCAAAAATGTTGTCGTGGGGTATTCTCGACATTTCTCTTCCGACCTGATCGCGTACCCCTTTCAAGTTATTCATGTACCCCTGGGGGTACGCGTGCCACAGCTTGAGAATCAGTGCTCTAGACTTTAGAAAGTTTTTTTCTGAAGGAAGCTTCTTTATCTGTACCTTCGATGCCCGTATTGCGACCTCTCCTTTATACAGAAATCTGTGACTTCGACGTCATCATCCACATTCCTACCACATCTGCGTCAACAGCTTCCAGGTTTTGGGAACAAAGGGGAGTTTTATTGCTTCGGCCGGAGGTAAAATGTACAGTAGGCACTATGATTGAATACTGTACATTTTCTCTTGTATGGTGTAAATATCAGTGTCATCAAAAGTAGTATGGAGAGTGTAGTAAGGGACGATGTCAGAGTAGAACGCAACTAGCACTTCATGAGACGGTATATGAGATACATATAAAACTGTAATATTTGTGTGATATTTTTAAATTGTATATTGCATATTAACTCAATAACCCTCCACCACCACACACACACACACACATACCTTCATTTAATACTGTTAAACTTTTCAAAACTGAACTTGGTTTACAAATTCCCTCGCTGATAACCCGTGAGGGCTCCCTGGAGATCAATTCTAGCTACGGGATAATTCTCACGGTGCAAAATTTTTTTCCATCTGTTCAAAAAAACGTGTCAATACTATTTTCTAGAAGTAAAGATAAAGTAAATAAATATTTTTCTTAAGTTTGATGTCAGTGTCGGCAAAACTGTCGTTACAACATTCTTCATGCCATGCCACCCTATTCAATTGTTTTAAAGATATTCTGCACTTGGAGGTAGAAGCATATAACTCTTCATGGCGGCATCCCTCCGTCCCCTACTGACTTTCCAGACATGGAGATTTATCAGTCCAGCCACCGCGCTCTGGAAGCCTGCGTTGTAGTCCAGCGCCACCTCGCCTTGGACGTAGTCGTCTCTGGCGTCGTTGAAAGTGTCATTCTCGTCCGGCCCGCCCACCAGCGCTCCGTAGAGAACTTGGGGATTGGGATCTTTGCTGTTGAATTCATTCCACCCGCATGGCGCAGGGATGTCTGGACAGGATCTGAAAGACGATGGCAAAGGTTAAGCTTTCTGCGTCTACCTCTTTTTAGTCCACATGTTTCCACCTCTGACTGAAGTCATGTACTAGATCTGATTCAATTTTATTTCTTTTATTCGCGTTTCGGCTACATTTGGCTAATTATGAAGATGATTATGAAAGTTATATGATGAAATGTTCAAGGGAAGGGTAATTCCCGAAGTAAGCCCACCCCCACCCGCATACTTTCGAAGGTATGCGCTTACTGTCCTACTGTCCTGGTGCCTTTAAATAAACCAGGAATTCAGTTTCTCTGAATTTCAACGCTCCCTCCGCCTTCTTCTATTTTCTTTTCTGTTTATTAATCAAAATATACAAAACATAGTAGTATAATAATGTTTGTGAGAATTTACACACTTTGATTTATGTTTACCTATTCTGGGATCCAGAACAGTAATTAATTCTGTTAATATGTACATAATGTAATCAATTAGAAGTTAATTAATGGAGTTTTATTGTAATTAGTATTATGTAATTAATTAGGAGTTAGTAAGTGAATAATTAGTAATAATGAGTTATTTATACATTTGATTATATCCTTTTATTTTTGACTCGTGAATTTAGTTATGCGTGGATTTTAATGTATTGCACATACTTTGAAATGTGCGTTATATTTGATAATAATAAATCTAATGGTTTAGTTTCAGTTAATTGTCTATTCTGGTAGACACACCGCCACGCACGCGTGACTGCTCATTCCATAGCCACTCAACGAATTCGATATGATGATGATGAAATATATGGATGAAGGTACAGTGTCTCTCAAAAGTTTAAGGACAACGACATCTTAAACTAGGCAACCCAATTTACACATGGCGTTGGTGGGTTGCGTGTAGAGTTAGGCTCAATTTCAGGGTTGCCACATGCACAATAGATATTTGTGAAATACGCGAAAGAAATGAAAAGAAGTATTTTTGTATAAAATTATTAAAAATATCAATATTATTACGCAAATGACGAATTTCTTTCTAAAATAAAAAAAAAACTAGGTTTTCTAGTATTTCATCGCTGATAAGCCTAAGGAGAGGATAACAGGTTAGAGGAAACGAAAGACAACAAAGGAGAGGAGAAGAGGAAAAGTAGAGAAGAGATGAAAGAGAGGATAGACGTGGAGAGGAGAAGTAGTGAGAAGAAAGGAAAAATCGAGGAGGGATGAGGAAAATGGAGCAAAGAAGAGAGGAGGAAACGGAGAGGAGAGGAGGAGACGAGAAGAGGGGAGTGGAGAGTAGAGTGAAAGAGAGTAAAAGAGAAGAATGAAAAGAAGAGGAGAAGAGTGCAGTGGAGTCGGAAATCTAAGACAGGAAAGGAGATAAGAGGAGTGGGATGGAGACAAGATGCGAGAAAAATAGAGAAGGTGATATGAGATAAAATCAGAGGAGAAGGAGGAGAGAGAAGAATAAGAAGGAGAAGAGAAAATAGAAGAGAATGGAAACAAAAGGAGAGAAGAGGTATTTGGAGAAAATATCGTCTCGGCGTCAAGAATTGATTCATTGATTAAATTATCGACATGAAACAAAACAGTCAATAACGTTTTGAAACATATTGGAGAATGTATTAGATCGGTGCCATATGCCTTTTGGATGAGTTCAGAGCAAGATGAAATCTTTCACGTAAGATCATTGATTTTACCTGCGATCATACCACTAAAAGCATGAATGTAATTTTAACATTTATAAGAATTATCCATTTTTTCTCGACTTCTCGGTTCGTTGAAATGAAGATGTAATTTAATATTTCCCCTTCCCCCATCGTTAATTCCAAACTGAATCATCATTCCGTTTCACACAGCGTGGTCAATGAATACAGTGGGATATATCTAAAACTTACGAAAATTTTCTGCCACCGGAGGGGTTTGAACCTACGACCACCAGATTGACAATCCTCAACGGTAACCATTACCCTACAAGCTGTAGCTCCTGAAAACAGGTAGAAGGAGCTGACCAACGTGAAATGTAGATGGAACTCTCCTCTTACATGTAATGTGCAAAGAAAACTTGTTTGTAACAAAGAAAACGAAGGTAGAACAGGCCTCCCTGATGGCGCAGTGGTAGCGTCATCGCCTTGTAATCAAGGGGTCCCGGGTTCGATACCCGGTTGAGGCACATAGTGGTTCGGATCCCACTTTAAACTGTAGATCAAGTCCCGATTAGCCTTATTGTGCATAAAGTGGACTTAGAACACCAAATCAGACCAAACCAAACGAAGGTAGAACGAATCGGCGAAAACATTTAACGGAGAATTGCACATGTTGAAAACATTGCATTCGATATTTGCGGAGTTATCCTTGCATTGCATAGTATATCCTGAATTTCCACAAATATAAAGAGTTATATCATTAATATTTGTCAATGTCTTTAAACGAGTACAGAATTATCGTTAGAATATCATAATTCATTATATTATACATGAAATATCCTTTGAACGTGTGTCAATTCATGTATTTGTTTTTTTATATATACATTCCAGATGCAGAACAATGTAGCCACTTTGCACTGCTATTACAAATAATGTTACCATGCTCTTGTTTAATAGAAGGGGAAATATGTTTTCTAGTATGGAGGATCGAACCTGGGACCGCAATCAATGCTTTCAAGAACTCTAACCAATACACTACGCCCTTCGTTTCCCTTGTAGCAACAATTCTTAATCAGTCTCTCGCCTCAATATTGTAAATATTATCCTGGCAAAGAAAAGTTCAATACTCTGATATAGCTCTGTACTTTTAGAATTACTTTATACACATGCATTTAACTCTGAATTTCTTTCTGCGTATTAATATATCTAAGCTTGTGAATAATTTATTTGTAATTTCATAACGGGTACATGAACATTTACGATATAGTTCCTAACAACTTGGAATCTAGTAAATAGATACTTTCAAGTCTTCAAATTAATTTTAGACTACTAGATTTGTGCAAGAGAATTGTATATGTGATCCGTTTCTAGTCATTCATTGCTGAAGCAAACGTTTTAAAACTCTGTGGAATTTTCATTCTGAGATAAGTTTGTTTACTTGCTACATGTATGCGAACTACACTCTGTCCCACTTATCTCTGGAGCAGGTGAACGAAAACAAGTATCTGAGCAGCGATGAACACGTGAGAGGAACGGGATTGCGTGGAGGGAGGAAAGCCACTGCAGTTACCAGCCTTCCCAGCAGCGTGCACTGTTTCGCTCTGTCCAGTCGATCCCCCCCTTCCCGCTTCTCCCCTTCTTTTCTCCTATGCGCGGCTTTGCTCCAGCGATGCTGGGACAGGACACAATTAATTGTTTTCGCAAAAAGTATCTCTGAGTGCCACACATTTCATTCTTGCTCACATGAAAAAATGTCAATTTGCATTCAGGGGTAGTTTCACAGTTACAAACTCTTTTGTCCTCGATGAGAAGTTTAGTGTAAATAGGCATTTTGTTTATAATTTTGAAATTGAAGTCTAAGGTTAAAATCCTCATATTTAAGGCTTGAACTCGTAATCTAAGAGGTTTGAAGATCCGTCCTCTTTTTTGTGCGTAACCTTCTCTATTTCTTTCTCTATTAATTATTCATCCTCATCGTCGCGATTAGCCAAAAGTAAAATAAGAATAGTCCCCCTCCTTGACTGTGCTGTCTAAGGCGCTGTGCTTTGGACTTCGACTGCGGGACGTCATGGGGTTATGGGTTCGAGCCCGCCTATGTTCAGTCTTAGGGTTCTCGGCCTGGGTATAAGGCCGGTAGCAACCCACCATCGTGAGGAAATTGGGGAGCTACGAGTGAGTAGCGTAATCGGGTCTTGGAAATCTCCTATAACGGCAGGGGTTCGACGTGCTGATCCCACGTCACCCCATTACCGGTTGAAGAACTCCACACCTCTAGGTAGGACTGTGGGAGGGAGACTGGCAGTCGGGAGATAGGTCAAGGCCCTTCGAGGATTGTCGAGCCATGGGTTATTATTATTATTATTATTATTATTATTATTATTATTATTATTATTATTATTAAAAGAAGAAAATACAAGGGAATGAAGAAAACTGTATTTTGTAAATATTTATCTATAATAAAGCAACCATTCAGTTTTATTTTGTTTTTCATGGATAGGGTTAGCAGATCGCTGTAAGGAAAATGTAGGACATGCTGTCCCAAAATGTAGGACACAGAACATGCTCAATAAATAATACATATTTCTCTAAAACACGTTAGGAAGTAGTTGAAAAATGACACTTTTCAGTTTTTTAAAAAAATATTTCCCAACGAATGTTTAAATGCAAAATTTCAAATCTTGCAATCATACTAATCAATGCACCTCTCACTACTTGATTTAAGTGGTACTTCTCAGAGGAGACAATTTTTATGAAAATTTCAGGTTTAGTCAAGCTATATATTGATGTTAGAGTGGACAGTCAAACTCGTTGAAATTATAGGGACCAGTACCAAACATTTTACAGACTTTATGAAACAATAATTCTCTCGTGAGTCCATTGTGCTGATGGTAATGAAAGTACTCCCTCAATATTTGAATTATGACCTTTAATGGCAAACAAATATTCAGCAATTACTGTAATTTAAAATGGTTCCATCTTGGGTAGTTTTTAGTTCAATAACCGGGTGTCTACCAAAATAATACATCCAGAAATCTTGACTTTTTTTTGGACTTTTCTACATCCTACTTAGATAAAGTTGGAAATTAGTGATTAAGAAAATAAATATTTATTTAATGAAAATCCCTACCAAAGGGCCAGTTAAGATGAACACTGAAGCTGAATTTAAGAAGAGAATTAGATCTGCTATTTCGTATTAATGCATCCTGAACTGTGTTTGGCAGTCAAGCGAGGCTTTGGCGTCTGGACTCGCAGCCAGTATAATCTTATGTGGGGTTTGTGTCGGTTGTTCCTATATGTTTATGACTATCCATTCGTCCATCTTATCTTACCATCATTCATCCTCATCTTCGCGATTAGCCAATGAGACAGAAAAAAGTGAAGTAAAATAAACTAAATCAACCAATCAATAGCAAAAATTCTTGACCACAAGAATAATTTATTGCCTTTTTAGTGACTTCTTGACCTACTTGTTGATTTTTTACTTTTTCTTGACTTCCATGACTTTCTTGACTGGCAGACACCCTGAAAAACTTTGTTATCTATACTCCTGCTTTACAATCAAATTATATTGAATATTGAATAAGAATGGGTAACACCTTGTTCCATCAGTATAAACCCTTAGGCAAGGAATTCTGCTCAGGCATTGAACAGTGACTTTATCAGAAAGTGGTCCCAAGACTTTGTTCATTAATTGCTTCCGTTTTCCCGTTTGGTTAAAAGCAGGACAAACTTAATTATTTTTGTGCAATGACTGAATCAACATTAATTTCACTATTGAATTTGGAAGCGCAGTCCATAGACTTGTAATTTGCATGACTTTTTTCTGTTACTTATTTTCCTAATTAATATTATGTGACGCTCAAAATGTAGGACATTTATGATATTTTTAAAATTCCTCCAGGACGCCGGACATAAGGCTAAAATGTAGGATATGTCCGGGAAAATCCGGACGTCTGGTAACCCTATTCATGGATCTATTGCCACTACTACGCTTTAATCCCGATAAGTATCTTACATGTTACAGGATAAAGCACGTGTTACTATTCGAATACTTATTTAATAAGCTTTTTGTTTGTCAGGAATTATGACTTAAACTATTGCATGTTGAGCTAGTGCCCACTTAGCCACCTCTGATGAAATCAATCATTCTTCAGATTCTTTTTAAAATTCGACTCTGGTCACTTGTAACTTGCTGGGTGCAGACGTTGTGTATCGACGCACAGTGTTTTGCGATAAGAAGCGGCCTTGAGTATAACGTGATTCACTTTGAACGCGAGCAAGCTACGCTACCAAGCTTGTCTGCCTTTGAAAACAAAGTCATTTTTGCACCGTTTCCGAACGCGATTGCTATTGTAGAAGTACATATTCTCTCAAAAGAGCAAGAAAGGAAATTCGACCAATGTTCTCCCGTCGTTTTCTAAACATAGAATTATAATGAATTTTCAAAATGAATTTTCAATGGCGATCGGACAATTTGAACTGTTTTGTAATCTCTCTCCCTTTCTGTCTCTCTCTTTCTTTCTCTCTCTCTCTCTCTCTCTCTCTCTGTCTCTCATATATATATATATATATATATATATATATATATATATATATATATATATATATATATAATTTTGGGTCTGGCCCTTCCTCAAAGAAATCCTGGATACGTGCCTGGTCGACGTCAATGACAGAAATGCAAGCAATATTTTTATTTATTTTTAACCCAATTAAAGGAATGTAGAAGAATTTAAAAGAAATTAGAAAGAGTGGAACTTCTGTTGCTCTACCTTAAAAATTGTTGTTCTTCGAGGAAGAAAAATAAGAAGAATTTAGTCCAGCACCTTAACACAGTGTCCCACGAGTATCTCTTGACAAACACTGCCAAATGTGATTTGATTTCATGAATAAAATTTTTCCCCTGTCACATTTGGCAGTTCGCAAACATTTTTGCAAACGGTGTAATTATTTCGTGTTACCTTGCGCAACAGCAAATACATTTCATAAGACGTTCTGGACACGAGACTTGCGTCAGTAAACAAGCATTTCGTCTGTTACAGTATCACAGGAAGAGAGCATCGTTCTGCTATGTTCAAGCCTCTAGATATTTTCCATTCCCATTCATAATATCTAAGAAGAAATAACTCAAATTTTCACAACTATAATATTCTAGTTTTTCATCATCACATCAAATTATTTCTCGAAGATAGCTGCTATTGATTGATTGATTTAGTGCTTTAAGTCCACTTTATGCAAAGTAAGGCTAATCGGGACTGGACCTACAGTTTAAAGTGGAATCCGAACCACTATGTGACTCCACTGGGAATCGAACCCGAGACCCCTTGATTACAAGGCAAAGCGGAAAGAATTTACAATACCGGACCCTTCTGTAATTTCTATGCTACGTCTTATACTCACGAAATAATTAGTCGCGATGATTATCTCAGGTCAACATGTTTGAGTGAGGCGAAGAAATTGTTCATTGACGTGTAGAAGTTGTAAAATAAGCTTTTCAATTCTCGCAATGACTCTCCGTATACAAGTATGGGATTCAAATTTGTTGATATGAACAATTGACGTTCGCAATTAGTTACGCTGTATACAGCGTTGCCACACTGTTGATTTCATACTTGGAGAGCATGGAAATGCGTCGAGGATGACGAAGAAGACAACAGTGACAGTGACAATCACGATGTAGTAGAACATGTGGAATGTGGACTGATTTGATTACAGGTAAGTTTGGCAACAGTGCATCGATTGTAAAATTTCAGGATACAAAAATGGCGTCTTCGATGATGAACGTTTCCCGTTAAAGTGCTACAAAAATAAGACTTTTTATTGGTTCGTTTTCACAAGTAGCGCAAAACCATTCACGGATAGCCCCACTGACCATTCTCGGTAAGGTTAGGTTAGGTTTGGTTAGGCAAACATAGTTAAAATTTGGGGTCGTAAAACCATGCACAGGTAGACCCACACACCATTGACGGATAGCCCCACGAACCATTCACGGTGGTTAGATTAGGTTAGGTTAGGCAAGGCAAGCATAATTAAAATCAGGAATGTATATTTCTTTTTTTTAAGTATTGGAAACAAAATTTTCCGGTAAATAATTAGCAATCGTGCCGATCGCAGACCACTCAATTTCCCTTATTTTGCAATTTCTACACGTGACGCACAAATTTTAACTTCAAATTCGTGATTAGGAGACATCAATTAGTGAGTATGCCAAATATTACAAAAGTCGGGGAGGGGTCCGGTATTGTAAATTCTTCGCCATCGGCGAGCCTGATTAACTGCTATACTACAAGAAAGCAAGTCAAAATTAAAGTAAAAGTTTAACTACATTTATACCCAACGACATTTTAAATATTGCAAGGACAGAATACTTAAAAATTGATGCTTCAACGGAAGGTAAAAGCGTGGTATAGTGGCTAGTATTCTCGATTGGGCTGTTAGCGGTCCTAGGATCGATCCTCCTTACGAAGTGTTCTCTTTCTTTCGATTCTCCATTTTATTAAACAACGGCATGGTGGCACTATTTGTAATAACAGTGTATAGTGGCTACATTGTTCTGCATCTGGAATGTGTGTGTGTGTGTGTGTATATATATATATATATATATATATATATATATATAAATGAATTGACACACGTTCACGGGGATATTTTCATGTATGATATTCTAACGATAATTCTGTACTCGTTTAAAGACTCTAACAAATATTAATGAAATAACTCTTTATATTTGTGGAAATTCAGGATATACTAATTTTACCACTTTCCCCACTCGAGATCAATGCAAGGATAACTCCGCAAATATCGAATGCAATGTTTTCAACATGTGCAATTCTCCGTTAAATGTTTTCGCCGATTCGTTCTACCTTTGTTTTCTTTGTTACAAACAAGTTTTCTTTGCACATTACATGTAAGAGGAGAGTTCCATCTACATTTCACGTTGGTCAGCTCCTTCTACCTGTTTTCAGGAGCGACAACTTGTATGGTAATGGTTACCGTTGAGGATTGTCAATCTGATGGTCGTAGGTTCAAACCCCTCCGGTGGCAGAACATTTTCGTAAGTTTTAGACATATCCCACTGTATTCATTTCTTCAATGCATCAATTCTTGACGCCGAGACGATATTTTCTCCAACTACCTCTTCTCTCCTTTTGTTTCCTTTCTCTTCTATTTTCTCTTCTCCTTCTTATTCTTCTCTCTCCTCCTTCTCCTCTGCTTTTATCTCATATCACCTTCTCTATTTTTCTCGCATCTTGTCTCCATCCCACTCCTCTTATCTCCTTTCCTGTCTTAGATTTCCGACTCCACTGCAGTCTTCTCCTCTTATTTTCATTCTTCCCTTTTACTCTCTTTCACTCTACTCTCCAATCCCCTCTTCTCGTCTCCTCCTCTCCTCTCTATTTCCTCCTCTCATCCTTGCTCTATTTTCCTCATCTCTCCTCGATTTTTCCTTTCTTCTCACTACTTCTCCTCTCCACGTCTATCCTCTCTTTCTTCTCTTCTCTACTTTTCCTCTTCTCCTCTCCTTTGTTGTCTTTCGTTTCCTCTAACCTGTTATCCTCTCCTTAGGCTTATCAGCGATGAAATACTAGAAAACCTAGTTTTTTTTTATTTTAGAAAGAAATTCGTCATTTGCGTAATAATATTGATATTTTTAATAATTTTATACAAAAATACTTCTTTTCATTTCTTTCGCGTATTTCACAAATATCTATTGTGCATGTGGCAACCCTGAAATTGAGCCTAACTCTACACGCAACCCACCAACGCCTTGTGTAAATTGGGTTGCCTAGTTTAAGATGTCGTTGTCCTTAAACTTTTGAGAGACACTGTACAATCACAAACACATACTAACAGCACACAACAAAAGTTCCACAGATAATTATACTGGTCATGTGTCCAGACGCCAGAGCCTTGCTAGTCTGCAGAATGTAGTTCAGCGTGTACTATGTGGAAGTGAGGTTGACATTTGGGCTTATTAAGTGGAAGGGTCTCCTCGTAGTACTAGATATACAGGGGATGGACAAAAATATGGAAACACTTGCAGAAATGCACATTACCGTTAATAATATCGAGTAGGACCACCTTTGGCACGCAGAACGGCCTGCAGTCGACATATAATGGACAAATACAGGTAGCGTATGGTTGTCAAATGGAGGTTGTACCATTCTTCCTCCAAAGCAGCTGCAAGTTGTTGTAGGGACGATGGTGATGGGTAGCGGGCTCGCACCTTGGTCTCCAAACCCAACCACAGGGGCTCAATAATATTGAGGTCTGGCGATTGTGGAGGCCATGGCAGATGTGACACTTCATCTTCGTGCTCATCAAACCAGTCCTGGACGATGTGAGCTGTATGAAGAGGGGCTCTGTCATCTTGAAACACGGCATCACCATCTGGGAATAAAGTTTGCACCATGGGATGCAGCTGGTCACTCAAAATGATTAATTACTTAGTCACTGGCAGTGACATGTCCATGCAGGGTGATGATGGGTTCGGCAGAATACCAGGAGATGGCTGCCCAAATCATCACTGAACCACCGCCATGGTTCAATCTCGGTAACAGACAGTCTGTATCGTACGCTTGTGCTGGCGTTCTCCACACGTACACTCGGCCAGCAGTTGGAAACAATGTAAAGGATGACTCATCCGACCAGATTAGAGTCTTCCACTGCTCCATTGTACAGTTTTTATGGACGTTGCACCACTGTCTCCGTCTAGCAGCATAGTCAACAGTCACGAGTGGTTTGGGAATTGCAGATCTGCCATGAATACCCTGCTTGTGGAGTTCTCTTCTGACTGTTTTGACGCTAACAGGGTTTGTAAGAACTGTATTCAGCTCAGCAGTGACTTTTGGAGCCGTGGTGATCTTCTGCTTGGTCACAATGTGTGTCTGTCTCTGTCACGCAACACACACTTGCGTACACGTTGGTGCTTCGCTGTTGCGGTTTTTCCGGAAGTCTCGTAGGCAGTCGTGATCTTCGAGACTGTGCCTCTTGATACACCAAACATTTCCGCTACTTTCGTCACGGAAGCTCCCACCATACGCGCACCCACAATTTGCCCTCTTTGAAACTCTGCCAGCTCAGACATGATTCACGATAACCTGCACGGACCGGTCGCTGAACTGTAACTGGCCCATCTGTCAGGTTGGCCAGGGTGTATAGCCTCTCAGAAGTGCCAGTGACCACAGCGCCACCTACCATTTAGACGCAAATCGTGTTTGAAATGGCTACCTGTTTTATACCAGATGCTTCCATATTTTTGTCCATCCCCTGTATATTTCGGAGGGTGGGAGTTCGAAATGTATCAGAAATAATAATAATATGTATAATTAATACATTAATATTATTTGTATGTGTACACATAATAATATGCAAATTAATTTATATTGTTATTGTTATTATTACATTAATAGGTAAACGATAATAGTACGTATTCATTTTCTACCCTATGTGGCAAGGCAAATTAAGGTCATAAAATAAAATTTGAATATTTATTGATTATTGGCCGCGGTGGCTCAGTCGGTAACGCGTCTGACTACCATGCTAAAGGTCCCGGGTTCAGTCCCCGGCAGGTTCAAATCCGGGAACTTTTCTAACGGTGGAAGCGGCCCCGGTGTTCACCCAGCGTCGAATGACATGGGTACCTGGGGGAAACCCTGGGGGGTAAAGGCGGTCAGGGGCGTGATGCTGATCACATCGTCCCCACTTACGACAGGATCAAGAAAGTGTGGGGCGTTACCCCCACACCCCCTATACGCCTTCATGGCGTGGTGCTAAGCACAGGAAAGCACTTTACTTTACTTTTTTTTTACTTTACTTTATATTTATTGAATAAAAAAACAAGTTAGGTCCAGTTCATGTAAACTAAAATTACTGATTAAAATTGTATATATTTTATTGCAAATAGTAATGTGCATAAACCTTATTTTCGAAGACGTTTAATCCCAATTTAATCTTTGCCTTCCAGTAAGTCGGCGGAAATATACAACCCTCTGTTGTACAAGAAATGCTAAAAAGTATATTTGGATTATTATTTTTTTAGTACTTCGTAAGTCATCGTAGTGGGGTGTCCTGCCCCCTGCACCCCTCTAATTTCTAATTACATCTGTCTGACTGGTTCGAAACGTCTTTAAATATTTGTTGACACGATACCTAAGTAATACATGACAGGCCCGTACCCAAAGGAGAAATACCCTGAAATATTTAAATATGAACCTTTAAAAAGCTATGAAAGTAACATGGACGATTTTGCAAATTTGCAAAAAAAATCAATTTTTCGGTTTGCAAAAATGAATGTGTTTTGTTGTGTAGAAGCCTGTAGTCGGCAATATTTGGTAGTTTTAGTTTTATAATCATTGATGCAAGGCTACCACCGTGGATGAGTGGTTAGCATAGAACGCTAGGACGTAGGGAGACCTGGGCGAAGGTCTTCATCGTGAGTGTGTTCCTTCATCAATTTCATCATATCATCGCTCATCTTCATCGCCGCGATTAGACAAACTTGACAGAAAAGCAAGCTAAACTCCTGTGTACGAGCCTTAGCATATATATACAAAATAAGGACAAAGCACGAATGCAAAACTAATATAAGTGTGAAATCTTAGCATAAAACAAGAATTAAATAAAATCTGACACTTAAAAAACATTCAAACAATTCGACTATTTTGTAATATCTCTCTCTCTCTCTCTTTATATATATATATATATATATATATATATATATATATATATATATAGGATACATACATACACACACACACACACACACATCTGACCCCTCCCTCAAAATAATCCTGGGTGCGGGTCTGATACATGCGCATAAGTTGGGACCTAACTTTGGGAATGGGGCAGAGGCAAACTTGAGGTTTAACTTGGGGGAGGGGCAGAGTAAAACTAGAGGTTTAAATTTTTGGGGGGGACAAAATCATTTTTTTTCTATCCCATAAAAATTTGCATCCAGAACTACTTTGCTGTTAAATTTCAATCATAATAAAAATTAATCATTACTTTTCTCCTTGGGTCCCAAAAAGTACTATTAACGTCTAAATTTTTCGTCGTCTTCTTCTTCTAAGAGAACCAAACCCAACAAGCCTAACCTAACCACCACAGGCTATAACCACACCCCAAAAAGCTACCAGCCAATGGAAATGCTTAAAACAATTGTAGCAGCAGTCACTACCAAATATTAATAAACCTGTAGATTTGGGGGGAGGGGGGGTAAGTGCCCTCTTTCGCCCGCCAAGTGACGCCTATGCGTATTTATGTGTGAGAAAATGGAACGTTACTACTTACGATCCTCTGTGATGGGGTCTTTGGGGTGGGTCCTTGCCATATCCAATGACGAAACTTCTTCCACTGTCTCCTAGCATGTAATCAATCTGCTGTTTAGCGAATGTTCTGTATGTTCTTGTTTTAATTCCTGCTTTGGCCGCCTGAAAATATTCATGTTCATGTATACTGATATCATAAAGTATTTCGAACAAATTTGTCCATCATCATTCACCATATTCAATATTCATCCCTTTGCTAACGGCTTCATGTAATCGTCTCGTCGAATCACAGAACTTCAACTGTTCGGTGGTTAAAAATAGTTGAAATGAAAGAACAGACGACTACAGTCTTTCCGTAAGAGTATTTTTATCTCTCATCTAATAAATGTACCTAGTGACTAGAGCCCGGATTTGAATGTAATTACTAGAACTAGAATTTTTTTGACCTAAAAATCACCAAAATATGCTCTTATGACCTAAAATTGTACAAAATATGCACTATAATTTGAAAAATATGCCTTTATAATTGGACTGTTTGAAACATCAATATCTAAATGTTGAGATATGTGCACATACGTACTATTTTTAGTTTACTTCATGGGCCCTGAGTTGCAATCCACAATGAATACTTTCTGTAAATTTTCAAATTAAAATGAAAAAGTTTTTGCTGCAGCCAAAAAAAAAAACCTCCAGTGAACCTGGGAGTAAGAACGAATTCACTACGAAAATGGCTGCATATTTCTTGAAAAGCGAAATTATGCTGAATATGCCCGAAAATCCATCAAAATATGCTCTATCACGCAGAAATGGCTAAATATGCCAAAATGTGCCCTTAAGAAGCACCCTAATATAATTAGTTTCTTCATAATATGAATTTCTATATATTTGGGGAACACTTCACTCTTAAAGAAATAAATATGCTAAGTCATGAAAATCCTAGTCCCAGGAATTACATATTCTATTCCTTTCTAGATACATACCTTGAACACGAAAATGTCAACGAATAATATAACTGACATGATTTTGCTACATATTTGCAGGGATATTACATATTTTACATATTTGCTAATTTACTTTACACAAAACAAGATATTTTGGCAATTTTTTTCCTATCTTGATCCTTTTTCCTATATTTTCGATCTCTGAAGCATGATGAAGAAAATTTGTAGCTCATGGATGTCATATTTTCTGCCAAGTCGAAAGACAGGCTAAAAAAAAAAAGAACAAACGGGAACTGTTATTTATTGAAATATGCTGGAGTTTCTCCCCTCCCCCTCGTTCTGGTTACATATACCTAGTATATTTCGCTTTTAGGTTTAGGCAAAGCACTTTGAAACTTGGCATCGGTGGACAAGCAAGATACTTTCCTGTACGTAGCAAGTTACACAATATGTTCCCTTGTACAAAAAGCACAAAAGTAGATGTATTTTCATTCGATTGTTCTTTGTGTAGAGACTTTTTTACAATTTGTTTCGAAAGTTACAAAGAGCTCTCGTACATATTTATATTTCCACAATAATTTGCCATGTGAAAAGTAATTAATATTTGATAAAATTGGTTTCTTAAATATATACAAGTTGCTGTGCTCTTTGGAGTTTATTAATTTGATACAAATTTTAAGTTGATCAACTTATGTCCTTAAAATTATGTTGAATATGTTCAAATCAAATCAATATCTAGCAGAATTCTTGAAATTGCTTGGATACTCGATTAAAATCAATATTATATATTCTTTGAATCTACATATTTAGGTATACATTTTGTTAATTATTGCTATATATTTATGTACATATTTTGTATATAAATATCCGGGGTGTACTAACAACTAATGAAAAAACATGTGGACGTTGTGAGGAAAAGGCTTCTTATTACTGAAGTAAATAACTTCGCGACATTTCGATCACAATAAACAATTTCTGTTATTGATGGAAGCATGTATGCTTTTTCCGGTTATCTCCAGAGCAAGCGAACGAAAAGAAGTATTTGCGCATGTAGTGACGCCAGACGGCTCCACCTATATGAACACATAAGACGGAATGGGATTGCGTGGAGGTCGGGAATGCGACTGCAGTTAACTGCTTTCGCAGCAGCGTGTACTGCTTTGCTCTAACCCCCCCCCCCCCATGGTGCCAAAACTGGGAGGGGTAAGGACATTGATCGATTGATTTAGTTTATTTTACTTCGCGTTTTGTGCCTCGGAGCTAATTTGCGAAGATCGGGATGAGTGATGAAATGATAAAATTGATGAATGGGCTTTCACAAACAACCAAGCTCAAGCGGGATTCGAACCCGGGACCCTTGGCGTCGCAGCGCGGTGTGCTAACCACTCGGCCACACAGGTCCGGCAGGGGCAAGGACAGTTTACTTTCACTTGGTATATAAGGTTTAGCATAGTGCTGGAGCAACTGCCCCCCATAGCCCCCCTCCTCCTAATCGCCGCCACTGTTTCGCACATAGTGACATGCAGATCACCGTGATAGCTTGGGGTCTCACAGTGTGAAATGTGTCATTTCTATCTTAAGCCTCGTTTTCGAATGACGTCGCTCGAATTTCATACAACAAACCATTTACCACTTACTAGTGCTTGTGTCTACATTTTCCCTAAAACAAACATTCCTTAACTTCTTTTATGATGTTTGTGCAAATAAAGACTCAACTCTAAATCAAAACATCAATGTTTTACTAGTCAGATACTAGGGACGTTCAATATATACGTTTCCCTGTGCTATAAAATATTGTATAAAGCAATGCTATTAAAAAGAAGCACATTAAAAAGAAGCACATGGTTGAAAAGCGCCATCCTTCGTCTACATGCAACGACAATCGATTCGTTATCAGACGTGAAGGCGCATGCGCTCAAGGGCGAAAAGTAAATGCTTGTTCGGAAAACACGGGCTAGCGTCATTAGGAGTTCAGGAGCATGGATGCTAAGGGTGTTCTGCTGATGGACCATTATTGTCAAACATTGGATAAACTGAAAAACGCAATTCGACATAAGCGACCAGGTCTCCTGTCAGCTGGTGTCATTCTTCTTGACGATAACACTCGACCCCACTCAGCAGCGCAAACACAACACAAAATTGAAGAATTGGGGTGGGAACGGCTGCCCCACCCTCCATACAGCCCCGATTTAGCGCAAAGTCTGAATTGCAAGGTTACCGTTTCGAGACAGATGAAGAAGTGAAGCGGAATGTGACAATAGTGCTCAATAGCCAGAGCCCTGATTTTCTTTCAAAGGGTATGGACAAATTGGTGCAACGGTGGGACAAATGCCTGAATCTCTATGGGGATTATGTGGAGAAGTGAGGAAGGATCCTCCTATACATGTATGTATAGTTTTCTAATGTATCTTAAAAATATTTTTTTTACAGCATACGGAAACTAAACGACCCACGTATCTATTAAAATGTACAGAGTTATTGAAATCTAAATATAATCTCTTACCTCCAAACAAATTAAGGCGTTGTTAGCTGCATATCGCAAAGGACCCCACTTCATTACAAAAACCAATCCTTTAGGGGTTCTTTTTATATTCTTGATCACATTATCACAATATTCTTCACATTGTTTCTTGTATTCCTCTTTGTTCGTAATTTGGGCTAGGAGAACCTGTAAGTATGTTAACATGTCAGTAAGCATCAATGTATAAATGTGGTTAATATCACTTACACTCTTTCGGGGAACTGTGCAGCGAGGCCGAGCATAACGGTACAGAAGGGGAGAAAGCGAGTGGGTGGAAAACAGAACGCGCAGCTGCAAACGCTAGTAGCTGCAGCCGCGTTTACCCCTCCATGCACTTGCTTCCCCTTTCACGCGTTCATTGGTCCAGATTTCCTGAGACCTACTAGCGCAAAGTACTTGTTTTTGTTCGCTCGCTCTACATATTCCTAGGACAGAGTGTGGATCAGGATATTAACTAACATGTGCATTCATTTAGCTGCTATGGGGTTTCAGTTTTAAATGCAGTAAATTATAATAAATCCTGTTTCTTTTTTCTTAGAACATTTAACTTTGATGTGTAAGTGCTTATCAAAAAGGTAAATTTCTTATATCGGACAAACGGCTGAAATTTGCTAGTTCATTTAATTTCAATATTCGTACTTACATATTCTGCATTGAGAAACATTGCTGAAGGTGGCATTTCGCTTATTTCACGGAAATAAGCTCTATTTGCGACATATTGAGTAAGTTTTCTTTCTTTCTTTTTGCCTTCGGTAACACGCAAAATGGCGGTCACAGTTTCACTACCGTACTCTATAACCGATGTACCAATTACCAATTACCATTACCATCGGTTTTCCTACGCATTCCCCCCCCCCAAGATTTCATTTTTCTGTTCTCTGAGAAAAGACAGCTGTTTCAAGAAACCAGCATTCTTTCCCATGAAGCACCGCATATATCACCGCCCCTACTTCGAGATAAAGGAGCCAGTGTGTCCTTCAATAAACTCTCATATCCATCAAGTCTACATTCGGCTCACGTCAAAATAAATTCAAGCTCAGCCTGATGGCTGAAATCTAGAGATGCAGCTAATCACGGAACTTCAGGCATTTTAAAATTAAAACCCCCAAGGAGACTCTCGCCCTCGTCCCGAACAAGGAACCTCTGTTCTCAAGGGAGTTCGCAGCTGGCCAACCTAAGAATCGAGACATTGCTCTACACATGGCAGGCTCGAAGAGACGTCATAACTTCTACGATCGCGCTCGCCAGTCTGGCTCAGTGACAGTGAAGTGACAAGGGTAAAGAGTACGGAATCTCGAACTACAACCCTGCCCGAAAATATCTCTTCGTATCTCTTCGCCTCAGTGAAGTTTAGACAGCCACAGAAGGCATAACTTTAACCAGGTGTCCGAGTTGTGAGCAATAAAAATTAATTAGAACTATGTACTTTTCGTTCTCGAGATCAGCTCTCAAACAAGGTGTTATTGTGTTTTTGTGCTACGCGATTATCACCCTTCAGTGTAAGCATTATCACCCTTCGGTGCAGACATGACCACGTGTGGGAGGAGTTGAAAGTTCGACGACCAATAGAGAAAAAGAACAATTCTTCCGGGAACGACGGAACTCGAAGGAAAAAGAAGAAGTAGGGACTTGAGAGACACAGTTTAGAACATTCACAGTTTTAGAGACAAGTGCAAGATTCACGGTTCGACATTTGAGATTAAGACTCTCGTTTCAGCACCTTAACGTCACGGAGAGGGAAATACTTTCTCCTCTCTTGCAAAGTCTAAATTCTTAGCTTTGAAATTTCAACTGTTAATTTGCTAACTTGTTAGGATATGGTGCTCACTTAAAGGACTAGTGTTTGTTTTATGTACGTAACGCTGGCCATCAGCCGCTGCTAAATGTTTTGACCCGGTGCATTATGGGTCGGCGATAGTGTTTTGTCCACATGATGCGTGTGTAGACGAGTGTCAAAGTGTTTTAAGTATGTCTACTACAGTCCATTAAATAATTTCTTTCCATATGTCTCAGTGTCCTAATTTCTTGTAGTAGATAACGATAATTACTGTCATTAGTGAACTTGGCTTGTGAATAAAGACCAGCGAGTAAGGACTTGAATGGCCTTCTCCGCTGGCCGAATTACTGGCCGTTATCATCAATCAAATACGCTTATTTGATACTGTATACATGCCATGAATTTATATTGTGTAATTGCTTGCAGTACTAGAAATTAACTTAACATCCATGCCTAATAATGGTAAACGGATTCGAACCAAAACACCCCCTTTATTTCTAATATAACTCGGCATGCAGTGTTTCCACCATACTGCACCCAAAAATACCTACGTAGCCCCACAAACCATTGACACATAGTCTCACGAACCGTTGACACATAGCCACATAAACCATTTGCGGAAACGTACCTTCTTCAAGTACAAAAACACGTGTTTGGAAACACTGACCGGCATTGACCGTGATTACGTCATCACACACAGGCAACATCCGGTTGGAAGGAAATGGATGCAACAGCTTTCGTGCATCGGTCACACATTTCTATCGAAAAATAGATGATTTACCGCTAAAATTCAATGAAAGATGCGAGAAAACACTTCCCCAAACTTCCAAAGAAACTGTATTCGGTAAGTAATTTCTCCTGTAAATTTGAAGAAATCCGTTTGTCCGATCTAAGAAATTACCATCAAGAATTATCTAATTATCGTTTTTGCTAATATAAGTTATCCAATCCAAAAATAGGTCCAACTGAAAACGCTTCCAGCAACAATATGGCAAGCACATCCATAAAATTTTCCGTAGATTTACCCATTTATTGAGATTGAGTAAAGGCGAGCTTTATTTGCACAACCACAAATAGACTAAACGTAGGCTAGATGGTTTAACAAACTCTATCAATACACTGGTAACTTACAAAGTACGAATTGTTCTAATCGGAAGTTCAGAGATGTGTCTAAAACTGTTTTCTATATAAATATTTATTTGCCCTGTCTAGTTGGCTGCACTGTTTCACTCTCTGTGCACTCGCGCATCAAGTTGGTTGCAAGCTGCAGCACCAACTCATCTACTTCCTTGATTTGGTGTCAAGTAATGTATTTGGTGCCTGCACCGTTTGCACTACGTCCTAGAGCAATGTAACGTGGTGCGTGCTTACTAATAAATGAACGTTTAATGCAGCAGACAGGCATTTGATAATTTTCTGAACTTGTATATATATATATATATATATATATATATATATATATAAAATATTTATTGGTTGTGGACAAAATCCATGCATCAGTTAACAATTTATCAATTGGTAATATATGTATGCACATAATATTTACTTACAATTATTCCATTCGTAATAAATAGTTACCAAATTTCATTACACTTTTACAGAATTATATTCGACTTATTAAGATATTTTGTAAGAATATAGATTACCGAGGATGAAGTGAAGTCAGTAAACAAGGCAGTGTCAGTGGCGCTTGATGTCCACTCCTGTACAATTCCTGTAAAAATGGTTCTCTGTAAGTTTCATAAAGTTTGCATTGAAATATAATGTTGTTCGGAGTTGCAGTATATTCATTGCACAAACAAACTGGTGAAGTCACTAAATTCTTCTTGTAAAGGTGAGCTGCGGCGATAGTGTGATTTAACCTGTAGCGCATTATAGTTGTGAGGGAACTCCGGGAGAGTTGAATCTGTTTAAACCAACATTCCTTTGGAATTCTTTCTTGTATGGAATAGTAGGCCTTACCGCATTGAGTGCCAGTATTTGTCCACAAGCTTTGCCAGTCAGTAAATAGTATTTTATTAGTGTGTGATTCCAAACCTACGGCCGTTGGATTGTTTGATTACTGCATATTTTGTCAAAGTATCTGCTATATTGTTTCCTTCTATTAAAGAATGTCCAGGTGTCCAAATAAAGTTGATATCATATCCCGATCTCGTTAATTTCAGTGTGAGTATTCTTATGTTAACAATGTACCATTCCGTATGACATGACCATGATGCAAACTGTAAAGAATTTAGCACAGAGGCTGAATCGGTTGCAATTATAACTGAATTCAACTTCTTCTCTTGTACATAAAGCAATGCCTGTCGTATTGCGAAAGCTTCTGCGGTGTAAATGGACAGATACGATGGAAATGGAAAAAATTGAACGTGATTAGTTGATTGAGTTTGTGTTTTCAGTCCACTTTGTGCACACTATGGCAAATCGGGACTAGGCCTACAATTTAAAGTGTAATCCGAACCACTATGTGCATCCAGCGTGTATCGAACGTTCTGAATTTGAACACCGGCATTCGTCTACTTGATTGAAAGTCATTTCCTTGTACCAGCCTGACATCGGGATAAACCTGCACTACACCTAATGTCAAAAAGTGCAGCGAACTAGACGGGGCCAGTCAGGTAGCGAGTTAGTCGTTTTAAGCAGAACATTTAACACACGTCAATACCATCACCATTGAAGTAATACGTGGAGCCTCGCCACCTACATCGGAATACATGGGTTTGCCTCAATCTCTGCAATTCGTTTCTGAAGCTTTTAGTTACGTCAAAATTATCATGACTATAGCTGGGAGCGGGGAAGCGGCCAATCCAGCGCGATAAGAAACGCAGCAGCCTGTAGAACGATGTGCACGTAGTAGTTCCTCCCTTCGACGTCGTAACTCTCGTCGCCACCGCTGTTGTCTGGTTGGTCTGCTGCGTATTCCCCGCTCCCCACTTCCCTTGCAAACATATAGAGCGCCTGCCGTAAGAGTAGAGAAGACCTATAGTATCTCGAGAGCAACTCTCTTTCAACTTATCATTCGCTGCCAGGGAAACCGGAAGAGGTAAATTTAAATATACAGTATAACAAGGAAAAATGACCCTTACTTGAACACCAGCTAACTTATCATCCCATCCAAAGTTCCCTGGCACCCTTTCCATCCCATATTCCTTGTACAACCTTTCAGCTGCCTCCAGATACTGCTGGTCTCCCGTCGCCTTGTACAGCCAGATGGAAGCCCAAACGTGTTCGTCTTTGTACCCACTCCACGACCTGCAAAAAACAGACCATAGCAAAGTTTATGGAGAAAGTTTATGTAATTGCATTTTAACTGGTTATATTCAATAAATATAAACATTCAACTGTCGTTTTCGTAAGAGACTAGTGAAGAAAATCAATTACTGGAAGCCATTAGGAACAGAAAATAAATTCATTGGGAAACTGTGTAAAAATGAACTGCCCAGTGAATGGGCAGTTTCCGACTAAGAATTAATATTTCAAATGGTCTATTTCATTAAAATTAATTGAATTTTACTCTGTCATGAAGCTTAAGGTGCGGGATACGGGAAGAATTCACAAAAATTGATGCTAAGATAATTTCCGAAAATTTTTACAACTTCTGGAAACTTTCCAGGATATTTTCATGTTGAATTTGAGAGAATTTGGTAAACGAATTTTAATATGACAGTTAAAAAACATTCTATTATTATTATCATTATTATTATTGATTTTGCCTTTGCTGTTGGTTGAGTTTCACAACACTTCAATTTACATATTCGTATTGTATTTACTCAAAATCGATCAACGCTTAAATTATTGCTGATAATTACAGAATCTCTCTGTAGACAATATTTTAAGGGGATAACAAAAAACAGGGTGGATTTGTTGATTGATTGATTGATTTACTTTATTGTAATTCGCTTTTGGTGCTACTTTTGCTTATTTGCGAAGATGGAAATGAGAGATGATATGATTAAATTAACGAATGGCCCCCCACAAACATCCATGGCTAGGCCGGGATTCGAACCCGGGACTCCTAGCATCGTAGCGCAATGTGCTAACGGGATTGATTTATGGGTGACGTGGAAACTAGTGAATATGGCACTGTTATTACGATAACTATTGTCACATATTCGAACTGTTCTTGTTTTTCTGTTGAATTTGAACGAAATCGGTGGACGAGTTTCGAGGTAGGGGAGAAGGTAGCGATATTATTTTAAGAAATCAAAATTAACAGAAGGGATTGAAATTAAAGGTAACTCTTCGGGGAGTCACGACATTGTGTTGCAATACATAATACAAATTATGAGTTTATTCTTAATATTTACTTTAAAAAATGTGAGACTTAAACATTTTTTGTTTGTAATGGGTCTGTGTTTTTAGATATCAAGACAATAACATGTTGCATTAGTACTTGCAACAGCGTTCTATCCTTGTAAATTGATTGATTGATTGATTTGTTGTTTTAAGTCCACTTTATGCACAGTAAGGCTAATTGGGACTGGAACTACAGTTTAAAGTGGGATCCGAACCACTTGTGCCTCCACCGGGTATCGAACCCGGGACCCCTTGATTACAAGACGACGACGCTACCACTGCGCCATCGGGGAGGACTATCCTTGTAAAGAAAAAGTTAAGTGTTCCCCTGTGCTTTGCTCCATGGAGGCGTATAGTGAGTGTGGAGTTAGGGCGCCACACTATCTTTATCACGGCCAAAGGTGGGGGCGCCGCTGGCCGCCTTTACCCCCCAGAGTTTCCTCCAGGTATCCACTTTATACGACGCTGGGTGGGGGATCGAACCCGGGTCTCTCGCATGGTAGTCAGAAGCCCTAACGACTGAGCTACCGCGGCTATACTTGTACAAATACTTTTACTGGATGGAAGTAATTCAATGATACTTACTTGTAAAAATTGACGACCTGTGGTATGGAATCGGAATAACTCCCAGGAAAATCCAATGAAAATTTGTAAAGCTCCTTCGCGTGTTTCAATAATTTGTTACTAAATCGCGGATATGGGTCTTTATAAATGATGGAAATTGCAGCTAAGGCGGCCGCCGTCTCCCCAGCAAGATCAGCACCTAAAGTACAAAAGCTTTCGTGGTAATAGTTGTATATTGTTATGTAATACATGGACAATTATCTGGTTCACTAGTAGAAATACAGTCAATATCTTCATTTGTATTATTGAAATGTTACAAAATTATTGTTTAATTAATATCAGATATTACCACTTCAAAATATATTTTCCAAGAAACGTCCTTAGAATGTTTAGAATAGGCACATCTGTATTTTAATAGGAAATAAGGACCTCAAGTTATCGTGCAAAACAGTTTCCTTGAATTTCACTCTTGCAAAAAGGGGCCCGGGGAAAACTCTCTCCTGTAACGCCCAAACGGCACATCTTAGAACAAAGATGCACAGATCCTTTTTTGTAGATAATTTTATGTAAATTATTTCTTGCCATAACCTATTTTCTGTAAAATGCTTTTCAAGCGAAATATTTAAAAGAAAATCCCGCGAGGTGCAAAATTAATGTTTTTAATAACACATTTAGGAAGATAATCAAATTTGTTCCAGCTTTCCCGGATTGTTTTCCTTATTGAACCCCACTCTTGACTGGGTTAATAAAATTTTTTGAATAATATGTAAATTTGCCTTTAAAATATTTTTATTTTTAATTTAATTTTTTGTTTACATGCAATAATCAATAAGAAAATATGTTTAATTTTGTTTCGTGTTTGTCACGTTAATTTTACATTCCCATCAGATTATAAGCGTATTTCATTTCCTAGTTTTGTCAGTATCTAATTAGGTAGTCAATCAACAGTTGCATATGTGTGCATAAGTGGAAATGAAGTAAAATGATGCATTATGTTTTGCTGCTAATAAAATAATGAATTTTGGTTAATACCTGGATTATCTTCGTCAATTTTAAATGCAGGACGATCTTGAGTCATATCTTCTGCTCTTCCCCACTGTCCGTGATCTACGTCTCCATCACCCACCTGTGCGTAGAGCACGTGGGGGCTCACGTGGCACTTCATTAGGTACTCAGCTCCCCATTTAAGAATGCTTGTCACATGTCTAGTTTTTTCTGAAATTAGCAAATGGCAGGAATTCTGATGGATATAATTTAATTTTTCATGTTTACCCTCTTCAATGGCAGGAATATGTCCAATACGATATTTAGGCTAAGTATGTCATATAATCGGTGTTTCAAATAAATATTTCATTGGATGTTATTCAGAAAGCAACTCCCACAATAAGGGTGTATAAAAATCATGATTTGTATTCCAAAAATATTTTTTGTTGAGTTTTTTTAAATCGATTTTTTTATTTCTTTACAAGAACACGCTTAAAATTACTTGCATGGATTTTGGCACCATGCACATAGATATATGTTTTTTTATAGAAAGGATTTTTCTAGTAAAGGGGCCTGTAAAATATTTGAACAGTTTCAGTAACGCAAATAAAAAATATACGTAAATATACATTTTTCTGTTTCTGATACTGTAACTACTATGGAAATGTTTGTTCAGTGTGTTAATGAAAGTAATAATAATCTCAGTAACTTTTCTTCCAGTGAAAATAGAACATTCTGGATGTACTCTATAATTGTAATTTAAAATATTAACTTAAATATTTTTTGCAGTCTTTGTAGCTGAGTTTTGGAGATTTTTTTTAATGATAGTTGGAAAAATATCAGCTGCTAGGTTTATTTACAGTTTAATGATATTGACACTATTTATGGTTTAACATGATTAGTATTTTGTATACTTTTCTACACAAAATGTTTGCTATTTTTGCTCATAAAATTATTGAAGTTTAAATCAAGAGAAATCCTGTGTTTACATTTTCTTTCCTATGAGCTTCATACCATCAGTACATATATTTTATTTGATTTATTTTCCTAATTTTAGAACCTAGTAATCACCATTAAATGATTACGAGATTAATGTACTTTCACAAAAAGTGTTTCTGATATGTAAAAAATGCTTATGTACATTATTCTATAAATTATTTATTTAGAGTGATTAAAATTAATCAACCCTGCCTACAATTCCCTGCACCATATTTCGGGCAAACAGATCAGTGCCTTGAAAACATGTCGGGTAAGCATCGCGGGCGCCGAAGTGATTCAAGGAATGATCATGTGAGGAATGCGTACTTTTTACCTTTTCCGAAGCCCTGTAGAAACTGTGAAAAGTGTGTAAAGTGGTGAAATGCATCTTCAAACTGCCCTCTTCCCGTTGATATATTTTTCTATTCCATCGGAAGTTTGATATTCCCAAGAAAACAAATCAAATAATACTCCCATAAGCTAAATGCATTCCATAAGATGCATAAGAGAGCTAAATTTAACCTAAAATGGAGTTAAAACTTACTTTCAAGGAGCTATAGATTTACGAAGGCTGTATAAAGTGCATCCTAGTGTAATGTTAGTTGTCATAGTGCTATTACCGTTAACTCTAAATTGATGACAATTTATTCTTATTTTTCACCATCTAGATCCGGCGGCATCACCCCTCTCGATAATTCACCGATGGTTGTATGAAATCGAAAATAAAGGATTCCCTGATAACAATATTATGCCAATTTCACGTCAACACGGCGCTATAAAAAAGTAGCTGGGGATATAAGAGGGGTGGGGCGACGCAGCCAATATAACAGTATGACGTTACGTGCAAAATGTATACTCATGGCAAAAGTTGGTCTATGTGAGCTGGAGCCAGTGATGGCATCATAGTGGGGCACGTTGACGGGCGCCCAAGTTCACAGCCGAACGATTGCACGAAAGACCCAGATCTGGCTCGAAGAGAGCTAAGTTAGCAAAACTGTCAACATACGGAGGGAAGAGTTTGGGAAGAGCCCCGTGGAAAGTGTTCCGCATGCCTTTAATACACGGGAATCTGTTTGCCCAATTTCTTTCCAGAAGAGTACACTGCGTGATGACGTCAAATTGAATATTATGTACTCAATCTTGTTCCAACTAATAATTTGTAAACTTACCCCCACCATATTTTCTTCCACTTTCTTATTCAAAAAATCGTCTTCGGTCTCGATGATACATTTTAAATTAGAGAAACAATTCCCGATATCACTACCGGAAGTGGGTCAGGGCACGAACTTATTGAACGCCCCTCGTACACTGTAATATATTTATGTTCGTATCATAATATGAACTACAATAAATATTTCTGAGAACCAGTAAAATGTATTTACAACAGGAATTTGAAATATTTTGAATAAATTTTATGTGAATAAATTAGTCATTAACAGAATCCATTCTATGTAAAAAATTCTAATCAACGATTTTTTTAAAATTGACATATATCTACATATGTTTCAATACACGAGAGTTTGCGTGATTTTATACGTATGTAGCAAAGTATCAAAGACATACCTCTAAAATGTGAAACACGGAAGTGTACCTTTTACAAGAAATTTGTACAAGTCAGTTATATTATAGCTAATGTTTGACCAATGTTGATAAACGTATCCACTTAGTGTCGTGGACTACTAAACAACATACAACAAAATACAATGCAAACAAACAGATAACTGAGTACTAGGAATAAGAGGATAGGCATACTTGCAACAGCATATGCACCAGGGTTGGAAACCACTCCCCAAGCAAGAACCGTCATGGAGTACGCCATAGGAAAGTTAAATTTCACAAGATCACCAGCTGAAAGAAAATATAGGAACTTATATTAATAGCATTCTTACATATCACTAAACAATGTTTTAATTGTGAAAAATAGCAATTGATCAGTCAACAGCTATTGTATAGGGCAATGGTGCCATCTTGGTCTGCATCTTATTTTCCATTCTCCTAGTTTTTACTTTTCACTCTGTGGCATAACTTCTGAATCACCCTGTATACAATGACGTATTTAGGAGGTCCAGGAGGTAAGCCTCCCTCCGAAAGACTTACCAAGTACTCAAATAATGAAAATATACTTGTTTATCATTTGTTTTATAATCAATGGTTATTTGTTGTCTATAGAAGGATAGGATTATATTGGGATCATACAGCTTTGAAGGAAAGTATCAAAGATTTTTTGCACACTACTGCTTATAATATGCATAAAATATTAATCAGGAACTTTACTTTTCTTCAATTAAATAAAGCATAATTTTTTTGTTATTCAAAAAGTATTCAATTTTTATGTGTCTGACATTAATTTCCTTGCTAGGGCTCTTGTTTCTTTACAACTATGCCGATCTTATATGTACACGGGAGCTAGATAATGAATATATGCTGTTATATCATTATTCTGACACCGTCTTTTTCCATATTAATGTAATAATGAGGGTACAATATTAATGAATATTCATATTTTTTAATATTTTAATTTAATTTTATTATTTTAATTTATACATTTGTATTATTATTATGTTTATTTCTGGGAGTCTTGGCTAGGACCCCTCCCACCGAAATATACATCGTGTCCCAAAACGTACTTTATAACTTTGACGTCATACAGTACAACTTGTAATTGACATATGACATAGAGGAATATACTTTGTTGTAGGGGATGCACTGAATAAGATAGTGCAGCACCACACTGGGCCTTAGACATGGCAGGACATTTCCAGCACGTTGGGTTGGAAGAGATGTGCCAATGCCTTGGCCTCCTAGATCCCCTGACATTGCACCCCTGGACTTCTTTTGTGGGGCTATGCCAAAGACACAATGTATAGCACTCCTGCCATTGATCTTGATGATTTGAAAGCCAGAATAAGAGCTTCCATTGCCCTAGTTGACAGGGTATTCTAGAGATGATATAGACAGAGTTGAACACCAGAGGTGCGCATGTTGAAGTGGACTAATACACAAAAAAAACTTCATGCGTTGGTAAATCAAGTGGGACATGGTATGTTTCTTTATGGCAATTACAAATTGAGCTGTATGACATCAAAGTTGTAAGCTACCTTTAGGGACACCCTGTATTTCTTATTACATGCCTGCCTGTGTATTCTAAAGTTAATACTTAGAGACACTATGTGTAAATCCCATTTAGCTAAATGTTTAATGCTTACTTCTTACATTGATTTTTAGTAATTAAAACTTTACTCTTTTGCAATTACCTGTTTTCCATAAAATTCAATTGCAATTTTTAAAATATGTTAATGAGATAATATTACCATCATAAAACCCTCCCGTGAGGTCCTCTCCGTCGTCTCCAGTGTCGTTCAGTGCGGAGTCTCCCCTCCAGTGGATGGGGAAGTTGTCTGGAAGCTTTCCAGATCTTTGGGCATCGTAGAACAAGCAACTCAAACCAAGGACCTCTCTGTAATTGTACCCCGCCACTGAAAGAAGAAGCAATGAACAATTTGCAACTACACTACATAGCCAAAAGTCACTGGACACCCAGTGCTGTTCATTCCATAACTAACTTATCGCTATTACTACATCATTTACTCTTCGGGGCAGGCTTTCCACCAAGTCCTGGTATATTGCTGGTGGATTTTTGTCCATTCGTCCTGTTGCCTCGTGAATAGTTCATGGGTTGTTTTCGGTCGAGTGGCACGCAACCGACGCTCCAGTTCATCCCAAAGATGTTCTATGAGATTCAAATCGGGGCTTTGAGCGGGCCAGCTGAGTACATCCTCCTGATTGTCCTTAATCCACTACGCAATGTACCCTGCTTTATGGGCAGGGGCATTACCGTGCTGATAGAGACAAGGACCCAGTCCAAACTGTTGCTATTGTCTGAAATGTCCTCATAAACACCACTGTTCATGTTGCCATTGACCATTGGGCCCAACTCCAAACTACGAAAAACAGCTCCAGACCATGACACGATCGCTACGTTTACTTGGGTGTCCGGTGACTTTTGGCTATGTAGTGTATTTTGATATTGGGAAAATATTGCCTAAATCTGTCCAACAAACCCCACCCCCCAGGATTCATAACTTATGTACTAATACGACGTTTCGTCAAGTCAATACAAGGGTGCCTGCCCACCATGGCCCGAAGGACAATGGCGCTCACTAGATCATATAATCTCCATGAAGTATTCAATTAACACAACGTGTTACTACTATCCTATTACTAAAAGTCGTTTTTCAAAGTTACACTTTACTGGACCCTCCCCCCTTTCTTTCCTTTTCATCATGTGTACCGGATCAAATATGGAGCACCTAGTAGCAAAAGTGACTCGGAATCACCTGAAGTAAATTAATGACTAAGGAAATATATCATGATTCACACCTCCCTCGCCTTAAGACACACAGTATTAGCCCTATCTAGTACGTTGCACTATTTGACTCTGTCTGCAATCGCGTGTCTAGTTGGTTACACGGTGCAACACCGACTCGTCGACTTCCTTCGTTTGGTGTCAGGCATAGGCGGAGTTTTGGAGGGGACAAAGGGGGTCTGGCTCCACCCAACTTAAGAAAGACTGAAAATAACACATGATTAAGTTCAGTTACTACATTTTTGTTATGAAGCCATACCGTAAATTTGACGTTTGGCATGATGGCATGTGCGGTAATTGCGCCGCAATAGCGGGTCTTAGACAATTTGATTGATGTGTACAGTTTGAAGAAAGAAAAACGTAAAATGACTTTGTGTTGAGTCAACAGTTACTGCTGAGGCATCAAAAGAACTTTTCAATTTAAATTTTCTAAAATTTATGAAGCTTACTATTGTACCGTAACATTTTTAAAGTAATACGAGTTTTGCATCAATAAAAATTTAATGAAATGCAAAATGCAATAATCGTATTGTTTTGCTTCTTTTAAAACTGACAACCAATATACTAATTAGTATTTGTTTACTTAAGCGAGGAAATTTGACATTTTCAAATCTAAAAGGTCTACAATTCAGTGTTTTTAAGTTGTTGTTTTTTTAAATTCCGGCGGAAGGCCTCCGAACCACTTATAAACTAGGGGATATTCAATAACCCTCAGGTACATCATATGCTTCTCCCAGAGTCTCCCCCCCCCCCTCAAAGCAAAAGCTCAAACTCCGCCCATGGTGTCAGAGAGTGTATTTGGTGTCTGCACCGTTTGCACTACGTTCTGGAGCGGTGTAATGTGTGGTGCATGATCACGTGGTGCGTGCTAACTAATCAATGAACGTTTAAAGCAGCAGACAGGCATTTGTTGAATCTTCTGAACTTGAACACCGCTATTCGTCTACTTGGTTGAACATTTCCTTGCACCAGCCTGACACCTGCACTACACCAAGTGTCAAAAAGTGCACAGAACTAGACGGTGTCATGGTGTCAAGGTGTAAACATTTTTTACAAGTATTCTAGAAAAATATATGCATGATGAATTTTGTGTTATTTTTTTTTGGTATGGCCCGCGCTATTATCACTCCGGTGCAGGTCCGTAGCCACAATGTTATTTCAGGGGGGCTCATCCCTTATCAGCACAGGCGTCGCCAGAAATATTTGTAGAGGGGCTCAGGCCACATATACAACTTGATTGGTGCAAATAATAATGACAATAATTATTATTGTTATCTTACAATAATAACTATTGCAAGTTATTAAACTATGCCAATTTCAATCCAAATAATTTTTACATAAATGGAGAGAGACTGCTACTCGATCCACCGTATCAGTGAATATCTAACACAATTGTTGTCCATTATTTTTCTTATATTTTGTACAGTTAGTGTACTGAAAATCATAGTTCTTGTATTTTATTAACTTTTACATAATCGCTCAAAAATGGCTTTGACATCTAGTGATAAATTTTACTCATAAAGTTTATATTCTGTGACCTCTCACAAAGAAAACTATAAGCTTTGGAAGCTGTGGGACCATTTATTCTTTGGATTAAATGGTAGAATATACAAATAAAACCAGATTCCTCTATTATACACAGGGACGGCGACAGGGGTGGGCACGGGTGGGCAAGCGCCCACCCAAAAATTCCTGTGCCCACCCGATTTCCCACCCAATCAAATTCACTAAGTACATATACTTAGAGATATGTGAATGTTGAAATAAATAAGTGTATTCTGCTGTTCATACATGCAAATTTTACTATGCCCCGCGACAGGTTAAGTTTGCAGCAGATTTTATGTATTAAACCACGCGAGAATGGCGCTCAGCATCTCCCATGCAAGTCTTGCCTCAACCGCCGAGATGTTCATATCACAGACAGTGAGAAAATCGGCAGTATTGCAACAGAACTACATTCTGTGTGCACGTTTGGGTCATTATATGCAAAAAGTTGCTGCAAACTTAACCTGTCGCGGGGCTTAATAATCAATATTATCTATATTAGAAATGTTCACATATCATCATTCCATAAAGAGCTTATTTAAATTTGTCATTAGAAAGCAAGAGGAATAAGTAGAGATCTTGAAACAAGAAAACTGTGACCAATTGAATACGTCTATGATTAGGAGCAGCTAGTGGGCCTAGGAGGCACAAGATTATGCAGGGTATGGTCAAAATGAGATCAGGATTTTGGGTGAGCTTGAGGGCTGCAGCTCTGGGCCTTCACTGGGAAAAAAACTGCTTTGAAAAGTACCACATAAAAAAAAATAGGTACTTCGGATGTGATGAAAAAGTGTGGAAATACGTATAACTAACCACCTCATGTAGCTTGGCGAAAAGTTATAACTGAAAGTGTGGAGGGGATTGGGGTGGGGTCTTTGTGTTGTAAGCTCCGGGTCTTCACATATAGAAATCCCGGCCTGCGTATGATTAAAATAATCTCTAAATAAGCAAATAAAAACCTCCGCGTTGCTTCCTCCAGCAACACAATAAATTATTTCTACTTTTTAATTAGGTCTACATTGAAATTCCAGAAGTGTCTCTTTCTTATTTCATTACAATTTTTATATTTATATTTTACATACCTGTCATTTTCGAATATCTATATGGTATACAAATAACAACTTTGTATTTGTTGTACAGATTCTAATAAATACTAATAAGAAGCAATCAAAATAACCACTACAATACCAAGGTGTATTAATTTTGATGTAACAGTTAGGTGGGTTTGGAAAAAAGCAACAGAATTATTGAATTGATAATGGGTGGCTAATTCTATTTAGAAATCCTAGTTCCACACATAAATTTGCCTATCAGTTACGTAATCATGCAATTTTTCTTGTGATTAACTTACGTATAATTACTCGTAAAAGGAGAAGGGGTGGAAGGAAAGTTTTCTTTTGAGGGCGTCAGAGAACTAATCAATCACGATGAGAATGGTTTAAACGTTAGAAGCATCAGAGGGTTAGCCGAAAAGGTCAACATAATCTGTAGATGCAGATGAAGTAAAGAAGAAAAGGTATGTCACGAAGTATCCATAAGAAAATTTTGTTTATGTGCTTTTAAGTCGAATTTTATGCTCAGATACGCTAATCGGGACTAAACCCACAGTGTGCATTGTGCTTCCACCAGGCGAGAGGGCAGTAGAAACCGAACTTCTTCATTCTAAGGCGACAACGTTATGACATTGGAGAAAAAAATATACAGAAAGAACTCACAGGGAACGTGTTATATTATCACAATAAAAGATGCTTTCATTTAAGAGAGTATATTGCTAGAGACAAATATTTGAGACTTTCGGAAAACAACATTGTTCACGGAGTTAGCTGCCTTGATCCAACAATGTGAAATTGAAACTACCACCTCAACTTTAGAAGTGGTATGAACTAATGAAACTCCACTTTTGGAAGAGTAAGTTGTTGCTGATTCGACTGATTTGTTCTATGTGAAGTCACTTTTCTGCTAATTTCGGCTAATGGCGACAATGAGGTTCAATGGTGATTAGATGAAAGTGCCGAAGGGGAGAAAACAAATACACGCAGACATTGAATATACAACCCCCCACAAATTATTATTTTGACTGTGGTTCCAGGCGCCAGAGACTCGTTCGCCTGCAAGATTAAAGTTTCCAGGGTATACTGCACAGGATCCGGTTGACATTTGAGCGCTTTCGAAAAGGTCACGCCATACAACCCAAGTCGTCTGTGAAAAAGCGATGAATTACCGGGTATAGTGATCAATTTCGATGAATTCCTTGTGTCCTACAAAATGTAAACTATTTGTTACCTCAGTGCATGTGTTTATCTAACCCTACGTGTATCACTTCTCCCGAATGAGTAACGAAGACTTACTTCAGGAAATGAATAACAGCTTAGCTAACAGATTTTTCAATGTTACTTGATTATTACTTTTGGGCGATATTTTGTCAAAATAGCCTTTCATAAGCCTTGGGATACTTTATGCAGAATGAAAAAGGAATTGGTTTTTCCGTGTGTGTGTGTTTACGTTCCCAATACGACATTAATTTTAATCCAAATATCCAGTGGCGGCGATTAGGAGGAGCGAGGGGGGAGTTTCCCCCGCCACATTTTGCCACTTGTTGCACCCGCACTGTGGCCTCTCAATGCTAAGACTTTTCTACCAAAAAATTAAACTGTCCTTGCCCTCAAGTTATGGCACCCGATAGCCGTTACTGCAAACATTCAGATACATTTGTCAGTTGTAATAACCTTGTAAGCCAAGAAAAGTGATCATTAACCCCCAAGTTTCAGTCAAAAACTCATATGATGAAAATAATATGATCAGGAACATGCATTTAAATTACGAAAAAGTAATTTCATCCTTCACCATTGTCTACCATCACAATTTCTATCACTGTCTACAAATATATAAAGTGGAGTAGGTATGTGCCTTGTATTTTTGCACTTGAAGGACAAAATGTGACGCAACCAATTCACATTTCTTTCACTACATTGACATGAAGGAAAGAATGTGATTAGAATGTATGGCTGCGCACACACAAACGCTTCCTTGAAATAATTGTGTCCATCGGAGACAAAGAAGTGGAAAAAGATGCTAGAATAGAGAAGGGGATACAAATGCATGTGTGTCGTACATATATGTGTCTTACATGTATGTATGTATACAGGGTGTCTCAAAAGTAATAGCGCAAACTGACACAGTTGAAAATACACGATAATAAAAGCAAACAAGTCTCAGTAAACATGGGTCTGCATACGAGCCGTTTTCGAGATAATCGCGAATGTGTGATTATGACTTTATTGTTTGTAAACGTCGTCCTAGTTGGTAAAGTATGAAAAATAAGGAGATCTCATTGCTTTTATTGAACATTCTACTTACTTTAACAAAGAATACAGCACTACTTTACTAGTACGTATGTTCTACGTTACAATTTCTGTACACTCGTACCTGCTAAAGGAGGTGTTCAAAGTGTCGTCTTTCCATCTGGATGCAATACTGTACGCGATCACGCATTGAGTTTTGAATTCTTTCGAACACCCCCGGATTATTTCGGAATTGGTCACAAGCATGTACAATTCTCTGTTCCAGTTCTTCAACCGTGTCAATGGAAGTGTTGTACACTACGCTTTTGAGGCGACCCCAGACACAAAAATCCAAAGGATTTAGATCTGGTGACCTTATAGGCCATGGTACATGCCCGCCTCGACCTATCCATCTTTGATGATATCTGCGTGTTAGATGTCGTCTCACAGCAGCAGCAAAATGTTCCAGTGCTACATCATGCATGTACCACATACTCTGATGTGGATCAAGGGGAACATCCTCAAGCAATCCTGGAAGATCATGCCGCAAAAACCGAAGGTGCCTCGGTCCATTTAGTCTTCTTGGAAGAATGTGTGGTCCAATTAGACGATCATCTAGTACCCCTAACCACTCATTCAATGAGAAACATTGCTGATGTGGTGCCTCATGAACAGCATGTGGGTTTATTACACTCCAAACATGTGAATTATGAAAATTAAAAATACCATCACGTGTGAACCTCGCTTCGTCTGTAAATAAAATGTTACTTGCAAAACGAGGGTTGAGTACAACCTGTTGTTGCATCCACTGACAAAACGTCACTCTAGCAACACAATACGTATCACCGAGACGCTGAACTCGTTCGAGGTGAACTCGGAAATGTTCTGTTTGATTGCAACGCCACCTCTTGGAAGTGTTCTGTTTGATTACCACGTCACCTCTCGGAAATGTTCTGTTTCGTAAACAAAGAGCAAACCTCGGACAATGAAGTAAGTGGTGGCTTGTAACCACACATTCACAATTATCTCGAAAACAGCTCGTTTGCAGACCCATGTTTACTGATACTTTTTTGCTTCTATTATCGTGTACTTTCACCTGTGTCAGTTTGCGCTATTACTTATGAGACACCCTGTATATATATATATATATATATATATATATATATATATATATATAATGTTATATATATATACGTTACCTGCCCACCGTAATCTATCAATTTACAGCTTCTGCCCACCCGGTCGAAAATTTCTGGCGCCGCCCCTGATTATACACTAAACGTTTTTCGATGTAATGAAGTTTTTAACTTTATTTCTGTTATTAACAATAAAAATAACATTTAAATTAGATATTTGTAGGATTTCGGAGGAGGAGGGGGGCTACGTGCCTTCTCCCGTGGGTACCTCTGTGTTAAAATAGAATAAAATTGACATTACCTGTGATGAAGTACGGTAAGAGCAGATACACTTGCAACAGCTTCCACATGATGCGCAGGATTGAGCTTATTATCTGGTACTAGTAGGGAAAGAGCTCTGTGGAAGTTATGGAATGCATAAGGGAAAAAACAACCGGAAATCACTTATCATTGTCACGATGTGAAAAATTGGAAGTTTTTTGTTGTTGTCAAAATCACACCAGACGTCAAGATTGCATACACAATACTATGTTTGTAACATGGTAATTTTTCAATGCCAACTAAGGGTAGGACCAAGGGCGCTTACAGGATTTTTCTTAGGGGGGCAGAGTCATAGAAACGTTTATTATTATTATTTCTGTTTTTATAGTTATTATTATTATTATTATTATTATTATTATTATTATTATTAGATACTACTACTACTACTTTACAAATCATAAAATTCAAATTGGATTGAAAATACTTTGGCGTTGTATACAAGTTTTGAGTCTACAATTTAGATAGAAAGCGAATTTGCCTTTCTTCCTTTCAATAAACATCTAGCCTATCATTTTGTTGATGAAGAGTTCTTTGTATTTTTGTACTTTTTCACAATCACAGTCAGAGACCTTAATCTACTGTCCTTCATGGTACCTCTGATCCATGTCTTTACGTGCCGAAGGGTAGTGTAAAATAATAATATTAATAGTTGCTGTAACTTACGATCTGTAAGTCACAGGAAACATTTTTTTGTTATAAAATATCGCTAGAATTTCACCCATTCGAATTACATTAACTCTTCCAAGAAAACTCAGGGGGGCATGTGGGACCCTGGACCGTCCCTGCGGGCGCCTTTGGGTAGCACATTGCTTGATGTAAGAAATTGGAGCGAGATAAGTAAAACTCATCCAGCCCATTTGAAAGCATATTGAAATTTATAAATTTATATAATCATTATCTGTGTATATTTCCTAATCAGTTCTCGGGGTGAAAGAAGGGGTGACTTCCCCTGAAGTACACCCTGGACTGCGTTTTGCAGACTACGAGGCTCTGGCGCCTTGACCTGAAGGCAAAAAAATTCTCTGTATGAATTGTATTATGTCGTCCATATATGCTTGGGACTGTTTCTTCATCCATCTTATAGTATCGCCATCCATCCTCATCGCCTCTAATAGTCAAAGTGGCAGAAAAGCGACTCAATGTATCCCAATTCAATCAATGAAAGACTTGCGATCAAGAGGTGGAGGCAAATTTACTTGGAGATTGGATTATGCAAGTAATCGCTTGCATTTTAACCTACATTCTGTCCCGAGAACCTCTGGAGCTTACCAATGAAAACAATCTCGGCGCATGTAATGGCTCGAGAGGGCCCACCCGATGAACGCCTGAGAGGAGAAATGAGCGCATGGAGGGAAATGCGTCTGCGGCTAGCATCCGTTTGCAGCAGCTTGTAGTGATTTGCTGCAGCCACTCGCTTTCTACCGTTATGCGCGTCCTTGCTCCATTGAAACAGAGTGTACCGCCTACGTTGTGAAAGTTATCACACCTCTCCACCTTTTGCTCTCACCTTTATTAAAAGTTTATACCATGCCATTGTGAAAAGTAGAACCGTACACATATAAATTTACATGAAGCTACAAACTTCAAGACATCCAGCATATGAACTTCAAAGATCGGAAAATTTTATCAAGAATTACAAATAATGGAAGAGTGGTGGCAAGCTTCGCCATACGGTAAACACAGGTCTATGCAAAAGCGATAGGAAATTTTATTTTGTTAGGTTGGGCAGATAATGTTGCGTTAACTTGTCGCCTTCTAATGAAAGTAAGCCTCCCAGATGGCGCAGTGGTAGCGTCATTGCCTTGTAATCAACGGGTCCCGGGTTCGATTCCCGGTGGAGGCATAGGTCCAGTCTCTATTAGACTTGCTGTGCATAAAGTGGACTTAAAACACCAACTCAATTAATCAATCAAATGCAATGAAAGTGTCCTGATTTCGGTCCTCGGTGAAGACACATTGGCCAGGGCCTGGAAACCTACTTTAAATCCTAGGTCCAGTTGCATTGAGTCTTCTTGGCAAGCTTTTGGCAATTTGTGTAAGTTCTTATCCATTTCGCAACCATTAGCCTGTTACGAAATTGCATACTCACCATGCACACGTGTGTTCCATAAATACATGCGTAAAACATCACTAGATTATATCTGAAAGGCATTGAACAGAGGAAATGGCCTTCGTAGGAACGCCAGTGTGTGTACTATTTTTAGTGGCTGGTGTAGATAAACACGAACAGAATTTGTGATTACTCACACTACCCGTATTGTACTCGGGCAGGTAACTGATCAAGATTAGCAGGAAGTTGCATATTCAACAATATGTCACACGGTGAATTCCGGTGTGCAGAGTGAGAGATTGCAACAATGGGGCTACTATCATTCAAATCTTATCCACCCTAAACAATTGTTGTCATGTTTCACTCAGTTACAGCCTATTACTTCCGCTTTTGCACGTGCTTGCTTCTTACATCCTTTTGTGTCGGAAATAAGTACTATCCACGTGACTGGCAATATTTCATTTCATTTTAAATTCAATAAAAACACTGTTAAGCCTTGTTTCCATGCTTAAAAAAACACTAAAAATGCTGACCAAGGCAGAAATTTATTTAAAAAACACACTATACACGTGGCGTTTCAACCTTCTAGCAATATCTTCTTCAGACTCGAAACAAAAGTCTATGGGTTTTTTAAAATAAATTTCTGCCTTAGTCAGCATTTTTAGTTTGTTTTTAAATTCAAGAACACAGAACTCAATAACCCGCTCGGTGGCTGTTTTTGACCAAATTTCCTCTGTTGTAACTTTGTTATCCATGGAATACCAAACTCAATTTTTTTCCTACAAGCATCCCTCACACAGTACTCCGTATGCTGTGAATATTGAATTTTTATCAGGTCCCCCAAGACAACTATTGGGGCTCAAATTTTGAAAAATAAAATACAAAAAGAAACGAGCATTTCTAAAGAGCTGTAACTAAAAAGAAAAGACGTTACAGAGCTGTAACAATACAGCTGTCCCTGCTATAAATTAATAATATATTTTTTAAAAAATAAACTTTGATTTTTGTTGAAACGCGAATATCAATTTTGGCCCTAAATTTCAGTCATTTGCATTAGATATAGAAAGAAACCGTGCAGGACATAAAATTTAGCTTGAAATGTACTGAAAACAGCGTTTTTCATCCCAACTTTATATCATTTTTCTTAGATGACTTAACAAATTTAAGGCCAAAAATGCCTGAAACCATAAAACAGGCCGCCATTTGTTAACGAGGTCATTTAAAAAAATATAGAAATAATTCCTGTTTTAAAGTACCCTTATGGGGGTTTACAACAACAAAAAATATTTTTAAACAATTGTCTGGCAAACAATCTTTCTTTTTTTTTGACCATTTGATATGGATTGACTCAAGGCAAAAAACAAGATATGAGTCAAGTCTCGCTATTTTGGGGCGCTTTACGCCATCCAGTCCGTCCCAGAATTAGGTACAGATGCAATTTTCATTATCTTTTACATGCATTATTGTTGATTACAGGAAATGACCGTCGTGGAGTAATTATGGTAACAGGGTTGTTGAAGGTCCAGGAACCGTAAATTCTAATCGGTTCTATTGGGTTCCGTAACAGGACCGAAATCTTTTTCTCGCACAATTCGGTCCAAGTTATGCATTGTTTCATTTTAATACGGAACTTGGACCCTATTTAGAAGGATCCCAAAAAAGGTTCCTAGACCGTATTTAAATTGATCCGGAAAAAAGGTTACTGGACCGAATTCAAATACTTTACAGATATAAAGGTTCTCTACGGTCCAGAACCCATTTACGGCTTGCTGATGTTCTCTCCTGGACCGGAATTAAAATGTATTTAAAATTCCTGTACCATTAATAAATCTGTATGGTTACGCGTAGCTAAACCAGTGGTGTGGGTTCGAATCCTGTGCAGAGAAACTTATGTGAGGTCACTTATCTCGCCGCTTAGAAGAATTTTAGTAACCATTCGCCACTGATATAACCTATTTTCACCCAATAATAGAGCAAACATTCCCTAAGTACAGTTTCCATTGTGCACTAGACATGTATTGGTTCGCATCATGTGTACATCAAACTTTTTTTGGGGGGGAGGAGGGGATTACTATCCTCGGTCTTTGCATTTACTTGCACTCTCTTTTACGGGGAACATATTCACATTATTATAATTATTTTTTAATAGAAAAAAAACATTAAAATGTTACATTAAAAAACTACAGATTTATTTCCTCACACAAATATATTTTTACAGAGACTCTATGGATATTTCATTTTCACCAATTGTTATTTCATTTTACAAGTTATTTATGTAATTTTATCATCTAAACAAAATTTAAGGCTTATTTTCTAACTGTTGAAAATAGTACATCAACTCCGTTTTTCTTTTTTCTTGCAATCCTTTAATGAGCCGAATCCAGTAACTACAATGACAGGGTAGATTTTCCAAATATATAAACATTTTCATCAAATTTATCAAGAAATAATCGGTTTTTAGCCACAAAAGAAATCCATAACACAGCTTATTCTAATATACAATGATAGTTATAGTAACACAAATATACTTGATATTATAGCAGTATTCATTTTACTATAAAATGTTGAAAATTATATTACCTGGAGTTTTTAATTTCAACTTTACCTTCACTTTCGTTACATTTCGAATCCTTCATTTGCAAGGCAGTGACTGTCTACTAACACAGGATGTCTACCAGTCAAGAATGTCAAGAAATCCACAGATAGGTAAAGAAATTATGCTTGTGGTGAAGAATTGTTTATATTTATTTTACAGTATAATGAATTTACATTATGTTCCTACTGGGAAGTGAAAAAATTGAATATTCGGAAATCAAAAATTGTATTGAGTTGTGGTTAACATTGTTTCCTAAGAATTACATTCTTGTATGCGTGAAGTTATGTAAAAATATTTAATAAATTAATGTGGCCATTCCCTATCCAAGATGAAGTCTGAAGCATTAATTGTTACATACATTAATAGCAAGTCTTAAGCTCTTATTAAAGTAAAGCTTCAGTTTTGACCTTAACAGGCCTTGTGGTAGGGGTTCTTCATTGAATAAAATTATTTTTTTAACTATACCTAAGTAGGGGGTGATTATATAAATGTTAAGAAAAGGGGGGAATGTCAAGACAAAGGAAGAAACGTGAAAGAAAAGTTATGAAATAGTCAAGAATTTTGGATTTGTTATTTTGGTAGACATCCTGTAACAACTAACTGTCAAGTAAATTCTGTTTAACATTAATTGAACCGATTACAAGAGTAATGGTGAATCCAACGAACTCCAAATGACATAGAAACAATCAACCATGTTTATATCCCTTACACGTTTTTCCTCACTCACGAAGTTCCTCGGTGCAGAAAACTCTTCCATTTGTTTATGAAACGTGTCACTACTATATTCTAGAACACAAAAACAATTCTTCACGAATTTAATGTCTGTGTCGGTAAAATTGTTAGTTACAAAGTTCTTCGTGTGGCAGATTCAATTATAACTAATGGTGTTACATACATACAATCTGCCATTCAGTACAAGCCATACTATTTTCAGAATGACTTTGTAAGTATTACAAACAGTCAAACAGTGTTTATTCCCTGAACACGAACCTTAAATGGTGTGTATATTTAATCATTTCACTGCTCATTTAAATGTTGTACATGATTAAACATATTACTTTGAAACATTCTTATATGTAAATTAGTTGCAAATTGATTATACGTTGTGACTGCAAGGGGTATGATGCATATAATTTAAAATTAACTACCCTAATTTATCTGAATTTAAAAATAACTTTAGACATTCGACGTGTCCTTCTTGTGCAGCATAATGTGCTGGCGTGTTACCCTCATTATCTTCCAAAATCCAATTACTACTAGTCTGCATCTCCTTCCTTGCTTCGTTTGCTAGTCCACAAAAGCAGAAAGCATGAACTTTTAAATCGTAGTCGTAAATTTGTTGTGGAATAGTTTTAGCGGCCTTTAACAGGTAAAAAACAGTGTATTTATTGTTTGCCGTAATTGCTTCTTGGAGAGCTGTATTGCGGATTACATTTCTAACCTCGATATCCGCACCATAGTCTAGTAGAGTTCGGATGCAGTCAGCATTGCCCGTTTTTGCAGCTAGGTGCAGTGCCGTGTTTCCACTCTTGGTTTGGAAGTTCACTTTAGCCCCTGAACCTAGAAGATCCGGTAAACAATTATTGTGTCCACTGAGAGCTGCTAGGTGTAGTGCAGAATGACCTTTTGAGGTTAGCTTGTTGACGTATGAGTTCACGGCATTGTTCATTAGCTGTTGTTCATCGTCTTTTGGGTTGATATCTTCCGATTTTGAATTTACAGCATATGTTTCACTGAGTAATAGCTTGATACACTCCACTTTGCCCTCTTGCGCGGCATAGTGAAGTGGGGCATACCCCTTATCGTCCAATCTTGTCATGTCTTGATGGAGCGTGATGCATTCTTCCAAAACATCTACTCGTCCAGTCAAAGCAGCTTCATGGGCAATGTACTCATAGTTATATACGGAATTTTGCCCCTTGGCTTTATTTTGCAACAAAATCCTTACGCATTCCCTATGACTACTGGCGGCTGCTAAAGCTATTGCTGTTTTGTTATCAATATTTTCTGCTTCAACATCGGCGCCATTAGCGAGTAATATTTTCAAGCATTCTGATTGGCCAGCCTTCGCAGCCACGTGAAGTGGCGTGTCTCTCTGAAGGGTTGTAATTTCCGTCAACGCTCCTTTATCCAATAGTACCTGGATGACATTGGCATGACCGTTTACCGAAGCGTAGTGCAAAGGTGACATGTTTTCGTCGTCGGGAATATTTGGAAAATGCAGGTCGTCTAACGCCATTTCAACTAAACGTGGTTTGCCGCTGTACGCTGCTGCATGAACAAGGTACTTGTAATCGTTAACATGCGAGGAAATCTCAGCATTGTTTTGAATAAGTAAGAAAACACACTGCTTGTGTTTTCCTTGCACTGCACAATCAAGTGGAGTCAAACCGTCAGAATCTTTCACATTTACATTCTCTTCATTGACCATGAGAGATAGGCATCCCTTGTGGCCACCAATTGCAGCCAAATGTAGCGCCGTTTGTTGTTGTAGAGTTCTCTCGTTAGCCAGAGCACCATGTTGAAGAAGACGTCCGACGCAATCTTCATGCCCTTGCTGGGAAGCGTAATGCAGTGGGGTAAAGCCATGTTTGTCCCGATTGTTTGGATCCGACGCTTTCTTCAGCGCGTTTTCTAGATATTCTGCTCGACCCGTGAAGGCAGCTGCGTGCAAAAAGTGTGGGTAACTTACTGCATAGCTTGGCATCTCTGCACCTTTCTCCAGGAGTAACTTCAGGCAGTCGTAGTGTCCACGTTCGATTACCATTTTAGCTGGGCTGAGACCATACTCGTCCACTATATTGAAATCAGCTTTTCCATCGTCTATTAACAGCCTCATGCACTCAACGTGGCCTTTAGCAGCAGCCAGTTGAAGAGCGGTTTGGTTTCCGGCTGTTAGAGCTTCAACTTGTGCTCCTGAGCGAATCAAAATTTCCACACAGCTCGTGCTTCCTTCGGTCGACGCCCAGTGAAGAGGGGTCATCTGTTCTATGTCCAAAGCGTCAACTTTCGCCTCCTTTTCTATCAGAACTTCTACACATTCCCTCTTGTCGCATCTGGCTGCAAGATGTAATGGAGTTTCTCCCTTTTCTGTGCTACTTTCCAAACTTGCTCCTTTCTCCAGCAGCAACTTCACACATCCCACGCTTCCTGTGTATGCAGCTATGTGCAAAGGTGTTACACCTGTGTTATCTGCATGATTAACATCTGCACCTGCCTCAATCAATTCGTTTGCGACGTCTGTGTGATCGTCACGTACTGCTACTCGCAATGGAGTCTTGCCTTCTAAATTTTCAGCGTCAACCTCGGCGTCCTGTGCTAGTAGCATCTTGATACACTTGGCACTACCCTTCATCGCAGCATAATGAAGAGGCGTATTACCGTCATCATCCTTTAGGTTCACGTCGACATCATCATATATTTCAAAAATATATGTTAAAAAATAATCTTTACCACTGAAGGCTGACGCATGGAGAGAGTAAGCGTACCCAAGGATATCTTCATGAAGTTCTCGCGTCTTTTCAAGCAGATACACAATGGATTTGAAGTTTTTACTTTCCACCGCGTACGTCAAGGGGGTATTACCTAACTGATCCCTCTCATGAGGGTCGGATTTATGTTGCAGCAAACATCTGACGCATTTGTCATGGTTACTTTGTGCCGCCAAGTGTAACGCTGTTCTTCCGTCTACTGTTTTGCACATTACATCAGCACGGTGCGTTAGGAGATAGTCAAGTGCGGATTCCTTCCCGTTTGCACTTGCAAAGTGCAAAGGTCTCCATCCCATCTCGTCCATGAAGTTCACATCTTCCCCATCTGTGATGTAGCTCATTATTCGTTCAACGTCTCCCTTCTCAGCTGCCGACAGCAACCCATGCATGGGTTTCCCGGTGTCCGTCGAAAACGAAACTCCCATTTTGATTACATCAATAAACGCAACACTATATACTACACACGCACCTTGTCTAAAGAATTTCCAATAAACACGTAACACAAATGTCAGTGCAAGTATAAGGATAAAGAAAGGAACATCCAATACACTAACTCTTGCATTCAAGAGTTTACCCAAGTAAGAACATAACTTGAAATAGTACGTTTTAGTAAATTGCCAAAGATTTAACTCACTAGAACTGTAATGAGTTTAAAAAGTTTCAATTTTTTCGTTTATCCTCAAGATACTCTGAAGAGGTGAGTTCCAATAGTTAGGATGTCCTCTAAAGAAGCACAATTCCTCTATTAAAACATAGAACATCTGACGTACGATGATGATATTATCTTCTCCATTCCCTAGCTAAGATTAGGAACATTGGGCTCTCCCGGAATAATCTGAAACTGTGGGAAATTTGAAATTAGTAATAACAGTGCGCCATTTTTGTATTTTAAAAACTCATTCCAGTTTACATGCAAATTACGAACACTTAATGTAATGTGTTTTGAAAGAGATATTCCATCAAATTAATAGTACAAATAAATTAAAGTGCATTATATCATAATCGATTTATTGTTCAATTCTCTCTTATTTGTGTGATCTTTATGTAGTTATCGAGTATTGCGAATGCAGTTTGGGCTTTATTTCACAAAAGAGTTTCACTGTCTCAAGTTTCAGCAATACTGCCATTTTTATATATATTCCCCTAAAAAATGTGAGATTTGAAAGTGCTACATTTCTCTAGGTATAATACTTCCTAAGGGAAATACGTATACTATACCGTACCACTATCTGTCAAATGGCTTTGTCTCAGTATGTTATGCTTATACCGCGTTTGTTAGAACCTGTCCCGTTTCCCGCGCTACGGATCGCTCGACAGTTTCGGTGCCAATGAGAAACGAGGAAAAAATTGTCTGCTGGGCAACAAGGAGCGAATGGAAGCCAGAAGAGAGGCGCTTACGTAGACTCTGTTGCCACGTTGCGTATTTTAATTGGCTGCCTGGCTTTGACTTTCCCCAGCACGGAGAAAAGACAGCGATCAGCTAGCGCGGGAACCGGGACAGGTTGTAACAAACGCGGTATGGTCAATTGCCTCGTTAAGTCATGTCGGGTTTTACTGATTGTCTACTGTCGAAAGAATGGGGGTGAGGAGCCAGTAATGCTAGAATGGCTTTCAAGAAAAAAAGAGAAATGCCCAGGTGTTCTGTTCGTCGAGCATTAAAATTCGTCAGTTCATCAATTGGCAAGAAAACTGGATGATAAATGTATCTTGTGGATTCTTCTGAATGTTTCCTCTTGGCCAATAAGATGGATAGTCATGAAATCCAAACGAAGTTACATTCAACAATGTACACTAATACTTTTATTCATAAATAGAGTTTCTTTTTTTTCATCCTTGTGTATTTTATAGTATAATATTGTTGTTCTTTTGGGGGGGATTGTCATACACACCAGGCTTCTGAATGTTCTAGTATTTTGTTTTATTGTGGATGTTGTCACACAAACAATCACATAGAGAGGAAGTGAGATGGGAGACTTGATTAGTGGATGTTTCTCTTTCTAAATAGGCATATTCCTGTATTCTGGTATTGTGGTATCGTGGATGTTGTGACGCTCACTCTCTCACAGAGAGACAGAGGTGAAAAGAGAGAGACGGGGAGAATTAGAGATTGAGAGAGAAAGAGAAGAACACATTACTTGTGAACAGGGTGGATCACTCTATATTAATAATTTTTACAATAATGTAGATAAGGATTTTGTACATATCAGGAACACTTTTGGTGAAAGTACATTACTCTAGTAATCATTTAATGGTGATTATTAGGTTCTAAGATAGGGAAATAAAGGAAACAAAATATATGTACTGATGGTCTGAAGCTCATACGAAAGGAAATGTAAACACAGGATTTCTCTTGATTTAAAGTTCAATAACTTTATGGCCAAAAATAGCAAACATTTTGTGTAAAAAAATATATAAAATAGTAATCATGTTAAACCATAAATAGAGTTAATATCATTAAACTGTGAATAAACATGGCAGCTGATAATTTTTCAAATTATTATTAAAGAAATATCCAAAATTTAGCTACAAAGACTATAAAAATATTAAAGTTAGGTTACAATTATATAATACATCCAGAATGTTTTATTTTCAGTGGAAGAAAAGTTATTCAAATTATAATGAGTTTCATTAACACACTCAGCAAACATTTCAATAGTAGTTACAGTATCAGAAAGATGTAGGTTTACGTATATTTTTTACTTGCTTTAATCAAACTGGTCAAATATTTTAAAAGCGTTTTGAATAGCCGGAATGCTGTAGCTAATAAGAAAAACTCAATATGCTGACCAAGGCAGAAAATTTGTTTTATTTTAAAACATAAACTAAACGTAAAGTTTCAAACTTCTAGCAAGAGTGTGTACATAGGAGAAACGAAAAAGAGGTTAAAAGACAGGTTGAAACAACATAGGGATGATGTACGACTTAAAAGAGAGAGAAATGCGATATTTAAACACACGAGAGAAACAGGACATGACATAGAGTGGGATGAGGCTAAGCAGATAGGAAGGGAGAAGAGAATACTAGTGAGAAAATGGAAGGAGGCCAAGGAAATAGATAAGAAAGGAGAAGAAGACACAATGAACTGGAAAGGGGGACTGAAGATAAACAAAGAATGGAAGAAGGTGTTAGAAAGAGTGGAAAAGACAAGAGAGAAAGAGGAGAGAAGAAGGTAGAGGAATGAAAAAAGAAAGAAAATGAGCGTGAGATGAAGAGTCCAGACACTTTCCAGATGAAAGGAAATGTTTATCCAAATCGCTGTCAGCGAAAGTACAGTTGACAAGGGAAGGCCACCTGCTGGAGTGTTCTAGAGAGAAAACAACTTTATAATAGACTTGTGTCTGGAGGAAAGTGACTTTTGTGTATATATATCTTCCTGTTTTGTACCTTGTTTCATTTGTACTGGGTAGAGAGTCTGAAGAAGACCCTGCTAGAAGGTTGAAACGTTACGTTTAGTTTATGTTTTAAAATAAAATAAATTTTCTGCCTTGGTCAGCATATTGAGTTTTTCATATCATGGAAAAAGAAAAGGTCAAGTGCTCCCCTGTGCTTAGCACCACGCCATGAAGCTAGTGTAATTGAACATTGATTAGCATCAATAACTCATGTAAATAATGTTGATTTTGATAGGGCGGTACTGAGTGCCGCGCGCGGGACAATTGTACTACTATGAGGACGCGGATATGCATATACTGTGATCTCCCCTTAAAGGAATTCTATATCGATCTGAGTAAATAAATATTAAATACTTGACATTACTTCACTCCAATTTTTGTTAAATATCGTATAATTCAACAACATTTCTAAGCATATGACATGCACATGAAATTACAAAATTAGGACGTATTAGCTTAACTAATCCCACTTACCTTTTACAGATTTACAGTTTTCTGCAGGAGATTCTTGAGAATCACATAATGGCCCTCTTCGTGTTTGAAACACTTATAAATTTATACTTCTGTTATGTTCTTTTATGTTCTGTTATGTAACGTGTACAAATAACTGTCCGTTCTTCTGCGTGCATGCCTTATTGGAAAATTTAACACTTGACTTGATTAAAGTTAGCGTTAGAACATAGCACGTAATAAAGTACCACAAAACGTGGAAGTTGTGTTATCACCTCAATGTTCTTATCTTAGAAGTCTTGCTCAGAGAATACGGAATAATCTTATCTTACTAAATACTGATTATGGTATTTGAAACAATATGGCGCCTGTTCATTTCTGATAGATACTGAGTGTATTACCCGTTTATTTTACTGAAGAAGAAAGTGTCAAAAGTAACAACTTTATTGCTTTATTATTTTCCATTTGTACCAATAGGGTTTTTTGTAGAGTAGAGTACCTTTGCTCGCCAGTACTCGTTGGAATCTCCCACCCTCGAGCGTATACAATGGATTAGCATTTTAATGTGACAAAAATTGTGAACACTTGTAAAATATTCGTCCTGGCAGTTTCTGCCCACAATCATCTATTTCATTTTCATATATCACTGTATTGGTAAGATAAAGTAAACTAATTTTATCATTTGAGTTTCAATTTCACTATGTCAATCACCTCACGATCCATATTTGAGGGCTCACTACCGCGGACAAATTACGGTTATATACGTACTACAGGGCTTCGAGTGTATACCGCTCCTTTTGCCTGTTCGAGCGTTATTCGCTCGAGCGAAGAAGTTCGTATGCTATCGAGCGTCATCCGTGTGAACTATTTGGTGCTCGAGCGAAATCATATCCCTGCAGCTCTCTAGTTTCTTGCCATGTATATAATTGGATTTCATTTATATGTAACAGCTCCATTTTATGATAGAAAATTAACACTTGTTCCGACATATTCAATGTCATGGAAGATTTTTTTTCGAAGGTGTTTCGCAGAGATCGGAGGAAGTGGTAGTTTGAAGATAAAAGGTCTGAGGAACAAGGAAAGGGAGGGGTGCGGTAATACTTCCCATTCAAGTTCATATAACATGTCAAAGTCAATACTCAATATTTTCCACATATTTCAAAAAAGGATTGCCTTTCCACGTCATACATTTAGTGGAATACTTACTGAATAGATAAAGCTGCGAGTGGTCTTGAGTTGCCTTGATAAGAGATGACGTCATTTTGTTTAATCAGTGCTGCACTGTAAGATTTCAATTTTTCTGTCAGCTTGTCAGGGGAGGGGATTGTAAAATTTGAGCTACTAGCCTATCCTTTGTTTTTGGCCCTGCTGACATTATTATTATTATTATTATTATTATCATTATTCTTATTCTTCTTACTATTATTATGTATTATCATTAACACTTTTGTTATCATGGTACTCCACTTCCACTAGTTGCATGCACTATTAATAACACTTGGTAATCTTTAAAATATAGACACGTCTGATTAAAAAATATTCATTATACTTCAATACAAAACTTAGATTTAACAAGAGAACACTAACCTAAAACTGTTTCCTTCTGACTTTCAAGGTAGAAAAGTGATGAGTGAAAGAGACAAAGACAAATTATTGCAGGACATCAGCATTCGATGTGGATCATGCCAGATGTAAAAGTAAAGTAAAGTGTTCCCCTGTGCATAGCACCACGCCATGAAGGATGTACAGTCTATTATCCGACGTTGGATTTCTGGAGACGGTTTTAATTCTATTTATTACACTTGACGACCACTCTCAACTGGCATTTGATGTTAAAATACTCCCAAACATTCTCATGGCAATGTCAATATTTGGGAAAAGTACTGTTAAATGTTTTTCACGAATAAGTTTTAAATTGTCACAGCCGAATTAGAAAATAGACCAAATAGTTTTATTTTGCATAAGTTTTTGTTCCGTTTTTGCTTCTTAATTAATATAAATGAATTAGTAATTTGGTATTTCTCTGGTACTGTCTTGCTTTCATTGTGCATATAGTGTCATTGGCGTAGATCTATTAATGGCCTCTTAAACCAAGTAGAGAGGGGGGAAGGGAGAGAGATATGTTATCTGAAGTAAGTCTTGAAACTATCCTGGCGACGAATACCTAATACAAGTAAATTGAAATTGTCGTCATATTAATAGCAACAAGGTGCTCTATTTACAGTATAGCTTATTTATTTAAAATAAAACCCTTTTACTTTTAAGTACACAGTTTTGTGTAAATACAATTTACCGTTTCCGGACTTCTCTTCTTAATCAAAATTATTAAAGAATAATAAAAATACTATGTGAATTAGTAATTAATTGTTTTCTCACAAGAGTTGGAGTCAGAATATTTTCTGTCTTCTTCTAGAAACACATTGTATAGAACCTCAGAAAGATACTTCAGAAAGGGAGAGGGGTAATTTCTATACCACAGCCTTCAGTTTGAGCATCGAACACAATACAAACAGAAAAATAACTGTATTTAAAATTAATTACTTAAATAGTTATTTAAAATTTATTTTTTGACAATCTATACACTGAATGCACCAAAATGTATTAAATTTCTTAGTGAATATACTTTTGATAGCAAACTGAATTAAAGTAATTACTTTTTTATAGTTTTTGCTTGTTTATAATATGTTTCTGAAAGCAGTTTTTCTTGTGAAGATATACATGTGTAGTATCTATGTTACCTTACATACATCACATTAATTTAGTTACTGATGAATGTGAAGACAAAAGAGTTACATTCCCAGAATATAGAACCATACATTATCAAACACAACTAACCCATTCTTCTTCTATCATCCTTTTTATAGTTTATTTTCTGTTTTAGTGTTTTTCCGTGCCTGTAAATAACTTTTTTTTTACAATGTCAAAGTTATTCCTGCAAGTGAACAAGATAAATACTTAATTGGGTGATCTACAAACATAGATATGGATACAGTCACATTACTCTTGGAATCAGGAATACTCATTCCCTCTTCTATGCCGTTGATAATACCTCTTTTGACGACTTCCTCTGAAAATGAACCAAATAACTACTACACTAAGTATTATTGCAAAAATGCAATATAAAACAAGTTGCAGCACGGAAACGCTGTTCTTTATAGGAACAATGTCTTCTGGTATGTGTGGAAGCTTGTCTGAAGGGTTCTTGGGCCTGTTGGGAAGTATGTTGCTTTCTGTGTCTAATGCACATGAATGGAAATCTGTCCATGGTCTGTTGAGTAGTTTCTCTGGAGCAGCACATTTTGGTGTGTCGTAGCTGTCGAAAGCAGATTGCAGATACCAGTCTCTCATATCCTTCAGTTCGCAATCACAGTGCCATGGGTTGGAGGACAGATCCAAGTCTAGAAGATCCTTCATGTGTTCCACAACTGCCACGTTCAGTGTGTTGAGCTGGTTTCCTTTGAGGTTCAAGTCACGAAGGTTCAATCCGATGAATGCTGAATCAGGGATGTGCTTCACTTTGCAGAAACTCAAGTCTAGCCTTAACAGTGACGTGACTCCTGTCAACAGTGGTGTTCCTTCTTCCAAACGGAACTCAGGGTTTCTTTGCAGAGAGAGAATTGTGAACTTCTTGTTAAAGGTAAACGTTTGGGGATGCAAACGCTTCAGATTGTTGTTAGACAAATCTACCTCCACTAATTTCTCCAAGCCTCTGAAGGCCCCAGGTTGAACTTCCACCATCACATTATCAGACATAAACACATGCATGACCTCCAGAAGGTTAGCGTCGATGAAGGAATCGTTGAGAAGGCTGTAAATATTGTTCATTTCCAGATGAAGAACTTGGGTGAATTTATTCAGAGTATCTGGAATTGTAATAAAATTTGCTTCTCTGCACTCGGCTGTTTGCTTTCCGTTTTTCTTATAACACTCACATCTTCCCTCACAGTCACCTTGTTGCCTAGACAACACAATGCACAATATAGCAATTGTTATTATCTGCAAAACTTTATTGTTAATCATAGTTTTGAGTTAACCTATTGACACTAAAACTTCTCCAAGAACTCTTGTCTTCTTTCTCTGCAAAAAAACTAAAATTGAATTAAATAATGGAACACATATTTAAGAACAGAAATGAAGTAGTAAATACGTATGTATTAAATAAACATTGAATACGTGCACAATTTAGTGTTAACATGTTGCATATTCATTTTCTTATTTTACGACGCTCTATGTTGCATATGTGTAAAACATTATGTTCTACATGAAAGTTACACATGTCATATGTCCAAAAAGAATTATATTCACCATTTTTGTCTTTCAAAAGTACAGTTTGTGTGCTTCTTTTCCATTATTAGCTAATGTGAAATTGAACGTGTTGAAAAAAATATCATGATAAAATGCGAATAACAATAATAATAATGACATTGTAATTATTATTATTATTATAGGCACGTTATCCTCCTGGTACTTGCCCCCCAGACAAAAATTCGTGTTTGCGCCTTTGATCAAATTACAACATAATAATAAAATATTAATGTTTTAAAATCAGCACTTACTTCTGATATGCAATTAAATTTAATTAAGTGTAGTTAGATATAATTAAATATAATTTTAACAATGAGATTCTGAGAATCAATGAAATAATATTATAAGTAGCGTGCAATAAATTAAATTTACAGCAAACTAAGGCTTTCTATATCATATCCGTGGATGACATTACCAATGAGACTAGCTGTGGGTTTCTCGTCAACCTCATTATTTTGACTTTTAATTATAAGAGAACTGAATCAATGCTTATTAGAACGAAAAAGCCAGAAAAAGTCAGTTCTACGTTAAAGTAAAGTGAACGAAAAAAAAAATGACATGCTTGCCAAATTTCTTAGCTATTGTCCAAATGCTCTGCCAGGTTACTGAAAGTTTCGGCGGGACTTTAATTTCCGGGGAGAATTTTCCCCCGAGCCAACCCCTGAATTTATCTTTGCCTGTATACAACACTTCTACATTGTGTTAAATATTTCATGGTAAGAAACATGCTTAAACAAGCTTGGGAATCAACTACGTTGCAAGTACATTAAACTGATTGATTGAATTCGACATTTCAACTACAACATCCGTAGAAAGTCCCATTGCGATTACGACTATGCGTGACTGTGTTATAATGCTCACAACGGTACGATGAGATAAGCTAAAATACATTCAACGAAACAAAATATTGCTCTGGCCTATTTGAACAGTTGCAGTATTAATTGCTTGCCATTGTATCTGCAACAGAATGCGCAAATGGCCGGACGATACAATATAGGGTGATTTTTTTAAAAACTCATGGTTTTCTTTGTTGTGTAAAATTTGTAAATGAAGTATTATTTCCATGCGGTTTGTGGCAAATGAATAAGGAAGGATGGGAGATTTATTGGAGTATGTTTACCGGTTTATATGCATCCGGGTAATATCGCTCACGCCTCAACAAAAACAGCAAATATTCACCAGTGTACCCTACAATAACATTGAAGTATTGGATTTTTGCTAAACTGAATTAATGAAAATGAGTTCTTTTTTTTGTATTCACTCAAACATAAATAAAACATAAACATTATGGCACAGACATATGACATAACATCTCACCTTTAAAGAAGGTGCTGAAAGTGTCGACCTTCTTCCTGTAAACAAAGTCGCCCACGTCGTTCCATGTTAAGGGCTGTCTGACATAGTGTTTCTGCTCTAATGTTCGCAATTTCAGTGATAATGTTTTGCTTCAACATTTCCAGGGATGTAGGGTTGTTTGTGTACACACGTCCCTTTAGGAAGCCCCACAGAAAGAAGTCAAGTGAAGACCTCGGAGGCCACAATCCCTTTGAAATAACCCTATTCGCAAAGAAGCTTTCAATCAGTGCCATACTGTCATGCGATGTATGGCATGTAGCACCATCCTGTTGAAATAACCCTGTGCGAGTTCAATGTCGTCCAAACTTTCAACAAATTCCATGAATATTGCCCTGTACCGCTCTGTGTTCACTGTTTCATTGAAGAAGATTGGACCCACTATACGTGATGCTGAGACAGCGCACTATACTCCAACTTTCTGTGAGTGCAATGGAATTTCGATTACACTAGGTGGATTTTCAGATGCCCATATCCGTGTATTCTGAGAATTAACATACCCAGAGAAATATAAATTCAAGTTGACTGTTCTATCAGCCAGGTTAATTTCATATTTGCAGGTTAAATTATTCCATAGTTAATTTTACAACCGGAGGCAAACCTAAATCTTGGTAATAAACATTAGACAATCGCTGGTTACAAAAATCATGTTTCTCTTGTGCCCGCCCCCCTTCAAGATAAATTAATATTTTACTTAAATGGCCTAATGTTAAAGCTAGATTTTGGTGTAAATGTGTCAGCCACACAAAGTATTTGAATACATGATAGAAATGCTAAGGCATTTTATACACTTTTCATATGAGTTGAAAAGTCAAAGTTTAGTTGACTTCCATGCACGTTTGTTCTATCATTGCTTTAAATAAGATGCGTTATAGTCTTTGGTGAAAGTAAACTTTTCTTTTGTAATAGAAACTGGTCTCAGGGACTTAAAGGAAATTTGATTAGGATGGTGAGGAGAGTAGGGAGAGATGGAAAACTTATGTTACTGCAGGGAGATGCATTATCTCCATTGCTCTTTAATTTTTCCTTAGAATATGCTGTTAGGAAGGTAAAAGAAACTATTTTTCTTCTTCTTCCTCTTTCCCATTTTGCCTCATAGCGTCAGGGTTGCCTCTATCCACTCCTTCTACCTCTCCCATTCTTCCTCTTCAATTCTCATATTCCTTTTCCTTTCCATTTTCCTATTTCTTCTATTTCTCTTTCGAATGTCTTCCGGGGTCTACCTCTTGTTCTCCTTCCCTCTGTTCTAGCTTCCATAAATTGTTTTGCTTTTCTATCTTCGTCCATTCTCACCACATGTCCGAACCATTGTAATTGTCTTTGTGTCAGTTTCTCGTCTGTTGACTTCGTTCTTAATTCTTCTCTGGTCTTCTCATTAAGTACTCTATCTCTTCTTGTTTTACCAACTATTCCATGGAAGTATTTCATGTCAACTATCGTTATTTGTCTTACTTCTTTTCTTCTTACTGGTCAACTTTCATTTCCGTATAGTAAAATTGGTTCCACTACTAACTTATACACTTGTAGTTTAGTTTTAGTGTTTATTTCGCTTTTCCAAAAATGTTCTGGCTTAGTTAGGAGGAGTCTTTCGGTAGGGCGCAGATGGCGGAAGGGGCACTACATTCCCAAGTAGTTAAAATTGGGAAAACCACTGCCTAGTTTCGAGGAGGGATCCTCAGAAGACTAAGGGAGAAAACCCCGACAGAGAACCAGCCATGGCCTTGAGGCTGAAAGGACTAAACAACCAAAAGGACCCCCTATCGCTGGGCTCATCACCCGCATAGGGGTAGATGATGATTCAGAGAAGAAATAAATGTTTCGGAAAAACCGAACAGACCTCACAAAGACGACACGCAAGAATAAAAGAAACTAATGAGGGACTAAAATTATACGGTTTGACTCAGTTGTTAGCATATGCAGATGATGTACACTTTGTAAACTTACTAGGGGAAGATATAATTACAATTACGAATAATGCTAATCAAGAAGTCCTGGATTGGCGGATGCACAAGTGGTTCGAATCCCACTTTATACTGTACGTCCAGTCCCGATTGGCCTATATGTGCATAAAAGGGATTTAAAACAAACTTTCAATACATTCAACTTCAAACGAGGATTACCTAAGCAGCATAGTCGAACAAATTAACATGAATCCCATGTGGACCTTTCACATAAGTAAATTATATGAAAATAGAAAACCATTCTATTTGTTTTATCTGACATAAAAATCGTCAAGTATACATCCAGAATCTTTCCGTGGATTTTTTTATGAATATTTTTTCATATTATATTTTCAAGACAAGAACATACCATAGATATCGCAAATGAAACTAGTCATCTTACAGCTATACCCCAATTCACACTAATGAGTAGAGAGGTATGTCAAAACTCAATGAAGGCTATTAAATAGCAAATAGACAGGTTCATAGCCTCTCCCATTACATTTTATCTTATTCAAATAAATCCCCCTCTCTCTCCAGTTAACAATCCTCTACAACAACATGCAGGAAACAAAATCCTTCCTTAGAACCACCATTTTCAAATTCGGAGTAAAATATAATATTTGAAATAATCACCAGATCTCTCTTTGCCCGATTGACACAAATATTCAGTCGCCAAGTTTTGATAACTTCAGATCGAACTTACCAAATCATAGAGCTTCCCAACACCTATAGTTACTATGGATATTAAAGCTTTCTTTACAGCATTTTATTAGAATTGAAATAATAGTTGAATGATAAAATCATATTAGATCAGATTTTATAATTTAATTTTCAATATTAGAAAGTATAGAGACATTGTTTTAAAAAGTTAATGTATTTCCCCATGATTTTTTGATTGTTTCCAATTGCATTAATTATGCTGTTAAAGAGAGTCAAAATTAACACTTTTTACGTAACATATCTCTAATAAATGTTCATAGAAATTAAATATTTTTCTACACAGAAACAACGTTATCTTATAGATGAATATCTGCACTAATAAAAATGTTGCAAAATGCAGTAACATTGGCCGAAAATTAAAATGCTATACAATATATAATATTCTCCACACTGGTCGTTGCTGCAATAAGAATTACTAGTAGTGCAATTCCTATGTTATTTTCATGTATTTAAATATATATTACAATTATTATTTTGATTACAATAACCATATCATTTGCTTTTTTTTGTTTGAGTTGAGTTTGCACTTTATGTACAGATAGGCTAATCGGAACTGGGCCTACAGTTCAAAGTAGGATCGAAACCACCGTGCAATATGCCTCCACCGGGTATCGAACCCGGGACTTCATAGCATTTGCATTTGCTTCCTCGCCAAAATTATATATATATATGCGAAATGGTTTTACATTCTGCAATGTAAGACTACAAAGTACATGAATAATATTCAAATGCAAATTACTAACTGTAGATTTTAAATGTTTTGTTCACATACCTTAATCGCTTGCGTACCTTTCCTTGAAAACGAAGCATTCGGGATCTATTTGTCTAATTTGGTAACGCTGTCAAGATAAATTCACAGAAAGTTTGTAGACCTATGTGGCAAATCTCAACATAACTTAGTGCTAACGGAGGTGGTGTTATCTTATCTTTCCAACTTATCACCATCCTTTTTCATTTTCATTGAACTTAGATAACATATTTGAGCAAAGTCTGTAGTAGTTAGTTCTATTGAATATGCCAGATATTCTTCGGTGTAACATAAGTACATTTTATTTGCTATGCAAATAACTGCAAGCATCTTGAAATACCATGGCATTAAACAGCATACATAACATGAATACTAATGCTGGACTATACCGATGGACAACTGTATCAATGTTAGTGTAATGTTTAACTGGCGATTTGTATCATGCAGTCATCCAATTAACAAGATTTTTCATCTTTTTGTTAAGGTTCTAGGATAAGAAATGATTTCTGTATTTACCCCATTTTTAGTATGGATTTGTCACTATAATATATTTTTCCACGAATAGTTTTCTGGAATTATCATCAATTTAAAATACATTTCTTGTGAAACAACACAAATGTGAACATTTAGATATCATAAAATTGATTTTATATAAAGTTTTTGCTGAAGGTGTGATGAAAGTATAAATAGATCTAGCATTGTAAGTTATTTGTACACCATTTGGCTATCCATGGTAATTCAAAATTTATAGTATGGTAAGGGTCACACTATGTCAGGTGCACTATAGTTTAATAACCAGCAACTCACTGGAAAATCATACTGATGTGGTGTTAGAACACTGAAGTTAAATGTTGCAATAATATGGTTTGGATCATCTAAGACCACTGTCTGCATGGTTTTAACACAATTCATTTTTATTGTGGAGCTTGACTCGATTAGTAAGTGCATACCCTTAGCAAGAAAGGTGCAACCGCTTAAACGCAAGACATGACTCATGCAGTTATCTGATCCACAACCATCCAAGTGTTAACGAAAACTTGTAACCCAGATTAATATATAAATAAATATTTGACAGTCGCAGTCAAACGCTTGTCGCATCTCATCAGCATTTGTAAATTGACATATGAGTGGTTGTTGATGGAAAAAAATAATACAAAGCCTGTAAATTCCAGTAGTTATACTGGGTGATTTTTTTAACCTGAATCATTTGAATATCTTGAAAAAAAATCATCCTACAAAAAAATGTTCCAAATAAAAAGTTGATAGTTTGGATGGGGAAGTTTAGTGGTGCAACAAAAGAACACCCCCTCCCCCTGTTGTAGGTGGGGCAGGTGGAAACTTTGAAATTTCAAATAGATACCCCTATTTTTTATTACAGATTCGGATTTTATGGGAAAAATACATAAGTTTTGTCTGAAACATATTTTTCGATTCGTGATAGATGGCGCTATAATCGACAAATTTTCATTTCTTGAATGTTTACACTTTAAAACCAATGTATTTCATTTCGCAATTCATTTAATTTAAAAAAAAATAAAACATTTTTGTTCCAGGACTTGAAATTGTTGTCAAACAAATAAATTTATTTTGAAAATACAAAATTACTCGACAATTCTTAGCTCTAGATATCTCGATGGCTAGTAAACTACATTCACTTCTCAATTACATTAAGTGTTCAAAATGGTGACCTTCAACTTCAATACATTTATTGATCCGCGCTTCGAATGAATGTACACAACTAATGTATTTTTTCCGTAAAATCCGAATCTGTAATAAAAAATAGGGGTTTCTATTTGAAATTTCAAAGTTGCCCCCCGCCCCACCTACAAGAGGAGGAGGGCGTGTTCTTTTGTTGCACCACTAAATTCCCCCTCCAAACTATTAACTTTTTATTTAGAACATTTTTTTTGTAGAATGATTTTTTTCAAGATATTCAAATGATTCAGGTTAAAAAAATCATAATGAAAATTTGTCGATTATAGCGCCATCTATCACAAATCGAAAAAAATGTTTCAGACAAAACTTATGTATTTTTTCCGTAAAATCCGAATCTGTAATAAAAAATAGGGGTTACTATTTGAAATTTCAAAGTTGCCCCCTGCCCCACCTACAACAGGGGGAGGGGGTGTTCTTTTGTTGCACCACTAAACTTCCCCCTCCAAGCTATCAACTTTTTATTTGGAACATTTTTTTGTAGGATGATTTTTTTCAAGATATTCAAATGATTCAGGTTAAAAAAATCACCCGTATATTAGACGAATACTAACGGGCTCACGTGAAGGAATACTTCATTCAACATAGTCTCCTCCCCGGCCCAGGCATTTATCCCAAGGTTATTAGAAGTATAGCTTGGGCCAACCGTTGTTTACTCGTGATGACGAAACGACGGTAAGAGGTGAATTTATCCATGAAATGAATTCCAAATCTATGCGCTAGTGTTGCACTATGCAGATAGGAAAACATGCCGGAAACTGAACACACGAAATCGAGTACACAAATGAGCATTTCCACCCATTTACATTTTGTGGCTTCAGACAAATTGAAAATAAATATCGATAGGTACTTATTGTTATGCGGGACCGAATATTATTGATCGGAACGGGAATTTTTTAAATCCCGACATTCGGGACGGGAAATATTCGCTATTTCTCCACTAGTCGGGAAATTTTCAGGACAGAAAATTTCCGAAATTTCTCGAGGCTCTGGAAATCTCAAATTCTACACGTCATTTTCACCTTAAGTGATTGTCTTTGCATTTCTGGAATGAAAACTAACAATTTCCGATAAGTTCCAGACACTTGCAATGTAGAAAACGTCAAGATTAATACCGACTGCTCGGGATCCAGAAAAGTAGGGAAGTCATTTGCTGAAGTTGTGTTGCTATGTTATTTTACGTTGTGATATTTCTTTAGTTTAGAGTGAGTGAGTGATTATTTTTATTTTGTGTGCATCACATGAGGACAAAACACAGGACAGCACACACACATTCCTACGAGGATTATACTGGCCGTAGGTCCAGACAGCAGAGCCTCGTTAGTCTGCAAAATGCAGTCCAGGATGTACTCCGTGGACGTTGGGTTGTTGAATTGGGTGTACTATGTGGAAGGGTTATCCCTTACGCCACTTCTTTAGTTTACGCTCGACGATGAGGATGAACGATGATTTGATTAAATACATTTCACAGCAAAGACAAATTCACTGTGCCATGTTTGTTTGTTTTTATTTTAACAAATGATGATACTTGCATTCCACTTACGTTTCTGACAAACTGTTAATTGTTATAAAATGTAAAATACCGTGCGTCCATTTCGATCTGCAGCCGAGAGATCGAGAGAAGCGTGGCGGGCGGCACTGACGGAGATGTCGACATTTGCGGCCTGAAATGCCCGCTTATTTTTATGGACATATGCAGACATTTATATAAATATTGCAAAACGAGCACTAACCTGTGTTATAAGAGTATGGTTTTAATTTTAGTAGCTTAGTGACTGTATGTGCCGATGATTTTGACACGCCCACCTCTTGTGAAACACGGCGTAGAGGTTTGTTTGGAGAACGTTCTAACGCTGCACCAATATCATCGAGTTTTGCTTCGGTTAGAATCCGTCGTTTTTGCTTAGGTGTTTTAAAATTTAACGATACAGATTTCTCGTAATTTAAGGACAAGATATCTAACCGTATCTCTGTGTGGAGTTGAAACGCATGGGAATTTCTGTACAAATTACCTACACACGTCTCTACACGAGTTTGTTTTCACGTAGGTACGTGTCATACATAAAAAATCTTTGTTCTAACGTGAATCTTGCGGCTGGCATTCCAATCGTCTCACTGACACGTCACACATACACACTACACTAACACAAACAAGTAACTGCAAGTAACCAAGAATAACACTCTTGCGCACAGTACGAAATTAACACGCTCTTGGTTTACATTGCTCGCCACTATATTTACAACTCTGTCTTCATCTAGTCGCGAAGGAACAAAAAACACGAGCTCGGATATTTCGGATTGCGAGGAAGCTCACGAAAACCATTCACTTTTATCGGTTTCGTCTGCAGTATAATCCTCATACAGTGTTGCACATTCGAAACCTCCAAACGATTCCCATGGCCACAAAACTCTTTCAAGGATATAAACTTAAACAGGACGTTACTGGTCAAAACTATGATTAAAATGCTTTATTATCTGTGGCTCTTAACATCGTTTCTATAGCGTATTTATTTGTGTATATAAGAGCAGAACTTGGATGAATTACAGAAGAACTTTTGCGTGTTATAACACAGGTTAGTGATCGTTTTGCAATATTTATATAAATGTCTGCATATGTCTATAAAAATAAGCGGGCATTACAGGCCGCAAATGTCGGCTTCTCCGTCAGCGCCGCCCGCCACGCTTCTCCCGATCTCTCGGCTGCAGATCGAAATGGACGCACGGTATATTCACATTCTCATCCGCTAAATTTGCCGTGCAAATAAGCAATAAATTTGATATTTCATAACTTGAACACATAACTTTGAAGCAATGATAGTATCATTCATTTGCATGTCAGAAGTTAAGTTTATGATGATACAAGGTATATTTATTTAAGCTCATCCTCATACCTATGTGGGAATTATGTAGAAATTAATGAAAATGAACAGTAGTACACATTAATCGTGACAATAGATAGCGTGAATAATTTGCGATATGAAGCCTCGCAGCAGTGGTACTTAACAATCATATGAAATATGAATTGGAGAAAGGTGGAGGAATTGTGCGCTCCTGAGGATAATTACTCATGAAAAACTAAATATGCTGACCAAGACAGTAATTTATTTTATTAAAAACATAAACTAAACGTAACGTTTCAACCTTCTAGCAAGGTCTTCTTCAGACTCTGTATCAAGTACAAAAGTACTTGCTTTGTTTCAATCTTGCTAGAAGGTTGAAACGTTACGTTTAGTTTATGTTTTTAATAAAATAAATTACTGCCTTGGTCAGCATATTTAGTTTTTCATAACCATGGAAACAAGGCTTAATGGTGTTATAATTACTCATGGCCGTGCATGTAATGGAGTTAAACAAATTGTAAAGACACAAATTTCAACTGGAATACTTTCAATCCGTCAATACTTTTTTCCTTCAGGGCAGAAATATAGTTTTCTTGAAACATTAATTTAAAACAAAATTAAAGGAGTACAGCCAACTACAAATATTTATTCATTGATTTTCATTCACTTGATCATACAAGTATAAATTTCAGTATGATATGGGATATGTCAATAATATTAATGTCTAATTTTGAATACAGAGAAATTAACCTATAGTCTAGTTATATCTATTAAATTAGTAAAAACAATAATACTTTAAGAAAGTTAAGAAGTAATGTAGTGTGTTTTGTAATAATAAGAAAAAAGTTAAAGTTTATGTTTCTTCATAGAAAATGTGACCCAAATAATCTTCTATAAAACAAATGTTCTTTACTGTGGTTCTAAATTTAGATGTAGGGTAGCCCAGGTCTATATCGATCATTTCACATTGAACAGTATATAAAAAATTGAAAAAAAACTTTTCCTCCCAAAACTGTTAATTTATTCTGAAAAAACATTATTTTGGCTGAAAAAGTGCACAATTTAAAATTATATGTTTATATTTCTGATAGATGTAAAAATGGAAAAACTGAAACACTACACATTGGAAGATTTTCCAAAACTACGGGGGTAAATCTGATCATTGACGGGGCTATTCTGATCACTTGCAAAATCACATCTCTAGATACATTTTCCACAAATGAATTGTTTCTTACCAAAAGCCCCGACACATATTTCATGAATCCAAGTGTCGCGTCGTTGACATCCTATTCAGTCATCTTTAACAACACTTTCGTTGGAGTAGTACAACTGACCGCAAGGGATATTGTCTTCATCGTTAAAGACATTCTTAGTTTGCTGTGGGTTTCTTTCAATTTCTTCCCTACAGGCGTATGCTCGTCAGATAGCATGCTCCCACTTTTCTTCTACATCGTTTTGTCTTTTCTGGCTGTTTAGTGAGAGATGAGATTATTTCAGAGAATGGTGAAGTGGAAGAGGATGTGCTTGGTAAAAGTGTAGAGGCCCTGAGAGGGGAAGATGGTGCAGTGAAAGGGACAGACTTAGGGCTAGGCCTATCATTAGTTTGTGGAGGTTCTTCTAGCACTGGAAATCCTATTCTGTAATGACGCATATGGCACGTTGAAGAGGCCCACCGCAGCACGTAAACTTACATCTCCACACAATACGCTCGAAACAGCCCTATTTATTGTCCTCAGACCATTCCATTCAAATCCCTTTCGACTTGTAGTGCATCTTGCATCTTCAACGATAACAAAAGTTATCGTAATTAATTTTTGGAGTGGAGTAGCGCAAAATCTGCTGATCGATACAGCCCCCGAAAAAATGATCGTAAAAGCCCCAAAAGTCAATATTTCTTTCATTGGTTGGCTACACTGCGCTATACAAATTTGGCGCCACGAACGTATATGACTAACAACTAATATACCTACCCTATTGTTAAATATATAGTTACTCATTTACTCATAATAATGTGGCTGGTACAGTTTACGTTCTAAAGCTTATCTGTTTAACTATGCGAAAATGTACATGCAGAGCTCATACCTTGTTTTGGAAATCAATTTTTTACAGGCACATCAATTTAAAAACAGCAGCAGTGTCGTGCGCGTCTCAACCGTGTATGTTCTTCTTCTCCACTGATGCCATGCAGTTCGCCAACCCGAACATTAACAATGCGCTAGGATAGAATATTCTTTCATCGATCGGAATAGCCCCTGGGTCGAAATAGTCCCGGGCTACCCTATTTTTATTCTTGAAGAGATAGATAATAGTAGGCAAATTGTCCATCGCTATTTTTTTTTTTTTGTTCTACATCCTATGTTGTTTTAAATAATGGAAAGCAGATGTTTGTCCTCTGCTTAATTCAATTTGTGATCAGCAGATTGGGGGAAAACAGACTGGAGGAAAATGGTGATGGGCAATTCGCCTACCATTTCTTTTGCCATTGGTGTACAATTTTCTCTCGCTTTTCCCTACAAATTCACATAAAGCAATAAAAATACAAACTGCTAATTTTTCATTCTATTTTGGTTATTTATTAAACGGTATGTGTTTGTATTTATATTTCATAAATTTACTTTGCTCTTCCGGCCATTTAAGTCAATTGAGATGATGAAAAATAAAATAGATGAATGACCAATCACAGTTCCCCTTACTTAGAAGAGCGACCACAAGAACAAGAACCTTCGTGGAAAAGTCCCGCGCACCTTCCTCCTCTTCCGTTCAACTCTAGCTATAAGACAGCATGCTCCACTCTCCCCCTCCCCTCCACACTGGAGTACGGTGCACAGGACTCGCGAGTCTGCGCAGGTTTCTTTGCTTGTGGTTCCACTATAATAGTAATATAAAAATGTACTCACCTCACTTAGTTCTCCGGCAGTTTGTTTCTTTATATATGATATTTGGAGAAGATACAATTCAATCTATAAGGTGTACACTGTATATAACACATCTTATTACTGACTTCCTTGACCCTGGATGTACAGGGTCAAAGAAAACAAAGAAATTAGTATAATTTTCTTTTCGGAGAAGATGTTGAACCTAAACCAAAAATAACACAAATAACGAACTCGACAATGTAAATTGATGATAGTAAATCATTTGATGAAGTGAACTAATTCTGAGTGGACTAATCGCAAAGGACATAATCAGCTCAGATCCTATTACTTCTTGATGGTATGTGACGTAAAGTTCCCGCCCAACCGTTTGACGGCGTTAGTGGCTATCGCATCTCCTTTTCCGCAGCTTGTAGTACACATCCTCATCCAGACATTGTTCTTATTCTGGTGTTTAATATCTGCATACTGCAACACTGTCGTTCTGTCATTTTACGTGAATTTACATTGAAGTGATGCATTGACTTGGTCGGTTACACGTCATCGCACGCAAAAACTTCAACCGTTACCATGGATATGGGCCAGGGCTGATTTATCCCACCGCTTCACGAGGTTCATGATGTCTGTCTCATAGAACTCGGGGTACTGTTGTCGGGGCCCAACCTTTATTTAATCATCCCTCGTATTTCTCCTGATGGAAGAGAATAATACATTATCAGTAAAAAGGATCTTAAATTTTTCAAACATTCAAATACCAGTGACCAACAACATATTGTGATATTTATGTGATGTTGGAGTTCTGAAAACATGTAACACTCGCCTTCCATCAAATCAATCGCCTCTTTGCATTCTGTGACGATTCTGCTTTCATAGTTGTTGAAATAAGATGGGCAAAAGAGAAGTCGGTCTCACTGCAGAACATGGGCTGCTTTTTTCCTCTAAATAGACGAACAAAATTTATATCCCCTGAAAGTACGTACCTTCTACTTCCATTTTCCGGTGTTCCTTTTACGATTACTGTTATACTATTGCGTGTAAAAAATGTTTTTCCTGCTACTAAAAGCAATTCATTTCTCCATTTGTTCGCGTCCATATTGTTTATGCACTCAAGTGTTGTGCAATAAGTGAGACTCTTCGCTTCGCGGCATTCGAGTTGATTTGTCACTCCGGATTCCACCCACAGACGCACAGTTTCTTTCATTATTTCAGACGAGGAATGCTTACAAGGTTAGGTTAGGCCTGTTAGGTTGGGTTCCAATAGCATAAATACAATGAAAAAGTTTTTCCTGCTACTAAAAGCAATGCACTTCTCCATTCATTCGTGTCCATATTGTTTACGCAGTTTCTTTCATTATTTCGATAACAGTAGTATAAGCCGGAGACACATTAAACTCTTTTGTTTTCAAATAAAAATCATTGCTACTTACTTCATATGCATAGTGGAAGATTTTTCAAGCTGGGGATCACTTTTTTTTCCCATGAAACAAGCGTTATTTTTAACATTTTAATCATTTATTCGGCGCGCAAATTTTGACTCACGTTGTCTATCGTCAGCTGATATGCAGTATCGTCAGCTGATGTGCAGTGTTTCCAAACTTATGAACCGATAAATGCCGCACAAACTATTCACAAAAGGTTTTTAAGCTAAAATTGAGGCTAGACTGTACTTTACGTCCTTATCTGCATGGTGATTGCTTCTTTGCGTTCGCGGTGCGCGATCGTGGTACGGCATCTCTTCGGGTAATTACCTTTTTCTTTTTACACTTTCTGTTCACGATAGCTCCACTATCCATTCACGGAGTCGAGGTATGCCTACAAGGTTAGGTTAGGCCTGTTAGGTTAGGTTCCATTAGCACTCATTTCACCCCTACATTTGATTCACGTAGTCGACGGAGATGCATGATTGACGAAAAATACCTTATTTACAGGCAAAATACGTTGCACGATTCTAAAAAACAATTTCCCCGGCTTCAGAAAGTCCCCAAGAATGCAATTCCGTAAGTACTTTCTCGTCTTTTCTCCTGTAAATTTTAAGAAATCCGTCTCCGGCTTATACTACCGTTACTGTGTTAGGTTAGGTTCCAATAGCATAAATACAATGAAAAATGTTTTTCCTGCTACTAAAAGCAATGCACTTCTCCATTCATTCGTGTCCATATTGTTTACACAGTTTCTTTCATTATTTCTTCGAGGAATGCCTACAAGGTTAGGTTAGACCTGTTAGGTTAGGTTTCATTAGCATAAATACAATGATTTGATTTGATTTAGTTTATTTTACTCGCGTTTTGTGCCTCTTGGCTAATTTGTGAAGATGGGGATGAGTGATGAAATGATGAAATAGATGAATGGACATTCACAAACAACCAAGCCCGACCGGGATTCGAACCCGGGACCCATAAATACAATGACTAATTATTATTTAGGCTAAGTGAACCAAACCTAGCTACCTAACAACATAGGCATTTTTTGCTTTCACTAGATTTGTGCAGGAATATGCCTTTTCCTTCGTTGCTACGATTTTAATACCGCCCAACCTGATCACGTGTTTCTATTTTTTTTAAGAAATAAAAATTTCCTTACCTTAAAACTTACTTTTCCCGATTACTAACTACAAAACGTTACCAAAAAATTATGAACCGCGTTCCTTCTAAGCAGCCCATATTCTGCAGTCTTACCAGTAGTCGCTCATAGTCAAGTTACTAATCTATTCGCGCCATTACCACGTACTCTAGGCATTGGTGAAATTATATATTTTAAGATATGCTCATTGGAAATTAGCACAAACATGCACATTATTGTATGTAATGTATTTTGCACTCAATGTGGTTTGAAATTCGAGATAGTTCCTAAGATATTGAGCAATTTTGGCACTGCAGAGGACTTATGATTAACTGAATTAGTGATACACCTAACTAGGCAGGCTTATTTGAACTCTTTTCATGCTGTGTCATTTTTATGGAACTTCTGGCTAATCACAACCTACTGGATGTTAAAATACATAGATGATAAAACTCTTAGAAACACTAATGCCTGTGCCAAGACTCTAACCTGGAACGTTGAGTGATCATGTGTCTTAGTTATATGACACTGCATATTCACATGGAAAATATTAATATGTATTTTTTAACTTCAGTCCCGTTATAAGACATGGTTATCTGCAAGGTATTCTTACTCTCTCATAGATCCACAACGAGCAAATCTTGTGTGTTGTAAAATACATAAGTTTTGTTGTGTTTTCATAATGTATTTAATACTTGTATGCTAGAACTTCTGAAGCTTAAAACAGAGACTGAGACAAGATAAGATTTGTCACGAGTTTGTACGACAGTACAACAATATTAATAATTATTATATTTGTTTCCGAAAACCTGCGATTCATAGTCATAGAATATGTCAAGGATAACAAGTGAAGTATGAACAGTTTAGTCTTAATTACAATCAATTGAGATTTACCAGAAGAGAGGGTAGATGGTCTACATACCACATGTGTTAAGATAAATTATTTTGTAAGAATTATATGTTGCACTTTTGCTGACTAATAATTTAGTGTGAATCCTTGTCTGAAGAAGACCATGTTAGAGAATAGAAACGTTACGTTTTTAGTGTAAATGTATTTAATTCTTTTATACCATAAATTTTTCCTTGGTCAGCATTTGAATGTTTTATTAACATGGAAACAAGGCTTAACAGTGTTACCATTGGACTGTGTTGAACATCTCCGTACGTCTGTTACCACAAACTATGCATTATCGCAAAAGCTATTTGTAATCTCTTAAGATAAAATATCTGAGGAACTCTGGTATTTACTAGTAGATATCTTGGGAAGTGTCAGTAGTGACACCTATTAAAGAACTTTCGAACAAATCGAAATAAATATTCACACCTGCACCATCTATGGGATAATTTGATAAGTTGGATTCAAGACCAAACGGAACTTAATGCATGTAATTAATAAACCTTTATATATTGTCGTGATATGAATTTAATATTCCGACCACAGAGGTATTGGAATTTATTATCATGGGAATATAGGCTTCAAATATCTAGAAAACATAATTGAGAGAAGTGGAAGATGAGGAGGTAAACAGAAATGGACAAATGGGTGGTGGACTATATCAAAGCGTTCGAAGCTTAATATGGAACAGGGATATACCTATGAAATGCGAGAAGGTAATATATAACACATACTACATATGTGCCAATAATTACGTAAGGAGCAGAGACTTGGACAATGGCAGAGAGAGACAAAAGAAAGATGCAGGCAGTGGAGATGAAATTTTCAAGGAGTATATTGGGGAAGACTAGAATGGATAGAATAAGGAATGAGGAGATCCAACAGACAGGGGGTGTGGTGAAGCTTCAGGATAGAATAGATGAGGCACAGATGAGATGGTTTGGACACATGAAGAGGATGGATGCAGGAAGACTACCAGTAACAGCTTACAATGCGCAAGGAGTGGGAATAAGGCCAGGGGAGAGACCAAGATGGTCAGTGCAAAGACCAGATAGCGGCGAGTGTTAGGAGAAGAGGACAAGATTGGAACACCGTGGAAAGAGAGAGAAGTTGTGGAATACCTGTAAACACAATGGAGAGGCTTAACTTCTACCTGTATGTCGACCCAGCCAGAGGCAGAAACTGCAAAGGATGATGATGATGATAGAGAAAATAAAATTAAAAGTGCACAAGCCTATGTTACCACAGAAAGGAAATTTTACCTCTGAGCATGTATATTCAGGTACAATTTTAAATTAAAAAAAATAGAAATTTCTTAAATGATATCAAAATTGCAGGGAAATTTTAAAACAGAAGGTTCATATATTAAATTCAAACCTAATAGAATGTGGAATACAGTGCGTTCATTTTTGTTCTGGGCCGATATAGGCGTGATTTTTGTTCTAACGATCCATTCAGCTGGCATTTCAATGGACTCACAATGTTACTAAACACATACGAACTAACAGTGATGTGATCTATCAGACTAGAAAACACACACACACGCGCATGTAAATTAAACAAATGATAAATTACACTGTCACTCTAAAACGAACAGAACTGTACTGATAAGCGAGCAACAATTTCGCCTGTAACGTGAGTTGCAGACAGCTTTGTGCGCTTTCTCGCCACCTAAACAATCAATGTTTACATGTTAATGCGATGGCGTTATCTTTCACAGAATTATCAACAATTATAACACTGTAACTAAGCGACAACTTGCGTCTAGTGTTTAATCCGTGAGTACGGGCCTTTGGATAAGAATTACCCAGTCGATTTTGAAATATTTTTTGATTGGTTCCGATCATTGTCTGTTCTCTCCAATGAACTCTTTCGAGTTGAATCGGCTGTCATAGTTCGTTACTTCCGCTGGCAGGGCAGTAGAAACATTGCCTAGGTAAGTTTCACCCAACGCGCGTTCACACGTTTCAGTTTGGTATTTTAACCTTATTTTTTTCTCGTTTTTTATCAATTGTGTGATTCAATTCAAATGTTCAAAATTAATAAAATTACATTAAACAATGAAATATATTACAAATTGCATAATAACCCATGGCTCGACAGCCCTTGAAGGACCTAGGCCGATCTCTCAACTGTCAGTTTCCCTCCCACATTCCTAGCTAGAGGTGTGGAGATCTTCAACCGGTAATGGGGTGACGTGGGGTCAGCACGTCGAACCCCCAGTCGTTATAGCAGATTTCCGAGACCGGCTTACACTATTCACTCGTAGCTCCCCAATTTCCTCACTTTGGTGGGAAACCACGGTCCTATACCCAGAGACTGAACCCAGGCGGACTCAAAACTATGCCGTCCCGCAGTAGGAGCCCAAAGCACGGCCACGGAGGAGGACTTACAAATTACATGCTTTGAAACATTTAAAATTAAGATTTAGGAAGCAATTTTCTTCTGAGCATTTTTTACCCTGCGCGCGTCCTGTCGGGTAAACAAGGGCAAGAAAACAACTTGCAAACAGAACAAATATGTCAATCAAAATTTCATCAAAAGATGCCGGGAATGTGTGAATCCAGTTGGCTACTACTTTGAACAAATCTAATAACACTGGTTAGTACTCGTTATGCGATATAAATATAATTGTCTATGCTAAAGGATTCATGTCCGTTTCGCCCATTTCTCTTTCGCCCAGTACCGAAGAACTTGTTTTATTGGCCCAAGTGATAACTCGCGCCAGAACGGAAGTACCGTTTCTCCCAGAGGGAAATATGAAAGTAAAAATTCCCAATCGTGTAGAGCCACGTGTCCTAAACTATTGTGTTTGCCTAACCCAACCTAACCTAACCTCACTGGCTAATACTATTGTTGATATTGTGTTTGTACTGTGTATTCTTATGTACATCTCGTATCTGTATTTCTGTTATTAATACATTAAACAATGCAACAAGGCTCCCCTTTTGAAGCCACACCTGATTATTTGGCTTTTTACTTTGACATTTTGCTTACTTCCGTTCTGGCGCGTGTTATCACTTGGGTCAATGAAACAAGTTTTTCGGTACTGGGCGAAATGGGAAATGGGAGAAACGGGAAGACACGATGCTAAAGATATATGCGTAAAAGTAAGCTGTACGTCACGGGTCGAAAATGCCGGCATCCTCGCCGTGTCGCCCCGTCTGCGGTCTCGCGCTATCTCGGCCCAGAGCCAAAATGAACGCATTGTATATTTTCGTTTCTTTACTTGTGTAATTTGTATCCTTCAACGAAATGTCCCGATAATTAAAATTTTAAACTTAGCTTAGGAACAAGTAATATCTTTCCATTATTATCTGACTTCTAAAATTATCGTAATTGTTCGCCTAGCATGCATTTTTACAAACCTTTTCATCTGATTTCGTATATTTTATCGAAGGTATACAATTTATTATCTGCTATTCCTTCATGAATTTCACTCATTCAATCAAGCATAATATTTATGTGAATTGATATTTCCTGAGTGTCCACTGCAACTGATAATAATTATAATAATAGTAGAAATAATTGATCCTTATTTCAGTTTTTTTAGATAAGAAAAAGGATTTGAAGGAAATGGAAATTTTATAATTTCACAAGATATCTTAGCTTTTTAGTTCTGGCAACAGTGTCTAAAGAATAGGGTTTTCCAATAAGAACGGTATGATTTTACAATGAAATAAAATTAAAACTATTTCAGACACAACCAAACTTTTTATATTATTTTGAAGCATACTTTATTACATTATGTTTTGAATAACACATCATTTAAATGTTCACCTCGACTTTGTGCACACCAGTGAATTCGATGAACTTCGTGCAATAACTAGAGCCTAATGTCACGAATGCAGCGTTTGATGTTCAATCTTAATGCATCAAGGAGTTAAATCAACACTTCTTGGAGGCCAACGTCTGGTAGGAACCACATGTCCTCCAAATCAATTTCATCTAAATTTGGCCACAAAAAATCTGTTAACATCAATCGGTACAGCTCACCAGTCACTGCAACTGCATCTCCTATGCCACCATGCCATAAACCACACCATACAGTGACATTTTGCAGATGCAAAGGGTTCTCGTGAATCTCTTGTGGATTGTTTTCACACCAAACACTGCAATTTTGTTTATTAACATATCAACTTAACCAGAGATGAGCTTCATCTAAGATAATTTGGACCATAGTTTTCGCGAAGTGCACGTTCAATATTGACAAAAGAACATCTATTTTCATAATTTTTTTGGATAATAACCAAACGTTCTTGAAGCGTGTATTTAGTCATGATGAATTGTCACAGTATACTAAACAAAATGACAACTATACGGCGTACGCTTTTAGAAGGAACATGAGTTCAGCCAATACGCAGCCCGTGATGTCGCGCTGTTGCCAAACCATTGCTTGGAAGGAAACACAGAGAATTCGCTGTGTCCAATATTCAGCTTTTTATGGGTATAATGCATGCACGTGATATTTCAGTACAATGAAATATATAGTGAATAATTCTACACAGGATTATATCATATCACTGCAGCATATAAGAGAAACTCGTAGCTGAAAGAAGTTTGAAAGTACGTATTTATTGTAGAGGAACTGCAAGGTCTTCATCATTGCTCTCGTTTCTGTTTTCTGGCATGTTTCCCAATAGATCTGAATAGGGGTTCGCCGAAGATACTTTACCCTGTTTTATAATGCGCAACACAGTATACACACATACATCACACGCTTTAGCCGTAAGTTCTCGACTCTGAGAAAACACTGTTTCAGCACGCACGTGCTAGCATGCTTTAAATAATAAGCTTTAAAACTAAGATTTCTGTCTTGTGAACCTAATACGAGAATTTTACCCTTGGTGCCGGGACTCCTGGCATCGTAGAGCGATATCCTAACCACTCCACAATGGCGCCGGCGCGACATTATTAAATAACACTCACGCAACTTATAAGTGTTCAGCTTTGAAAAGATCAAAGCCATTATTCCTATTACAACATAACATTTATACTTCTACTTGGCAAGTTGTGAATATCAGAGATGGTCATTTTCGTTCAACTTCCTTCACCCTCACGACTCGGTGAGGTCTGCCCTCAAGAGGGTGACCACCTCTGGTGCCGCCACCTACAATAGTTTGCCACCAGGCCCATTGGGAGATTGTAAAGAGTGTCACATTCTTGTCTACTTTTGTAACTGTAATTCCAGGAGATATATTTGACCCTCAGTGGCAAAGCAGTTAGCACACAGAGGTAGAACAAGACACCAGCTACACAAAATTGTAGCACAGACTTAGTTGTCATAGGAGTTATTTGTTGTTTTGAAATACAATGTATGTCATAGGAGTTATTGTTGTTGTAATACAATGTTTACATATGTTAATCTGACGTAAGAATTCCACATTTGTTTGACTGCTTTTTGTGCTTAGAAACCATATCTTAGAAACAACAACAACAAAAAAAACAACCTTACAGGGTATTTATAAGGAGCACCCCTTAAATAAATCATTCATTTGGTCACGGTACTTCGACCCTTCAATGTAGCTCTTCCTTATATTTCTCATGTTTAGAACAATTTTTCACCAGTTCAATGGTACATATTGTTAGTGCATGATCATTCTCTTCACAGAAAATTCAAGGTAATAATTTTCTATTAATTTTCTGAATGTTAGTGGCAATGGTTCTATATTAGCTTACATGGGCAATATCCAATGTACCAGTGTAGAATTCAATTAAATATGGACTCCTCTCCTCACAAATACAGTAGTAGTAGTAGCATAAATGGAGCAAAAATTAGAACAGAATCTGGAGGGCGCCGATGAGTAGTTGGTTAGAGCAGTGGATTTTTAATAATGTCTGGTCTACAGGTCTGCCGTAGGTTCGATTCCCACCATCGAAAATGAAATTTGTTCACTTGAAGACTAAGGGTTAATTGCGCTCGCGAAAAGTAGTTTTAGGATAACACTAGTTTAAAGCGTCCAGACAATGGACAATCATAATTTTATGCTACTTTAAAGTTTTAAAAATACTACTTGATTGGAAGAATTTGCATGTTGTTGTTTTTTCCCTATTTCTTGGCTTCCTCCTACACATAATTCTCTTGTTAGTGAAGCATATTTAAAGCAGTAATGGATTACGATTTAATTTTTATGAATTTTAATTACATTTCCTTCATCTGTAGAGCACACGATCATGTGCGATACAGGATTCCACTCTTTCCATAGCGATTAGAATTAAGATGGGACACCACATCTGGTGGTGACCGGGTTGTTCAATCCACAAGGAACTACATGGCAAATTTAACATTTAAATTTTAATTTTGATCTTTAGCAGTATCATTGCCGAAGCCTTTCGATGGTGTGGGCGAAAGGATGAACGAAATATTAAGCTATGTATGCTTCGGTGGTCATATCTGTACAGCTAACTACAGCAAGCTCTTGAAATGCTTGACATTTAAATATTAACAAAAAATATTTGTTTCGGTAGGCGGGTTCAATCAATATTATAATGGTCTAATGAACACCATCGCTCCGTTGTAGCGACACTTCTGATTTAACTGCCTTCCTCGTTAACTGCTGCGATATAAATGGAAGCTAGCAGACCAACTGACTTGCATGGCGAAATATCATTGTTTTTTTTATTTCTCTATCAAAGATATAGGTAAACTTCAGCCAAGTTTGTCACAGCAATAGGTAAACCAGAGCTTCATCTCTTTACCTATCACAGGAATAGATCGATCGTGTATGCACTCATGTATCACAGCAATATATAAACTTTCTTGCGTTGCTTTTTCACATGAGTGGTTAAACCCTAACTGTTTTCCATTAATACATGAATGGGAAAACCAAAGTTGCTTCCGTTTGTCACATCAATAGGTAAACACTAGCCTACTATCTTTATCTCACGGATAGGTAAACCTCAAATTTCGGCTAACCTCTAGCTGTATTCCCGCGGTTGAACTGTTGCAACAATGATTTATAATGCAAATTATCAATATTTTTGGTAATAGTTCCGTATATCGGAGACACATTAAAATCGGTTATTTTGTGTTTCGCATGGTTACCAGTTGTGTATTGCGGAACATAGTTTAAGGTGCCATTATGCTTTTTTCACGAAAACAAACACAATTTTTCACATAGAGAGTAGTTTTTGTTAATCCTTTTTTCGCTTCCCTAACACACAATATGGCGGGCTCAGGTTGACTACCGTAGTGGGTATGCAGTGTTTTCAACCTTCTTCACCGAAAAATACCTACTATCGTGTTTCTCTCGTGTGCAAATTGTACATTAGTACAATCTAAAAATCCCTAAACATAAAACCGCCACATATAACAAGTCCTTCATTGTTACAGGGATCAGGGAATGGAACAAACTGCCTGCACCATTGACTAACATTATTTGCCATCAAAGTTTTAAGAAAAATCTAAAGAACTTACTATTGTCCCAACTACAGTAACCTTCATATGTTAACAATTGCACCTGAACTTATACATCATATAATGCATGCATACCTAACCTACCCCCCCCCCCAGCACACTTAATGAACTACCGATTACTTATTACTTATCTTTATTCCACAGTGTATATATAAAATCTATTCAACGTATTGTTTTATCATTGTATACATACTCTTTATACTATCTGTATTGTATTATCATGATCATTGTGTTTTCTTTTTCTTTTTTTAGTTTTTATTCATTTATTGCATCTTTGACAAGGGTTGGTTGTAAGAACGGCCCACGAGACCGAAACACGCCTCTGCTTAAATAAAGACCATTCTATTCTATTCTATTATGTACTGGTAGCTGACGGATTGCCCCATGAACCATTCACGGATAGCCACACGAACTATTTCCGATAAGGTTAGGTTAGGTTTGGTTAGGTTAGGCAAGCATGGTTTAAAAAAGGGGGTTGGAAACACTGACAGGGGGTTACGTCAACTAACGTATGGAGTATCCGGTTCACCTAGTAAAGCAATGGCAATATTGTGTGTCGGTGAGATATTTCTGTTGCAAAATACATGATTTCCCGGTCAAATAGATTCCACGATGAAAGAAAATACCTCGACGAATGTTATAAACCTTAGAGAAACTCATTTCCGGAAGTAGTTTCGGTAATTGTCTGTTTTATCGGAGACACATTTCTATCGAAAATTTTCAGTTTTAAATGGTTCGTACTTACCAATTGTGTATTGCTGAACATAGTTGAAGGTGCCATTATGCTTTTTACACGAAAATAACTTCGATTTTTCACATTACGAGTAATTATTTTGGGTCCTTCCTTCCGTTGCGGAACATGCAATATGGCGCGCACAGCTGTGGATCATCGCGCGTCGTGCTTGTGTTTTGTCGATTTGGAGTGGGTTATGCAGTGTTTCAACCTTCTTAACCGAAAAATATCTACTTTCGTGTTCATTATTTCATCACAAACCATTGACGGGTAGCCCCAAAAATCATTCCCGATAGCCCCAAAAACCATTCACGATAGCCCCCACAAACCATTGACGGATAGCCCCAAAAACCATTCACGATAGCCCCAAAAAAACCGACCTGAGCCGACCTACAAGTTATTGAACTTGATGATGTGGTGGGGGGGGGCGGGAAGTGGAGGGTTGGGTGGGACGAGACACCAGACGGAACAGCCTTTCTAAAATTCGAGACGGGACGAGACTGACCACCTGTCTCGTCTCGTTTTCGAGACGAGACACGAGAGGGGACGAGACGGCTCCTGAAAAGTCTCGTCTCGTCTCGAAAGTCTCGAAAAAATATTAACAAAATAACTAATCAATTGCAAATATTTATTTATTCTGAATGGAGCATTGGTAAATGTCTGTTATATCGGGGACACATTTCTAACGCATATTTTCAGTTCCAAATGGTTCGTACTTACCAATTGTGTATTGCGAAACCTATTTCAAGGTGCCATTATGCTTTTTACACGAAAATAACTTCGATTTTTCACATTACGAGTAATTCTTTTGGGTCCTTTCTTCCGTTGTGGAACATAGAATATTTCGCGCACAGCTGTGGATCATCACGCGTCGTTCTTGTGTTTTGTCGATTTGGAGTGGGCATGCAGTGTTGCAATCTTCTTAACCCAAAACCTACTTTCGTGTTCATTATGTCATCACAAACCATTGACGGATAGCCCCAAAAACCATTCCCGATAGCCCCAAAAACCATTCACGATAGCCCCAAAAACCATTGACCGATAGCCCCCAAAACCATTCACGTTAGCCCCACGAACCATTTCCGGCAAGGTTAGGTTAGGTAAGCATAGTTAAAAAAAATAAAGATAAAAAAATTGTGGTAAAATAAAAGGCACGTTTGGAAACACTTCTTCCTCTCGCGAGACCACGTAACTTTCGACACTCGTGCCATCTGCAGGTTCATAATGGAAACAACTGCATAATGTTGTCGCTTCGCACAAAAGGTTACTTTATTACATCAAAAGTGCTTATTTTCTGTTGTGCAGCATTCCATAGTGACAAAATACCTCCACGAAGTTTGATAAATGCAACAGAAACTCATTTCCGTAAGTAGTTTCTCCTGTAAATTTGAAGAAAAGTGTCTCCGATATAACAGACATTTACCAAAGCATTTTCTTTGGAAACCCAAAACAGCTTCTATTACGTGAATAAAGATCTGCAAGATTCTCCCCTTGAAAAATCCTAATTCGTCACACGTTGTGCGTAACGAATTTGCCCAGACTTTAGCCTAGCGTCCCAGCTATCTTAACTTGCAAAATCCCTGTATCTTCCTACTGAAATTTCCTCAGAATACTATATCTGGCAACTATCTGCTACCCCAAGAGCTCTCTTCCATTCATTCTTGCCCAAAACGATCCGGAGGTAGTCACTGCCATTGTTTACTAAGGCCCTGTTCCAGCCATACTGGCGACAATCGTCATAAAATTTCTCGCCCAAACAGACCCTTCTTTCATTTGCGACCCTCTTCTCAAAATCCACAGCAGCCTCGAGTGCTGGTTGCAAACTTCGAAGATTAAAAACCTAGGTAAAGGTAAACTTCCAAGTGCATGTAACATAGTGTCATGAAGGCACATTTACGGGATGTGGGGGAAAGGTCATTTTGGAGGCGAAGTGATCAGCATCACACTCTGGCCGCTTTTGCCCTCCAGGATTGCCCCCATGCACCCATTGATATGAGGCTGTTGAGCCCCGGAGCTGCTTTATGTGGGGACAATGCGGAATAATTCCGACCTTTATTCACCCACTCCGGGAATCGAACCCGGGTCTCCCGCCTGGCAGTCAGACGCCCTAAGGACTACACCACCGCGGCTCTAAATACCTAGTAAAAGCTAGTTCAATTAGATACTCTGCTTTGACGTAACGAACATAAAATTGCCTGAAGTCATAGGAGTAATAAGCGACATGCGACAGCAACAAGTGTCGCTTGGAAATGAACCCACAGTAATAAATGCAAACTTCCGAACGCAAGCGACTAGACCGGCAAGCGGCACGTGTTGCTTTGTCGCTTGCGTGTCGTTCGGACTGGGCCGTTTTTTTAATAGCGTGCATTGTGTCGCCTCTGTCTGTTGGTAGTGAATTCACAGTGAAAGCTTGCTTATAGACCAAGGGAGATTTCACATCGAAGCGACACGCAACCCGTAACACATGTCGCTTCAGGATTTCACCAATCGAACGCAGGTTTGTGCGGCCTGCCATGCTCCTACGCTGTGAAACGTTGCTGTTGATTGGCTCGTTCCAAAGCAACATGTGTCGCGTGTTGCTTGTCGCTCCGGTCTGAAATTTCCCTAAAGGAGCGTGTCGCTTGTTGCTTTGGTGCGAAAACCCTGCATCGCTTGTCGCCAGTTGCTTCAAGCTGAAAGCTATCTTGTGGAAATTTCACACCGAAGCGACAAGCGACACGTATAATTCACACCCAAGCGACACTATCCCCTTCAGTCTGAAGGAAAACATTCACCCCGCATCCGTGAACAACGGACCGAGGCCACAAGACATCTGTTCGAAAGGTTACATTGACTACTGAAAGTTCGCTTCCAAGCGACTCGTGTCGCTTGTCGCCTGTAACTTTGGTGGAAAGAAATCTTCCTCACAGGAAACTCTTCGAACCGAAGCTCCACGTCTCGTTTGTCGCTTGCTTGTTGTTCTGCTTAGGCCGTTTTCTGGATACCGTGTATAGGCTATAGTCGCGAGGGTTGTTATCCGCGCATGCGCGATGAATGCTTGCTTATAAACTAAAGTGTCCCTGACTTTCGTTGCTTCAGTGTGATACTTCCGTGTCGCTTGTCACATTGAACAAGCCACAGGAGAGACGCGACAAGCAAGAAACATGTTTCGATTGGATACGAACCCTCAGTAAACGTAACCTTCCGAATCGAAGCACCACGTGTCTCTTGTCGCTTCCGTGTCGCTCAAATTGGGTCGTTTTCTTAATATCGAGCGTAGAATCGCCTCGATCTGTTGGTACTGCCCGTGCGGTGAATACTTTTATCATAGACGGAACGGAAGCGGATCCTGTCGCTTGTCATTTCTGTGTAAACCCCCGTGTGACTTGTCGCCTGTCGCGTGTTCCTTCCGTCTGAAAGCTCTCTGCGTGTACGATCGATAAAGAGTGGATGAAAGCTAGAAAAGCAAGGCAGATTCTATACATTATCTAGGTATTGATAATCAACAAATTTTATTTGATATACTCATGTTCTTAAGATTAAGGAATCATATTTATTCTCACTATAGCTACAGTGAGCAAAGTGATTACAGGTTTAACCCATTTTCGAGAATAATATTTTGTGATGTCTCCCAGTTATAACTTTTATTGGTATAATATCCTGCATTACTTTTACGAGACGAAACGAGACAAAACGAGACGGGACGAGACGAGACGAGACAGTACCCTTCGAGACGAGACACGAGACGGGACAAACGAAAATTTTCGAGACGAGACACGAGACGAGACAGACCAAAGTCTCATCTCGCCTCATCTCGTGGGCAAGACTAATGGGGAATATGCGAAAGAGTAAGGTCTACTGTTCAGGTTTTTTGTGCTCTAAATCGTTTTAATGTGTCAGGATAAATGAAAATATATCATGTGTTTCCACCCCGTGGAATCAACAAAATGAAATTTGTAAATAAATCAAGTAATTGATTGACAGAAGATTCTGGCATGGGGAATAACACTGTAATTCGGCATGGAAATTACGAAGAATGCACGAGTCTGCTCATTTTATTTTTCGAGAGATAAATATATATTGCCATGAAAGTAAAATTTTAAATTGTACTTTATAAACAAAACGTTTTTCTTTTTCGAGAAGTCATGAAGCGTCTTACCCAATGCATTCATGTATTATGTATGTGTGAAATTTGCAACAGATGCAAGTCGAGAGAAGATGAAAATAGTTTGAGAATGAATTAATGTCAAATGTAACCAGAACTTGAAAATGGACATGCTAATGTTGCTCTTCCATTCAGTACGATGTCGCTTTTAGTGAGGATAGCCTGGTCATGAAATCGTGAATATTATCGAGAAAGAACTGCAACGATATGTTCGCAATTTTCTCCTGCCAGCTTTTCAAGTATAGGTCAATTTCAATTTCTTTATTTTCAAAAAATTTCCGAGAACCCCACTTACAACATGAGGTGCAGATGATGCAGCACTGCTTTGAAGAACCAGTGTGTATAGTTTCGTCTGCGTTTTCCGTGATAGTTTTGCCTATCATAATTAAATGCTTCGTTCTCATCACAGCTTCACCTTCATTAGAGTTCCTGGAATTCACATCGCATTCGCAATATTTAAAAATATCGCGTAATTTAGACATTTTTACCATACCAGCCATGACAATATGCTGCTGTTTCGTTTTTCTGCCACTTTGGCCAATGGCTGCGATGAGTCTGAGTGATGATGTGACGAAATTGACGAAGGGGCACTCACAGAGACCCATGCCCAGGTGTCGCAGCACGCTGTGCTAACCTTTCCACCACGGCGATATATTTATATATATGTACGAATGTGTGTGTGTGTGTGTGTGTGTGTCCAAAATGTAATAAAAACACGTTCTAATCGTGTTATTTGAGTAAATATTAGGCTAAACTTGTGAAATAAACATATATAAATTGAAAACTCACACTTTGTGAGTCGAAAATGTAACTAAAAGTCTTTCCTAAACAGATGGAATTGTGTTTTTTGAGTAAAAATTGGTATAAACTTGTCAATAATAAGTTAAAAGTTGAAAAAAATATCTTTGTAAATGTAAAATAAAATTAAAAAAATGTTTCCTGAATAGATAAAATTGCGTTATTTGAGTAAATATTAGGATAAACTTGTAAAATAAACAGATAAAAGTTGAGAACACACAGTTTGTGTGCCGAAAAAATCTTGCCTAAATGTGTTATTTGAGTAAAAATAGGTATACACTTGTAAAATAATAAGTTAAAAGTTGTAAAAATATCTTTGTCAGACCAAAATGTAATAAAAAATATTGCCTGAATAGATGAAATTGTGTAATTTGAGGAAAAAAATAAGCACTTTGTGCGTCCAAATGTTCTTGCCTGAATTTGATATTTGAGTAAAAAAGCCTAAACTTGTAAAATAAAAAAGTAAAACTTGACAAAATACACTTTGTGTGTCCAAAGCTTGAAAGTAAACAATTAAAAGTTGAAAACTCACACTTTGTGTGTCGACAATATAATAAAAATGTTGCCTGAATAGATAAAATTGTGTTATTTTGGTAAAAATACATAAAAACTTGTAAAAGATTTGACATAATGTCAAAGTTTGGTAAAAAATAAACTCAATATTATGTTAAATAGCACACAGTAACATAAATTTACTACCTAATTCAATAATCAATAGGTCCGAGGTTCGATACCCCGTGATAAAAGCAAATAGTGAAAACTGTAGGCCCAGTCCCTGATAGCTCTCCCTTCTTCCTAGTACAGATAAAAAAAAAACATTACGCTTCGTTCTCCTTGTTCAAGGTAAAATTCTCGCTCCAATCTAATTGGGTATCCAAAAATCCTTTTTTTCTTGTGTACTGGGCAACCTTGGCCTACTTTGACGGAAACCTGTTCTGACATGCAAGCGCTCTAGCCTAATCGCCGCGCTACAGCATTCAGTGCCCTGAAGACAAACCTGAGCGGAATATTAATTGGCGGCGGAAACCGGTTCTGGAAAGCGACGCATAACTTCAAAAATTTGACCTAAATCGTGCAGTCCCTGACATCCTTTGTTGTCTGGTTCAATCCCTCCCCTACCCTACAGCGTTGCATACCTTTCACCTATTCTTGCGTTCTAGTTTACCTTGGAAAAACCAGTTCTGATTGGTCAATCGGGTTCTTTCTTTGTTCTGGCGTTCTGACGTCATTTGACCTTGACCGAACATCCCCCAAATTACTTTCTCCTCTACCTGCGCGGAGTTCATAGTCTTCTGTCTGGCATCAGACTCAGCTCACACGTTATACATAGTTTGTCTCTGCTCAATATATTACATGCCATATAACATTATTATTACATAGTACACTGACCATTTATTACCGTTGCATATCGAGGGTTCGAGTACCCGGACCGTCTTCTTTCGTACCATTAACACCCTTCATAGCGGTTCATAAAGCATAAAAACTTATTTTCAATATTATAAACATTAATATTATCGTTTCATACATTACATACTTTGCAGTAATTAATATAAAACCATACGCATAGCGTTTAGTACCTCCAATTACCTTCTATATACATATTTTTCATAAAATAAATAATTATATATTCATAAAAGTTATAAACATGCAATTACATAAATGTAAATTATTCTAATGATATGCAAATTTATTCTAAATTATCCAAATGAATTCTAAATACGTGCAAATAAATTCTAAATACGTGCAAATAAATTGTGAATATTAAATAGCAACTGTCCTTATCGTATTCTTCAACTACTCTCTACCAAAGAGCAAAAGTCACATAGGGATTACGATTTAGCCGCTGCTGAAATTCTTCCTGAGGGATTTGTAATAAGAGAGAAATTTTCGCCAATGTTCAAATTTGAGGGTGACTCCACCAGAGATGTTTCTGATTTCCACTTTTGTTTCTTCCGCATCCTTTGAAGATAATGGAAAGTTCTCCGAATATGAACAGGGATTTCAATTTGACTGGCGCGTTTTTATGTGTGGGGAGTGCTTCCATGTAAGTTTCGTAGATCTCATCTGATCTGTAGACGCATGGCGGGTACTCTTTTCTATTTAAGACAAGGTAATTTTTTCATGTTTCAAAATCAATTCAGTGTCGGCGAAAGTACCTCGAATAATGATATCCATGTTGTCATCGATGATGAATCTGGTTTCTGGTTCCATGTTGTTATTTTGGTGGGTGCCTCTGATAGACTGCAATGCTTACAGTGTTTTTGTTTGGTATAAATATATTTAAAATAATATATGAACCAAGTACTACAAAAATAACTGAAATTATCGACAATTCCTGGATCATACCTAAAATTCAGATTGCTCTTTACATATCCAACATTTGCTATATCAAGTAGCTTAATGTATCAGAAGCAGTTATCGGTCAACACTAACTAGAGTGAAATTCAAGTTATATTAGGTGCTAAATGTTGTAAGAACTTGGATTGTCTATATTTCTGAGAATCCTACTATATTAGGATTATATTTTAAACTTATACAAGAGCAGTTTTTTTTTTTCTATGTAAGTATCTCAAAAGTAGATTTTCCTACGCAAATATAATTTTATTGATTGCTTTGCTTAACAGATCAAGCAGGAAAATGTCAAAATTCACTAAACGTAGTTCTATAATACAAGCTGATTGCATGAAAGTAATGAAAATATAACAAACACAATTTTTTTTTTGCTTTTGGTCAGGATTGACAGAGAAGGAGACACCATTTCCAAAATTTTACAAACTGGACGTATCTTACCACTATAGAAGCCTGTACTACAAGGTGGCCCAGGGGATATAGCACATTATTATTTGGCAACCGTGCTAAGACATGGGCACCCTCGAACATCTAATTCAGGTACTCTTACTAACAATGGTATGCCATTCATTACAGGATGGAAAGTTGGCCAGTCCAGATCCGCATTGAGGCAGTGGAGGAGTTCGCACGTGTGAGGAGCGTCGCAGGTGTCCAACGCGCTATTCGCCGTTGAAGAGACCGCCATTTCCCTGTTCCAGACAGAAGGACAATTTCCCGATGGATAAACCAATTTCATCAATCTGGTTCGGTAATCAATATGAAGCCTGCAGTGTCTGAAAGGACGGTTCGAACGCCAGAGAATATCGAACGTGCACGTGTAGCTGTGCATCAAAGCCCAAAGCGATCAGTTCGTCGTTATTCCAGAGCATTACAAATCTCCCACACATCCCTCCAGATGATTGTTAAACAGGATTTAAAGTTTCATCCTTACAAAGTGCAAATGGCTCAACAATTGCGGCAGGTAGATAAAGTGAGCAGGTGGAGATTCTACACAACCTTTTTGGACAGAATCAACCACGATGATGCAATACTGCCCCATCTTGTGATGTCTGATTAGGCAAATTTTCGTCTTAACGGTTTTGTGAGTAAACAAAACTTCCGCTATTGCTCTGACACTAACCCACAACTAATTCATGAATGGCCCCAGGGTAGCCCAAAGGTCAACGTCTTGTGTGATATTGGACTATCCAGTGGAATCATTGGACCATATTTGTTTGAAAAAAAACGGGCGTACAGTGAGTGTTAATGATGTTCGATATGTGTACATGATTAACAATTTCTTCATTCCACAACTGCAGGGACAAGGTCTTCGAGACACGACATGGTTTCAGCAAGATGGTGCTACGGCCCGTATATCCATGACCGAACTGATGCGCCACTTTCCACATAGATTAATCTCACGATCTGGTGATATGGAATGGCCTGCGAGATCACCCGATCTCTCCGCACCTGATTTTTTTCCTTGGGGCTACCTAAAGAACAAAGTGTATGCACGCCATCTCCATAATATTGACTGCCGCGGTGGCTCAGTCGGTAACGCGTCTGACTACCATGCTAAAGGTCCCGGGTTGGATCCTTTACTTCACACGAGTAGTTTTTATTTACATATAATATGCATTTCATTTTTCTATCTACAATATTACATTTTAATTAATTATTTGAAGGTGGCAATGTTATCACCAGGAAATAGTTTTGTATTAGATTCTCTGAACGGTGTTTGTGTGAAGTTATTAAGATCTATTTTTATGGTGTGCATAGATTGACATAAGTAAATCAATACGATTTCATGATTCCATCTGAAGATCGCGTCGAATAAGTGTAAGGCCCTTTTTATATTGAACTATGCTATGAAGATATGTTTAGGGGATGCAGGGGTAACACCCAAACATGTTCTTAACTTTAGAACATTTTGGAGGTGATGGGATGAGCACAATGCTCCGGCCTGCCTTTACTCCTCAGGGTTGTCACCACAGATACCCGTTTATTTGAGGCTAGGTGAATTCCTGAGCCGCTTTATGCACGGATATGGCTGAAACTTTTCCAATCTTAGACCACATATCAGAGGAACGAACTATGATCTCCCGCGAAGACGTTAGATGCCCTACCACCACAGCTTCTATGTGTAAGCTCGTTGGTGGACAAATAAGATAGGATAGAGCAACAAGTGAGTGGATGTTCGTGATGTTTAACTTTATTTCATTTCTCGCTTTGTGTCTGTTCACTAGTGAGGATGACCGGAGAGAACAAGATGAAATTATGAGCTCAAATTTGTAGCCACTTAGACACATGTCACAACTCAACAGAGGGTTATACTACGTGTAGATTCACACCCGAAGCCATTATCAATTTGCACAATGTAGTTAGGGGTAAATACGAAGGAAAGATTTTAATATTTACTTGCCTTGGCATATTACATTTACATTCATTTAGGACAAGTAAACGAATTACTTATTGCACCAAATATCAAGCTTGGAGATCCATGATTCGCGATTTTATGAGGAGTTCGCGCTAAATAAACGGAGAGTTACTGTTTTTTCTGTATTTTCCACAGAGGGATTTAATAAATTCATTGTAGAGTTGTTTAATTATTTTTTCCCTTGGTATTTTTGCTCAATGCTGTTAATAAGGTAACTATTAGTTTATTATCAACTCACGAACAACATTCACCCCATAGCCAAGATTCAATCCAAGGACTTGTCGCGTCGTAGCTCAATATGCTAGCCACTTCCCCACTAAGGTTGGCAAAGTGAATGCGAAAGGCCACAAACTTACGCTCGCGACTTATTCAGAACGCCTTGTTTGCTTCAATACCCACCTTCTTTCACAACGCTCCCCTGTTACTCAAAGCAGACATGAGTCCCTTTGCGTTCCGAACGAAACACATCTGGACGAAATAAAGACTTTTATATGGTCCAGGTAGTGTGTTTACGTTCATAAAAAACATTGGGTCCCCAGGACCCAGGTGTGTCCTTAGTGTTACTTGTGTGTTAACATGATTTTTATATCGACCATGCTAAATCGAGGATTGTGAACGAAAGAGGCATCCTTGCAATCTTGAATTATTCTCTAACAGATATTGATGATATCAGTGGTGTTGATAGTGAATATGAGGTTAGTGAAACAGTGACGTGCGGTGACGTCGACACTTAAGGTAGCAATCAGTGGCGTGCTCAAGGTAGGAGGGTTGGTGTTTGTAACACCCCTCCCCCTATAGGGTCCAGTATTTCCAAATATAAAAGAATGTCAATAACAGGAAAAGATTGCAAAATGATGAATGAGTACACGTAACCCCCACCACTATTCAAAAATAAAAAAAAGTTTTGATTTGACTACTGAGCCAGAGATCCTGGGTTCGAATCTCGCCTTGGCCATGGGTATTCTTTGTGTGTGTCCCTTCATCAATTTGATCGTATCATCTTTGCGATTAGCCAAAAATGGCGAAAAAGCGAAGTAAAATAAACCAAATCAAGCAATCAATCAATGATTTGATTTCATTTTTGTTACTTAGTGTCGTTTTTTGTCACATTTGGTTAATTGTGAAGATGATACGATAAAATTAATGAAGGGACAAACACAAAGAACACCCACGCCCAGGTTGGGGTTCGAACCCAGAACTCCTGGTGTCATAGCGCGCTGTGATAACCACTCCCCCGCTGTTGGTTGATTTGGTGTTTTAAGTCCACTTTATGCACAGAAACAAAACGATTGATCAGCACATTATTTTTTTAGGTAATATTTAAAGTATTTCATTTCATTTAATTGCTATTGATATTGATTTCAGTAAAATTAAGCATTCATATATTTTCAGAAATCAATTATACGTAATTTAAATTTTGCAGTAGTATACAGTATACACTCACAAAATCTTCAAGAGTATTTACAGCGTTACGTTCAATTCATATATAAAGTTCAATTGCTTTTAGTAATTATTAGTAGTTATATTTATTTATTTATTTTTCTCTTTTCAAGATTCTAATTATATTTGGTGTGTAAAGGATAGCATTAATTAGAATTTGGGTAATTTATAGTAAGAGTAAATGTTATGACTGAATCGGTACTCCTTTTCAAATTCCATTTCCTCAAACATAACAACCCTCAACTACAAGATTTTTCATACTTGTAATATTTACAAGTACTACTTTCTTAAAATAAGGGTGACTTAGAGGCGCCCTTGTCTCAACAAAACCTCTACACATACCGACATATTAAGTTCTCTCACGAACAACATTACACTAACGATCAGGAGGAAATGCCTGTTCGGTATACGATGCAAATTTCCTTTCCAAAACCTACCTGAATTGCCTCACAGATAATTCAAATTTTAACGGTGAAATGAACATTTTAACAATATTATGAAACCATGTTAACAGTCCTCAGTTCAACTTTTTCACAGATGTCAAAGTCTAGAGATGGTCACCAGCTAAAACCTTGGAGAAATAAGAAGTCAACATGATTTACACCTGAAGGACGCAGAGACATTATTATTTTGGTCTACGAACTCTTTTTGAGAATTTCTCGAGATTTTTCTTTTATTTTTTCGACACGTGGAAACATGAATTACAATTCGACCTTTCATCAATTTTAATTACGCAGTTCAGCGAAATCAGTTGATAAGCACCAAATCGTTTAACACGGATCTCCTTCATTCTATTTTAATTAATTCTTATTGAAGTCAAGTAGTAGTGAGACCCGATATTCAACGCTGATAATACATACATCGATTTGAAGGAATATTTACATACAACTAAATACTTCACATTCACAATTCGACGATATGCAGTTCTCTACTGTACGTTTTTCATCAATGACAATATTTGTAGCTACAAAGTTAATGCATCAAAGTGAAAAACATTTTTCACGGCCACAAGGAACTAATATATACATATATACGTGGTTTGGTTCAAGAAGAAACTTCATTGCTATGCGCAAAGACTATTAAGTGATGATAACAAGAGTAAAATTATGGTATTTTACTTGAACTCTTTATGAGAATCAGGATAACTCAAGGATTATTTTATGGACAAATGTTAGTGCTGTGATTTTATCTATCGAACACTATTATATTCTTATTTTCAAATACATAAATTCATGTACATATATTATTATTCAAGGACAGTTATTGATACAGTGTATATATTTTGATTAACTTCAAATTTTCTAACTAAATATTTATTGTGATAGTTGACATATATTATAAATAAAAACGACAGCGATATTTAAATGATACAATAAAATAAGAGACGGTGAAATTTACATCGATAATGACATATGTGTGCAAGTGCAACTCGGATGAGTATCACAAACGTTGCTGATTTTGTAACTATTAACTTCCAAATACACAACAGTGTTGTACAGTGTCAGTGCTTGCAGGATAGATTACACTACTTGGCTAGTGTGTCATTGAGATATAAATTTTGACAAGATCCATTCTTGTGGAACAATGCTTTTATAATTTTCTCACGTGGTGTCAGAGTGTTGCATGCTTATGCACGGACTTCGCTACGTCATCATGTAGTATTGGAACTCAGATGTGTAGCGTAAGCCTCTCAATGAATACGCGCACGAGCAGATTGTCAAGTTAGCATAACAAACTCACGTGCCAGTGTTTACCTTTTATATGCTTTACGCAGACATGTATTTTTTTCTTCTCTTTGTTTCTATCGGGACTCGTGATATATCTATATTTTCAGGACCTATATTATTCCATTTACATATATTCTGGGTAATGGTATGTTATTACAATATTTTTAGTACACTATATTTTATAATAATAAAAAAATATCTCTCCATAGAAAGGATCGATATGGAATACAACTTTAAATCTTTCATCTTTAGGTGAAAATCAAAGGATTTTCTTTAGGGGGTAGAGGAGCGTATCGTACCCAAGGTATTGGGTAGGATGTATAAAGTCTTAGCATAGCAGGTATCAGAGAAAGGAATGCTGAATAAGTAATCAGGCAAGAGTCGGGTGATTGACTTGGAAGTCGTATGTGGCATGAGTGTTGGAATTGTCAGGAGGTGTGATGAGTTGGCGAGAATAGGAGAGAGAGTAAGGACTACGGATTGTGAGAAAGGAGCAAAGTGGGGAACGACTATTGGACGATGGTGTGTGACAAGAGACAAGTGATAGTTGAGAGGACAAGCTAGGAACAATCTCCATATATTTGTAAGGCAAGTAATATCCTTTCCTTAACCAATCCATATCGGTTCAGTCATGGAGAGTATGAAACCCATATCTAATCTAAGCTAATTTCTATCGCCATTCCTTTAAAAGGTAACCTCTCGCATTTATCACATTTAGGCCACGCGAGTGATAACCATCTGAGAGATGAATGAGGAATAGCTACATCACCCAATTAAATCTAGAGGTTCTTGGTTCGATCCCAAACGCAGCATGGGAGTTGCGTTACGCAACAATAACTAGAATCAATATCTTGCTGCGCAATAGCCTAACACAAGCAGAAAGAAGGGGTTAATCGAAGGACGCCACCTGTCCCGCGCCACACCGGGGAAAACTACCAAAAAATGTCTATAGTGACAGTTATAACATTTGAAGCATAGTTGCCAGTTCATTTCAAAATCATATCATTCTTATTGGAAAACCCTTTATCAGTACCTAGCTATTAAATGCACTATACGAACTACGATACATATGATTCTGTCATATAAAACTAACCACTGGTTGCATGCTTATGCAGAGTGAAAGGTCTAACAGCGTTCATTTTCTCGTAGAATTCTAAGGATTTTTTACTTAGTAAATAGGATCTTTAACACCGGCAGATTCATGATTGTCTGTTAGGTGGCACCGTGGTACTGTCAGACATTAGCGATTATTTCTGAGACCTTGAAGAAATACTCGAAACAAAAAAATGGAAGTTTCATAGTTATGACCAACTTCTCACGGCAAAAAACTACTCGGAGCAAAAGCATATTCACACCAACAAATAAGTAGAATAGTTTTCTCACTTGAATAAAAAAAATATTTTTTTTAACTTGTACTATTTATTATTAAGAGTTAATATGTAAGTACATATAATACAATTTGATGACAATGTGCTACAATTACTAATGTCCTTCAAGTGAATGTCCGTCGGTAGAGTTCGCTCAGAGGACCCCCTTGAGTTTGAGGTTGCTGAGTGCCGCCAGGGCGCCAGTGAAGGCGGCGTTGTAGTCGCAGGCCACTTCGTTGTGGACGTAGTCGCTCCTCACGTCGTCGTAGCTGTCGTTCTGGTCAGGACCTCCAACCAGAGCCCCGTTCAGGACTTGGTAGTTGGCCTGAGCCCCGTTGAAGGTGTTCCAGTCGCAGGTAGCTGGACGGTCAGGGCAGGATCTAGAAAGGAGGAATTCAATATTTACTTACTTCACTCAGGACTTAATATGAATTGTAATAATTATAGTTTTTAATTATTATTATTATTATTTAATAAAATTAATTTTAGAAAAGAGATATAGCAGCTTGGCCGTATTCACATCATGTGCGGACTACACGAACAGGAATATGAAACAGAGATTTCACTTTGGAAGTGTTCTAGTGATATATCTCTCTGAAAACGCAGAAGGCGTTGAACAACTATTGAAATGATAATGAAACTTAGGAAGTTCTACTTACGCTGCTCTGTGTTGTTCGTGAGTGGGAGGGTTGTTTCCGTATCCAACGACGTAGCTCCTGCCAGCGGATCCCAAGGCGTAGTCTATCTGGCTCTTGGCGAATTGCTGGTTGGCGCTTGTGTCGATCTGCAGTTGGTTGGCGGTCTAGGGGAGATAGGAGCAGATATACAGATAAATTTCAAAAACACAGAATATATCAATTTTTCACCCTATGAACAAACATTGTCATGTGAACTTAATGGTGAATATTCTTCTATTGTTATATTCTTGCTCACAATGAAATTATTTAAGTTAACTTCTATTTACATTTAAAATTGTAATAATTTACAGTAGCTTGTGGATATTGTCTGGATGTTCAGTAACGATTAGATTAAACTGATGAAGAAAAATTACCTATATTTTAACAAGTACTCAAAATCTATATATATATATACTTTTATGGCATAAAACAGTTAATTTCAATCATAGTTTAAAAAGGAATTATGTACAGTTATACAAATGAATAATGCAAATTACCTCCAAACACAGGAAAGCGACATTGGCTGCGTATCGTAAAGTTCCCCACTGGCTGAGGTAGACCAGTCCCTTAGGAGTCCTCTGCTGGGAGTTGACCATGTAGCTGCAGAAGTCCTGGGCCCTCGTATTGTACTCGCTGCCACCTGTCAGCTCAGCCAGAAGAATCTATAAAGAATTAGATATAGAATATATTCATAATAATAAATATTGTTTTGTCTCCCATAAGATTGCGAAATATTTTTCACACACGAAGAATGGAACACAACCTCCAGTATAACTACGGGCAATAAATTGCGTTGTAATGTAGGTTATTAGTTCCTTCATCTAATTCTTACAGAACAAATCTTTCAAGTCATATGAAGTATATATTTCTACGTTGGCTCTTCTTCACATTTATATGACAAAGACAAAGACAATTTAGTATATTCCTACTTACTTGAACTCCTGCAACCTTGCTGTCCCAACCGAAGTCTTGTGGTCTGTAGTTGAGTCCGAACTCGTTGTAGAGGCTCTCGGCTGTGTCCAAGTAGCTCTGGTCGTTGGTGGCCTTGTACAACCACGCGGCTGCCCACACCAGTTCGTCCTTGTAGTCGTAGGAGCTAAGCAAAGAGAAGTTGCGTGTGAGGACGTTGCTTTCTAAATTTCTCTCCGCGGAAGAGAACTTTAATCACCAAGTAAACATCTAGTAAAATTCATAAAGGTAAAAAAAAAAAAAAGGTAAAGTGCTCCCTGTGCTTAGCACCACGCCATGAAGGCGTATAGGGGGTGTGGGGGTAACGCCCCACACTTTCTTGATCCGGTCGTGAGTGGGTGTGATGTGATCAGCATCACGCCCCTGACCGCCTTTACCCCCCAGGGTTTCCCCCAGGTACCCATGTTATTCGACGCTGGGTGGGCGCCGGGGCCGCTTCCATCGTTAGAAAAGTTCCCGGATTTGAACCGGCCGGGGATCGAACCCGGGACCTTTAGCATGGTAGTCAGACGCGTTACCGACTGAGCCACCGCGGCCAACCCTAGTAAAATTCATATCAGGATAAATTAATTAGAGATTTAATAATAAAAGAAAACCAGGAACAGTGAATTTATTTATACATTACTCTTACTGGGAAAGTACCCTAATCAGTGTTTCAAATATATAGCATAAATGTCCGGAAAATTAATTTCACGGTAACCTGAGATTTATTGGTAAATGAAAGCAGGACTCACCTGTAGAAGGAGGCGGCGTTGGGGATGGCGTCGGAGTACTTGCCCCTGTAGTTGTTGGCGAAGTCGAAGAGCTGCTTGGCGTGGGTCAGCAGGGTGGAAGCGTAACCAGCGTCGGAGTCCTGGAAGGCGATGGAGGTTGCCGCGAGGGCTGCAGCCGTCTCCCCGGCCAGGTCGGAACCTGCGAGTCAGGATGCAGCTTGTTACTAACGGTGACAGCAATGGGCATAGGAAATTGAGAAAAATTCAACAAGAGAGTTTACGCTGATGTAGTACATTGTAAAGGTATGGATTTAGGAGTTTACCTGGGTTGGAAGTGTCGATCTTCCAGGCTGGTCTCTCCATGGTCATGTCTTCTGGTCTTCCCCAGTAGGCATGGTCAGTGTTGCCATCTCCTACTTGTCCGTAGAGCTCGTTGGCGCTGACGTGGGCCTTGATGAAGTAGTCAGTGCCCCACTTGAGAGCTGCCTTCAAGTATTGAGTTTGACCTGCATAAAATTATAACTCACGTTAGGGCAACCTTCAAATTCAAAGTACATTGCAGGAATCAAGAGATGTTTGATGCAAGAAAACAGAATGTAAATAACATAATTTTATGAGTATTTCAATACCTTTTTGAACGCAATGTTCTTACATTTTCATTGTGAATCTTTTTAATGCAAGAGATCCCTCATTAGATTAATGGACTTTGTGAATAAGATAAAGAGATCACTGCCAATGTAGTGAATACATTACTTGAAGTTCATAATCTGTTGTATACTATTATATTTTCGTATAATAAATATGTTTTGAAGTATACTAATTGAATTCAGCCTGTTGATTGAAGGGATACGCACCTGCTGCATCGTAAGCCTGCTTGTTGGAGAGGTATCCCCACGCGAGAACTGTCACTGAGTAGGCCATTGGAAAACCGAATTTCACATGGTCACCAGCTAAAGGCAAAATAAAATGAGACATTTAGGATAAAGATGAACTGTGTTCTGAAATGAGACTTAAAAATTACCAAAAGGAGTATTCCACAGTACAATATAAATGTTCACCTTTGAAATTATTCACTAGAAGGTATGCAAAGCAAATCAGGCATTTCTAAATTACTACAAAGTACTGATTGTAAATTAAGTGTCAATTCTATTTTCTGAATTGTTGAAGAAAGTAGAAACGTTAAACATATGAGAATAATATATTCTATTGTATCGTGAATGTGTAACTTACCATCGTAGTATCCCCCTGTGAGGTCCTCCCCGTTCTGTCCCTTGTCGTTGAGTGCGGAGTCTCCCCTCCAGGGGATCCTGTTGTCTGCCGGGAGTTTCCCGGATCTCTCCGCCTCGTAGAAGAGGAACGACTTCCCCAGGACCTCTGCGTAGTCGTACTGCGCGGCTGAAATACATTTGTGAGGTAAAGTTGTAACATATCATACGTATGTAACTACAGTAGATTTGCTTAATGTTATAAACCATCTTCAATTTCATTATTATCTTAATTAGGTTAAGGAAATATATATATCTCATAAACTCTTTATTTATATACTACATATACTTTACCGTCCTATAAAGGCTAACTGACATTATTGCAAATACTAATAAATTAATTAAGTGGATAATCTTATGAGAATCATCCCATTGAAAGTTTTTAATGAGTAAACTGTTATGAAGCGATGTAATTTTGAATGTTGTTTTGGTGGAGCCTTCATCTGTTTTTTGTCCAGAATCGAAATCTATTAAATATACACGAATATAAATTGAAGAATAGAAGCGTCTCTCTATTGACAGAGTGGTAAAACAATTGTAGCGTACAATCAATACATGTCTAACCTTCTATATTCCGTAACTAAATCAGGCTACCTACACACGTAATTTGGCGTACCGATAAATATGCAAATATCAATCTAATTTTTTTTAAAAAATATATTTATTCAGTTCACGTGCCTGTGATGTCAACAATCCTATTTGTGATTTGCTGCTAACCGCTGTAGATACAATTGTAAAATATCACTTACTAAAGGAAATTCAAGGTTCTATCATAGGATATTTAATATCTCCATAAATCAGTCTGTAGAAGTTAAAAAAGTAACCTTATACGGCATTACAGGGATCTATTTGGAACTGTTAGATGTAGATCAGAATTACTACACACTGAATACTGGAAAAGTAAGATAGTGGAGTGGAAACGTCGTTTCATTGTAATCAAGGTGTCCTGGGTTTGATCTCTGTTGGATGAACATAGTGCTGCAGATCTCACTTTAAACAGTGGACTCATTCTTGTTTAGCCGCTTAACTGAGCATAATGTGAACTTAAAAACAGAAACTAGAAATGAAGAGAAAACTGTTAGCTTCATAGGAGAATTATCTTGAATTACTAATGAAATTCTTGATGTAGTCTATTTGAGCATATGAATTAATCTAAAATTGCAAGAAATAAAGTCGTGAGAAATATAGAATCCTCATGGAAATCTTACCCGCAAAGCGACCAGAGCAGACCAGGAACAATAAGAAAGCTGCTGACTTCCACATGTTGAGACAGGATAACTTCTCACTCAAGAGCTCGTAGTATTTATACCTTGTAACATTCAAAAAAAAAAATCAATATATCGTTATTTTTGCCCTGCACTGAAATAGATCGTTATCGACATTGTCAAGACATTTCATTGTAGTAATTGTCAAGTAGGTCCTTATCTCAAACAGTAGAGATAATTAAATTCATCCGATCACGCTTTGTGCAGACGACGGGTGGGCGTAAACAAAACAGTGGCACATGTCCCTACCGCCGGTAAGATACCTGGAGGTGTGTCTCTCAATTGCGAAAGAATACGTGGTAGGGAAGCTTCTAACGATTACCTTTGATGCAACATCAGGTTTGTTTCACGTGATAGAACATAATATCAGAAAATATCAGGACTTCTTAGATTTGACAAACACGATTCACTCGATTACAAATCTTTTCACTAAAGATGATGAATATCATCATGGACGTCCGGAAGGAGGGGTAAGGAGGGGGGCGGCCTACCCTGGAAAATGAATTTCCACCTAAAAAGTATATATTTCACACATAATTTAATTTCAATCACAATAATTTATGTTAATTATCATAAGGGCGTTGAACGAACTTGATAATTTCAAACTAAAGCAGTTTTTTTAGGGAGCATCACTATTATGAGGAAAATATGCCTCTTTTGCCCCCCCTGGAAAGAAATACCTTGCTTGCCCCTCCCTGGAAAAAAACCCTGCGGACGTCTATGGATATCATATGTACACAACGCAGTCTTATAAGTAGGACTCCTAAGTTAAGGAAAAATCCTTTTTTTTTCTAGTATCCGAAGACAAGGCCCAACATAATATATGTTCATTTTGGGTCATTGTAGGCCAGAAAAAGGTGGGTTTTATTTGTCCTTTTTTGCCTTTTTCGGTGTTTTTGGCTTATTGGTTCTTTTTCAGTCTTTTTTTTAGGCCTTAACGGCTTTTTCTGGCAACTTCACCTTCTTTCGACTACGTTTTTACTGCCCTCAATTCGAATCATCATCAGTTCATCGCCTCTTAAACATCCTTTCTGTAGTAAAGAAATAAAAAATAAAAAAGAGAAATATATATATTTGAACCGATCCCTGAAACGAGAGAAAAACGTTTTTGGACGACTGAAGCAGGTACGGTACAAGATCCTTTAACCGTATCTTGTCTGGAAGGTGTAAGTGGCAACTTTATCTTGTTTTGAAGCTATCAGCACGGTGTATACGACCAGACAGCACGCGCCTGCAAATATCTCAAGGTGCCGCGCAGAGGGAGGTTAAAACTGAAGTTATTAATTAATTTGGATCACATTTATACGTCCTTTTACCGTTTTTAGGTCCTTTTTTTATATTTTTAGGTCTTTTTATGTCTTTTTTTGTCAATTTATAGGTCTTCAACTTCCGAGCCCTCCTTATAAGTATACTAGTAGTACCGAAAAGTTAATAGAGAATCAAGAATTCAGTATTGTGTATGAGTTCACTAATACGATGTTTTTTAAAAAATATGTCCTATTAAGAAATTATAATCATATTCATGCAGTATCTTCCCAATACAAAAAAACACATATTATACGAAAACTGAATTTTCTCATAAACAATACATTCAAATTACAGTTTTCTTGTTTCATGACATAACTACGTATATAATATTGTGGGAAAACATTTTAAATGTTTAATAGAGACGGAGTGTGAAATAGGAGTCGCTTCTAAAATGTCTTCCCTCACGGGGCCAGGTAGCTTTGCCAGAATGGTTATTTTTTATTCATGAATGGTCGTGACCGGAATGAAAACATTATGTAAATTGTTAGCAAAGTTAGATTTCTAAATAATTGTTATATTACTGGCTGTTTAAACGTAAAACAATTGAACAAAAGGTGCAAATTAAAAATTTAGATCATTATGAAATACACGATTCCGTGCTCGTAGCGAACACCGGAAGGAAAGGATTTGCGGGTGCGTGCAGTTAGCGAACACGCAAACTTGCCCTGTCTTGTTTGTCCTTGAAAGTGGTCAACATGCAAGTTTTGCCAGTGACACCTTATAATCATTTTGTGTTTGAAATTAGTTAAATGAGGGATCCTCAACAATTTAGGTTAACTACATGAAAGTTGTTGTTATAATATTGATATATTTCATCTTCCTTAAAATCAAATTTTACATAGGAAATGTAAATGTTACATCAACCTAAGTTACTTATCATACAAAAGACAACTTCCTAAGACATTTGTAAATGTTATTATCAATTTTCAGTAGTTCCAAAGCTGTTTGATCCGGGTGTCGATGTTCATGTAAGTCTTCTTCCTTTTACCGCTAGAGACTCAAAGTTCTACCTGCCTAATTTGTAACATGGCATGTACAGCTTCCTCTTTTAGTTTGATTATTAAATGGAATATATTCGGACAAACACAAATTCCCCTACTTGGTTTTAATGAATTCTACTTCACTCATCTTGGTGGTTTCACAGTCGATTGAAGAATGATCAGGGGTGAGACAAGGAGTCTCACCTATCGCACAACACTTGAGCAACCTTGTGTTCTGACGTCACGGAAGAAAACTTTTTAATTTTAGGCAGGCCTACGTTGTTAGGTTAGGCTAGCTATGTTTAGTTCTCTTAGCCTAAGTAATAATTTTTCATTGTATTTATGCTAAAGGAACATAACCTAACATCGTAGGCATTCATCGTCTGACGTTAGAACACAAGGTAACAAAACTATTGTGTGACAAGGAAGACCCGAGCCAGGTCAAGTAGATGGGATCACCGCCAACGTCTGTCGCTATTTAATATTCGCAGTTTATTTGCACGTACTTATAACTAATTTGCACGGGTTTTAATTAATTTGTATAATATGAATAAATTTGCATGTACTTAGAATACTTTACATTTATGTATTTGCATGTTTAGAACTTTTTATGAATATATAATTATTTATTTTATGAAAAATATATATATAGAAGGTAATTAGAGGTACTAAACGCTATGCATATGGTTTTATATTCATTACTGCAAAGTATGTAACGTATGAAACTATAATAATTAATGTTTATAGTATTGAAAATAAGTTTTCTATGGTTTATGAACCGCTATGAACGGTGGTAATGGGTGTAGGTACAAGTCCAATTACGATTGGGGACGGTCCCGGTACTCGAACCCACGATATGTAATATTATTAATTAGTACTATGTAATAATTTCATCATGTTATGAAACACGATGGTTTCACACGCTAGACAGAATACTGTCTCCGAATTTTGACTCCGCTCTGATGCCAGACAGAGAGAATGAATTAATATTCAGCGCAGGTAGAGAAGAAAGGAATTTTGGGGAAGCGCGCTCAAGGTCAAATGACGTCACAACGTCAGAACAAAGGAAGAACCTGATTGACCAATCAGAGATCGCGTCGGTAGGTTTTCAGAACCGGTTTTTTCAAGGTTAACCAGTACGCAATAACAGGGGAAAGCTATGCAATACTGTAGGGCAGGGAGGGATTCAACCAGACAACAAAGGATGTCTGGAAATGCACAGCAAGGGTCAATTTTTTTTTAAACTGAGCGTCGCTTGCATGCTGCGACATGTTTCTGTCAAAGTATGCCAAGGTTATCGAGAACACTAGAACAAAGGATGATGGGAAGGAGTTCAAGGTGAACTAGAACGCAAGAACAAAGAAAGCGTCGGTTTATATTTCCACCAATCAGAAAACGCGTCGGTTTTATTTCAACCAATCAGAGAACGCGTCAGTTTTGTTTATGAAGTATAAAAACTGCGTAAAAGCGAGAAGATGTTAGTTTGAGAAGAATTTCTGAAGCATTGCGTCAGAGAAGACATCAACTTGTGATTTTTGTCTGAGATTTGAAGACAAAGAACTCAAAAGAAGCTATAATTAAGGTAAGTGATTTTTATTATGTAGTGTGTTTTTTAAATAGTATGTAATTCAAATAATGAACCGAACCAAGAAACAAATATGCGTAATATGAACAAGTACTACAACTATTTTTTCTATTTTTTTACAGGTGATTCTATTGTCTCTGTGCGTGCGACTGGAAGGATCTGTTAGTGAAAGATGGCATCTACAAGCTCCACAAACGAGGCTAACCACACTGCGGTGAGTACTTCGAACGAAATTATATGTAATTTTCATTCTGGAAAGTACACTTCCCCACTAGAACTTGTTAATGCATACTATGATATGTGTGACAGAGTTATTTTTCACGACGATATCCCTTCTTGTGATCCGACTTTTTTCTGTGAGACAGTGCACACAGCAATGTGTCAATTAGGGGTGGGGGCAAATCAGTTTTCTATTGTGGATGAAAGAGAAAGATATTTTAGACGGTTCGGAATGCTAGGACGGGAGGTATCCATTGAAATACCTAATCAGGTTGTGGGGGACCCTGAATATTTGGTTGGGTCCATGTTTCAATTTTTGATGAAAAAGATTTTCTTTGATGTGGCACCGGACAGTCAGGTTGGTTTGATTATTTTCGGCAATGAAACCAATAAGGATATTTATATCCCTTGGCGCCGCCTTTCGGCATTAAATCCTAAAATTATTCAACACTATGTGACCAAAGTGCTGAACAGCAATGAATCCTTCTTTGTAGATAACTCTCTGAAATGCATGGCGCATATTGTCGAACCCAAGCGCGGTAGAGGGAAGAAAAAATACCCCCTTTACAGAAAGTACGCCCCTTTACTATCAATAAACAATCCTAACCAGAGACAGACTGCTTTTACTATTATGACTAATGATGACAATCTGTGCTTGCCACGCGCTATTGCATTTGCCCAAGTCAAAGTCGACAAGAACACAAACAAAATCCAATCGTTTCGTAGATACGATAATAAATTGAAAGAAGCGGCTATGCGGTTATGCCATGAAGCACGCGTTGATCCAACCAATGGGTGCACTGTAGAGGACATTGTTAAATTTCAAAACCAATTGGGACCCGAGTACCAAATTGTTGTCTTTTCAATGAAAGAGGGGGAAAGGGAGTATGAAGTTATCCGATCCACACCGTTCGCCCCTAAACAGATTAATTTATTGTATCACGATCAACATTTTGATATAGTCAATTCTGTCCCCAAACTTCTTGTGAAGAGGTATTACTGCCCCAAATGCCAAGTTGGATTTAATAATAAACCTCAACATACTGAATGCACGAGGTATTGTTCATTATGTGAATACAGTCATGGTGATGAATCCAATAACACTATCCCCAGAAAATGCACTGCATGTAACAGGAAATTTTTGTCCCCGGAATGCTATGAAAATCATTTGCGCACCGAAGGGCGGAAATCCAGTGTTTGCCAAACTATACACCAATGTAACGTTTGTTACAAAGTAGTGAACAAGAGAAAGCGCAAAACACCACACAAATGCGATGAATTCTTTTGTAAAAGCTGTAATGCTTTTGTTGACCCAGCACACAAATGCTATATTCAGCCTGTTAAGCCCGAACCAAGTGCAAAGTTTCTTTATATTTTTTATGATTTCGAGTGTATGCTGGTAGAAAGAGAAAATGAGCAGAAACACGAAGTTAATCTCGCTGTTGCTAAGCAAGCTTGTCATGTCTGTAAAGACACTGACGTAGATTTCTGCGAGACGTGCGGTCCCCGTGTTCATATTTTCTCTAATATTCAAGAATTTATGCAATATATTCAAACTCCGAGGGAAGGGTTTGATAAAATTGTGTGTATTGCACATAATGCAGGGCGATATGATTCACATTTTGTTTTAAATTATTTGATTACTAAAGAGAATATTACCCCCTCCGTAATTATGCAGGGCAGAAAAATAATAGAAATGTCTATTACCAAGAAAATAGTGTTCAGGGACTCCTTGAATTTCATGCTCATGAAATTGAAAGATCTGCCTGCAAGTCTGGGACTAGCGGAAGATTTGCAGAAAGGCGATTTTCCGTATTTGTTTTCAACCCCTGCAAATCAGAATTATGTAGGTCCATTCCCTGATATTCAATATTATGATATAGATTCCAAGTCCCCCAAAGAAAGAGAAGAGATGCTAAAATGGCATGAGGAAACTGTCCAAGCAGGGAAAATTTTTGATTTTCAAAAAGAGTTGCGCGAATACTGTATTAAAGATGTGGAAATTCTTGCTGCTGCATGTATTAAATTCTCTAATCTGATCGAAGATCTGACTGGAATACAGTGCTTTGTTCGCTGCGCGACTCTTGCGTCGTTAGCGTCTTTGATATTTAGAAGTAAATATCTTAAAGAAAACACTCTTATTAAAGTTCCGCCATTTGGATTTCGGGAACAAGACCAACAGTCTCTAATTGCATTAAAGTGGTTAAAGTGGGTAGAAAATACTGAAAAGATCACTCTAAGACACGCAGGGAATCTCGGGGAGGCTAAAATAGGACGTTATAAGTTGGACGGGCTCCATGAAGAAAGCAAAACTGTTTATAGTTTCCAAGGGTGCTACTACCATGCTTGCCCGATTTGTCTTCCTGACAACAGGGATAAGCCTCTTAACGAGACTGGAGAGACCCTAGACCATAGGTACGAACGTACTGTTACCCGTAAAGAAATATTAGAGCAAATGGGATACAAGGTTGTAGAAAAATGGGAATGTGAATTCAATGAGGAAATTAAAAAAGATCCAGAATTACGCAAATTTATTGCTGAGAATTGTTATTCCCTGAATAACCCACTTATCCCAAAACAAGCTTTTAATGGGGGACGCACTGAACTTTTCAGGGCAGTTTATGAAAAACAAGAGAATGAAAATACGAGCATGAAATTGCTAGATGTAGTTTCCCTTTACCCTGCAATGATGAAGCAAAGAAAAATGCCTACAGGGAAACCAGTGATTTACACGTCAGAGTTTCCCACCTTGGATAATGTGTTTGGGGTTGTAAAATGTGATATTCTCCCCCCTAAAGATTTATATTTACCAGTACTGGGCATGTCATGCAATAACAAATTAATGTTTGCTTTATGCAGAACTTGTGCACAAAGCGAGAATCAAGAACAATGTTCACACACAGATAAAGAAAGATACTTACATGGCACCTGGGTATCGGAAGAACTGAAACTAGCTGTAAAAAAAGGGTACAAAATACTCAAAATATATGAAATTTGGGATTTTCCTTCGGCTGACCAGAATGATAATGTGTTCAAAGACTATGTAGACACGTTTCTTAGACTGAAACAACAGTCTTCAGGATATCCTTCCGGCTGCAGTTCAGAACATGACAAAGACAAGTATATTCAAGATTATTTCGATCATGAGGGAATTCAACTTGTAAAAGATGAAATTGCACCTAACCCTGGACTTCGTTTTATTTCCAAAATTCTGCTGAATTCTTTGTATGGGAAATTCTCAGAAAATCCTTTAAAAACTAAGTCTATTTTTGTAAATACAGAACAGAAATTCCATGATATAGTGTTTAATCCACAGTATGAAATCAGTAATGTTGTTCCTATTTCCGAATTTTGTTTATTAGTGAATTATATTGATCTGGAAAGCAAAAATGAACCGTTAGTACTTTCAAATGTACTTGTCTCTGCGTTTATTACTGCTTATGGAAGAATGCACTTATATTCTTTTATGGACAAAGTCAAGGAAAGTATTCACTACGTGGATACGGACTCTGTGTTCTATGTAGAAAGAGAACATGAAAAACTTATTCCTACAGGCTCATTTCTAGGTGAAATGACGGATGAGATTAAAGAGCCCTACCAAATTACGTGCTTTTTGGGTGGTGGTCCCAAAAACTATGCATATAAAATGGTAAACAAACATGATCCTCAGGATGAGAAACATGTTATTAAAGTAAGGGGCATTACCATGAATTACAGAACTCGACTCCAGATTAATTTTGATTATTTTAAGCAACTGGTCAAAGGGGAAATTGAAAAGCGAGTTGTTGAGAACCCACGTAAAATTAAACGAAAAGCCAATTTTGAAATTGTTTCTGAATCTGAGCAGAAAACACACCAAGCAGTGCACACAAAACGAAGAAAAATTGAAAATTTTGAGACGGTTCCATATGGTATCTAAATAAAAAACGAGTGTTTTTTATTTTTATTTTTTATTGTTTTTTTACAGCCCCAAAATTGTCTGCAAAATTTCAATTTGTGTATTTATCCAGGGGCACTCCCCGTTGATGCGCCGCCTGGCGCAGACACTACATCTCCCCTCTCTTCTTCGCCTCTGACGCGACGAGGGAGGAGACACAGGGCGCAGGCGGTGAACAGCACGCACGTGGTCCATAAGGGCCTTCTTCCCCCTGAAGCCCGTTCTCCAACAAATTTCGCATTCCTGTTTGATCTCATCCTGAAAAGAAAAGATAAAATTAATTTGTGGTATATATTTGGGCCATTGTGTGTCTGCGCTTCAAGCAGAGAACGTGTGTTGTTCAACATGGAACTGCGTTTTACACACCCGTTTGGTATGATGGTTTGTGGGCCCTCACAAAGTGGAAAAACCACTTTTGTGGATAAGCTTCTATTTTATAAACATAAAATGTTTACACAAGTTCCAAAAACAGTAATATGGGCGTATGGTGCGGTTCCTCCCAGATTAAAATTAAGCCAAAATACAAATATTCACTTTATTGAAGGAATCCCTGATGTAGCAAATATGGATATTGAAACTCCTGGATTAATAGTCATTGATGATCTAATGAATGAAAGCAGCAAAGATTCCGCTGTTGCAGATATATTTACGAAATATTCTCATCACAAAAATATAAGTGTTATTTTTATAGTACAAAATTTATTTCACAAAGGTGCTAAAATGAGAGACATAAGCCTCAACTCACACTATCTTGTGATATTCAAAAATCCACGTGACAAACACCAAATATACCATTTAGCACGACAATTCAAACCTGACAATAGTAAAAGTGTTTTGGAAGCTTTTCAAAATGCAACTGAAACACCCCACAGTTATTTAATGTTCGATTTAACACAAAATACACCTGAAATTTTACGTATGAGGGCGCATATTTTCCCCGATGAACAAATGGCTATTTATGCCACTGGAAAGCATGTCAACAAACCATTTCTTGTGCGAACGTCAGAATGACATCACAACTAAAAGAACATGCTCCGGCACTTAAATTATTGTGTAAATTAAAACCTATTCAACGGAAACGCCTTTTGCAACGAGCAACACCAGGACTAGTTCGTGTACTAGGACAATGTGCAGCCAACACAGTACGTGGTAATATTCCACTTTCAGGGGTACAAAAAACTAAGCTTCAAAAGTATAAGGCCAGTTTGCGTAAACTAGCGGCGAAGGGCACTTCGCTCAAAAATAAAAAGAAAATATTAATTCAAAAAGGCGCCGGCTTTTTGCCATTTTTAATCGGTCCGATTATATCAGCGTTAGGTAGTGCATTGTTTTCACAATGAGCGTGAGAAAAATGATTCTTGTTCCCGAGGACTTTGCCACTAATATGCATGCCTCCGTTGAGAAAGCTCAGAGACACGAATCAAGATTAGATTCTAATATTCGTACAATATTAGCACGTGAAGATATAGGGGAAAGTGAAAAATGGAAACTTTACCAACAGGCACTTCGACAATTTGTTAATTTTACTAAGCCTATTCCCACACACCTACCATTGATCGAAGAAGAAAATAAGCTGCCACAAATAAGTGAACCAGTGCAACAAGACGACCCCCCTCCTAGTGTTACTCTCAGGGAAGAAATTCTTGCTTCAGTACCGAAAACTGTTCAGAAGAAAACAGAACTTTTACTTAAAAGACTATTCTCTTCTCAATATATAAATTGGGACGCATATGGAACAGTGTACATAAATGGAAAAAGAATTCAGGGTTCAAATATCATAGATCTGATTAATGATTCTGTTCGCCCCCGTAAGAAAAGTAGAGATCCTGTCGGGAGAGATCAGTTCCAATCTATCCTTCATTCTCTAAACATACCCAAAGAATATATAGTTACACGCACGCCCCCACCCCCTTCAAGAAATAGGAAAGCTGAGTTTATATGGGAAGATATATAAATTATGGATCTTAAAACATTGTATTATACACATGAACTACCGACTTCATTTTCCAATACTGAAAAATTATCCAAACATTCTACGCAATCACGAAAGAATATTTCTGAGTGGCTATCAAAACAAGATGCATATACTTTACATGTTCCAGTTAGAAAAAAATTCCCACGTAAACGCTACGAAACCACTTTTCCCCTGGAACTTATGCAAATGGATTTGGCAGATATGCAGAATATCGCCAAGTACAATGACGGTATGCGCTATATACTTTGTGCAATTGACGTGTTTTCAAGGCAAGCGTTCTGTATACCAGTGAAAAGCAAAACGGGTGAAATTATGGCAAAAGCAATCACTAAAATTATAAACATGTTAGAATATCCTCCTGTTTACTCCCAGACAGATCAAGGAAAAGAGTTTTATAACGCTCAAGTGAAAAAAGTGTTTGACAAGTACAATATTATTCATTATAGCGTTTATTCAGAACTCAAGGCAGCAGTAGTGGAACGATTTATTCGTACTTTAAAATCAAAATTGTATAAACACTTCTCAGCCAATAATACGTATCGTTATGTAGATATTCTCCCCCTTGTAGTAAAATCATACAATCACTCGTATCACCGTTCTATAAAAATGGCTCCTGTTGAGGTGAGCGAAAATAATGCGCTGCAGGTCTGGTCTCAGTCTAGAAACAATACAAGTCAAAAAACCAATAATATCAAATTTAAATTTAATATCGGTAACTACGTAAGGATAAGTAAAGCCAAAATGAAATTCGAGAAAGGATATCTACCTAGTTGGACAGAGGAAATTTTTATAATTAGCGATCGTATGAGTACTGATCCCCCTACATATCGTATAAAAGACTGGAGTAACGATCCTGTCAAAGGCATTTTCTATGAACCAGAATTACAAAAAATTACGCTTGATCCAGACAAGCCATTTACTATCGAGAAAATTCTAAAACGAAAGGGAGACTTTGTCCTAGTAAAATGGAAAAACTACCCCCTCGCATGTGCAAGTTATGTACATAAAACAGATATTACGCGTGTTTAGGTTAGTTGCCATTATGCCGCTGGACGAATTCTATGTTACATTACCTTCCAATGTAAACTTGAACTTGTTTCCTGATAATAAAATAGCACATTACCGTACTAAGCTGAGCGAACCAATAGAATTAAATGAACAATGGGTGGTGGCGGCCACAGAGCTTCATTTAACTTGGAGTTTTTATAATATTGTTTCCGATACAAATAGCATTTCATATCAATTTAAACCGAAAAAGAAGGACCAAATTTTTTATAGTGAAAGTATAGTTCCTAAAGGTTACTACTCCAATATTCAATTATTATTAAACAATATTCCCCCTTCAAAAAGAAAACTGCTTGCTCAACATGTCCGATTTGGCTATACTTTGTCCACGCATAGTATGTATACACAAACAACGCTAGAGGAAGATGAAATTATGAAATTGTATATATCTCCACAATTAGCTCCAGTGTTTGGTTTTTCGTTGGATACTCCCAAGTCGGAAATATCTATACATTCGGTTATTGGTCCAGGTACGGCAAGATCAAGTTCTATTTATCCTTGTAATTTAGATTATCATATCCCCCGTGAAATCAACATATGCACAGATATTGTCAAATATCAAGCAAATATAGGTCCCGTAATACGAACGGTTAGTGTGGTTGATTATGAATATGGAGCAATAAAAAGTTATATATTTGAGCCCAGGCAGTATCTAAAAGTAGAGAAGCGTTACTTTGAAACAATTGAAATTATATTAAAAACAGAGCATGGAACTTTGCTTCCATTTGAGTTTGGAGCGTCAAGCGTTACATTACATTTTAAAAAAGTGGAATAATGATTTCTGAAGGCAGTGATAATGATTACTATGTAACTTTGGTTTCAAATGCATCCAAAAATATTTTTCCGACTAATACACCTTCTCATTTTTTAACTAAACTTTCTAATGCTGTTAAGCTCGAGTCTGGAGGCTGGTTAGTGGGTCTGTCTGAAATTCATTTCACAAACAGTCTGTTTAATATTCAAAAAGGACAAAATGAAATTATGTGGACTTATTATAACCAAGACTCGGATCAGTCAAGTAAACAGAGCGGTAAAACAATCGTTCCCCCTGGATATTATTCAAGTGTGGAGTCTGTTTTACAAGTTTTAAATCAAGATCATATTGGAGAAGGGCTATTTCGATTCGGTTATAACCCGTCCAGCAATATTGTTGAGGGAAAATACAATGCACAATTATCTACACTGAACCTCTCTGATATTTTGGCTCTGCAGTTAGGATTCGAACCAAATAGAAATCTTGTTAAACAACAGCATAGTTCGAAACAAACCAACCTAAATATTGGTTATCCCCAGCAGGTTTTAGTATACACTAATGTACTCAGTTACCAGTTTGTAGGAGATACAAAGGCACCTCTTTTAAGAATGTTTACATTTTCTTCGGTGCCTTATGGCCGGTCACAATCTATAATATTTAACCCCGTTCATTATATGCCTGTATCGAAATATTTATTTGATACAATAGAAATAGTTTTAAGAGACAACACAGGTCGTAAACTCTCATTTGCTTTCGGAGATCTGAGTGTTAAACTACATTTCAAGCGACAATGAGATACGATAGACGACAGTTATATCGAGATTATTATCTCAACCAGGCGGGAACAGGTTTACCTTATTTTTCCGGTCCTCCCTATCAAAAAGGCCACGGAGCCCTCGGTTCAATATTTAAAAGCTTGTTTCGTTTTGCGGCCCCTTTATTAAAACAGGGTGCTAAAGCAATTGGCCAGCAAGCATTACAATCGGGAATGGAATTTGTTGGGGATGTTCTACAAAACAGGCCTCTCAAACAATCTTTCAGAGATCGCGTAAATCAGGCGGGAGAAGCTCTTCGTGAAAAAGGCGAGAGAAAAATTTCTCAGATTCTTTCAGGTAAAGGCAGACAAAAAAGAAAAGCTAAAAGTATAAAATTCGAACCACCTTTTATTACCTGCCAGTCACGCAAAAAAAGGCGAAGGGTACACAGAGATATATTCGCTAATTAACTACCATGTCGTTAGTAAACTGTAACTCATCGGAATGCACAAATACAGAATTGGATTTGTTTTCTCTGCCATTAACTCAAACTAGCATTGAAAATTCTTGTTTAGTGGAGTATCGTCCCATTTCATCTTTAACTAGTAACAGTCCAGTCGAGTTTGCCATTACTGGAGACAGTGGGGAATACATTGATCCAGCACACATTTATCTGTACCTAAAATGTAAAATAACTAAACCAGATGGTACGGCCTTAGCTGCCGATAACCTGGTTGCCCCCGGAAACAATTTTCTACATACAGCATTCAGTCAGGTCGACGTTTCGTTAAATGACAAATTGATTTCGTCCTCTGCAGGGTGTTACGCTTACAGGGCATACATTGAAACATTACTCAACTATTCTAATGAGGCTAAAAAATCTCATCTCACTGCTGCTCTCTGGTATCGCGATACGCCTGGAAAGTTAGAAAATCTAACTGAAAATAAAGGAATTGAAAAACGAATGAGTTTTGCTGCGCAAAGTCGGTCATTCGACATGTACGGGCGACTGTATTCTGATTTTATGTGCCAACCTCGCCTTCTCTTGAACAATGTGTCCATGAGAATTAAATTACATAGATCAAACGATGCATTTTCATTGATGGCCGCCGAGAATACTTCTTATCGTGTAGAAATACAGGACATTTCTCTTTATGTAAAAAGAGTTACTGTATCTCCAGATATAGGTCTTGCTCATGCAAATGCTCTTGAAACTACTACAGCTAAATACCCAATTACACGCGTGGAAGTAAAATCAATAACTATCCCTCAAAATATTACTTCTTATAATCTAGATAATATATTTTTAGGTACTGTTCCTAAACGTGTAATATTAGGTTTTGTTGAAAATTCAGCTTTCAATGGTCAAATACATAAAAACCCCTTTAATTTCCATCATTTCGGATTGAATAAAATTCAACTCCAAGTTGGAACTAGAACCATTCCAAACCAACCTCTCTGCCCCAGCTTCACAGACAAAAATATTATCCAAGCATATTACAATTTATTCTCTGGAACGGGAATACATTACCAGGATACAGGAAACGGTCTCTCCCGAGAAGATTTTGATAATGGATTTGCTTTGTATCCCTTTATTCTTTCACCCACAATGGAAATTGACTCTACTTGGGACATATTACGCGATGGGAGTGTAAGTGCTAAACTGTCATTCTCTGCGCCGTTGCCTACGGCGGTCACGTGCATTATTTATGGAGAGTTCGATTCTCTTCTCCAAATAGATAGCCATAGAGGTATTTTCCCAGATAATACAAAATAATAATCAGTTGAGTACCAGCCAGGAAGGAGTACGGATCACAATATGAGGGCTGTCGTTGATTTTCAAGGATTCCGAGACAATTCTGGCAACTTTATTCCTAAAGAACTAGCTATAGTCGATGCAGACTCAGATAGTATGCAATCATGGATATTTCTACCACCTTACGAATGGGATACTTTAGATATTGGAGCAAAAAACGAAAATATGTGGCAAACACAAAACAAGCATTCTCTCGAATGGGCTATCGGTGAACTTTGCTATTCAAAATTGGTTTCCGTACTTTCCCAGTACACCAGAAACGCATCAGTTATTTATGCTTTTGGAGCTGACAAATGCAAGTTTCTGATTACAGTACTTCACCGCACTGTGGTTAACCTCGAGGACCTAGGATGCCCTAAAGCGTCACTGTTAGCCTTCCCTGCACAAAATTGCTGTCGCAATTATCACAGATTAAGGACAATCAAATGTGCTCTTAGAGACGCACATTTATACGCATCTTATCTCCGTAGCTTCATGCTTCAACAGCATATTATAGGAGAAGCCACAAGGACTGCACCTAAACAGAACACCTCAACATCAGACAGTGGATATTCTTCTTTAGCTTCGTTTTACAACGACGCATCAAGTGTGTATTACTTATCCGAGCAAGGTTGCTCTTCCGAAAACAGTGCATTTTCGGATAGTGAACAATGAATAACATTGAAATTGAAAAAACTGTTCAATCAGACAAATGTCTGTCTTTTATTTTTCGAGGTGTTTTTGCTAATAACACATTGCCAAAAAATGTGCAATTGCCTGCTGCATTGATTATTAACACCGACAATGAATCTGGACCAGGAATACACTGGACAAGTTTGTTTATAAACAGTGATAAGGAGGCCATGTACTTTGATAGTTTTGGTCAGCCTCCTAGTGCAAATGTACTAAAATTTATAAAAAAGAACTGTATATCATGGTGCATCAGTGAAACGGTGGTTCAAAACCCGAACTCATCAATGTGTGGAATTTATTGTATTATGTTTTTACATTATATGTGCCGTGAGTTACCCCTAACCTATTTTCTGTCATTGTTTGGAACAAACTTAAAAAGAAATGACAGAATTGTATGGACAAAATTCTCAAGTGCCTTTAATTAATTTACAGTGTGCCTGCAGTGAATACTGCATCGAAGACCAGTGTCTTATTTTCTCTATTGCACAAGCAATAGTAGAAAATTATCCCAAGCCTACATGTTCTGAATGTGAACTTGGCGAACCAAAAGAAGAACTTCACAAATGTCTAAATCTTGAGTGCATAGAAAAAAAGAAAATGGAACAGTTGATCAAAACTTACAAGGGTGTTATTTGCTGCTACTTCCAGCAGGCTCATAAAAGAATATTTATACGTGACAGAAAGGCGTTCGATGCAAAAGTGGACAGTGTAGATATCGAACTAGTTATGAAACTGTATACTAAATTTCTGCATAGTACATTTTTCTATAATAATCATCATATTGCATATACATGCAATGATTTGTGGGCTCCAAACAAATCAAAAACAGAACAAAAAGGTGTAATGTATATAAATGAATTTATCACCTGTAATAATAATAAAGTGTACTTTTCTGGGGCGCCAGTGCAGACATTACGCAGAAGAGAATTGTACGGTAATCCCGTACGTCACTGTGTGTTTAAATATAATGAAAAGCCAACAAAAAAGTTTCACTTTTGTGGGCAGGGATATATGTATATACCAGAATGTATATGTGCGTTGGATTCGCACCGGTTTCACTCATATGATTTTTCTTTGGAGAACAAGTTCTGGGAAGCTATTTGTTCCACAAAGTAACAACTTAAAAGCATTGTAATTTAGAGTAGTTATAATGTATAAATATAGCAGCGTAGTGTTAAAGCTGTATGAGTTATGTAAAACTCATTATATATAAATGTATATGTACAATTTTGCTTGAGAAAATATAAAGCGTTATGTGAACGCTATGTATTACAACATGTGTACAAAATGACTTATAAAAAACTGTAAAGCGTTGTGTTAACGCTATGTATTCTGTATATGTATAACCTGACTTATAAAAAACTGTAAAGCGTTGTGTAAACGCTATATATAAATAATTTGTAAAATTAATTTGACTCTGTATTTATTTTGTAGTAGATTAGTTTTAGAACAATAAACTTGTATGTAGTAGACTTGTGCGTTTTATTTCTTTTTAAAAATAAAAGTTTTATAGTTATATGTAGAGTAAAAAAAAGCTAATATTGTTGGTGCAAACGGTCGTAGGTTCGATCCTTGTTACGGATCTTGCACAAATCTCAAATACATAAATCGCGAGTGTTACTAGAATTCACTTTTATTCCGTCTCGCCACGCTAAACACTTTGCCGCTAAACAAAAAAACACAACCGAGATAGAACTTGACAAGTTAGTTTGTATTTAAAATAAAACACTAGTCAAATTCCATTCTCGTATAACTCTTGTACTTAGATAAAAAATGCAATACTTACAACATGGATCATCATCTTCAAAACAGAAAACTCAAAAGACAAACACAGCAACAAACACCGTAGAAAAAGTAGAAATGTGCGGTCAAATTCGGATTCCCAAGTTTAAATACCCCACAATCGGGCCGCCCCTATTTTCCATACTGGAAACTAACATTCCCTTTAAATTCACGCTGCCTTGTTAACTCTACGAGTCCAAATTTAAAACCCTCAGCCTCTCTTTCCATTAGATAAATTCCTTACATCCACCCGCCTTGAATTATATCACCTTCCACTCATGTCCTTTTAACTTAAAATCCTTTTTTTCGTCCAAATTCTGTACCTGCCTTGGCGATTACTATTTTAAAGTCCGTATCGCCCCACCACACCCACACAGAGAGGGAGTTTCCGCTTAGCGGGAGACTTTTAAAAAATTAGCATTTTACAATCTTTTGTTTTCTTTCAAGGGACACAATCACCCCGTGATACATTTTCTTTTTCCACCTGAAATCGAAGCGGTTCGTTTCTCTAACCAATTTATTTTCTCCAAAATAACTTGTCGTGTATTTGTCCCGTCACAACAACAACATCCCGTCTCATCCACAACCCTTTCGCCTTGACCTACGTTAACAGAGGCTTCATTCTTGATACCTGGGCGGAATATTAATTTATTCTCTCTGTCTGGCATCACCGCGCTTCCCCAAAATTCCTTTCTTCTCTACCTGCGCTGAATATTAATTCATTCTCTCTGTCTGGCATCAGAGCGGAGTCAAAATTCGGAGACAGTATTCTGTCTAGCGTGTGAAACCATCGTGTTTCATAACATGATGAAATTATTACATAGTACTAATTAATAATATTACATATCGTGGGTTCGAGTACCGGGACCGTCCCCAATCGTAATTGGACCTGTACCTACACCCATTACCATCGTTCATAGCGGTTCATAAACCATAGAAAACTTATTTTCAATACTATAAACATTAATTATTATAGTTTCATACGTTACATACTTTGCAGTAATGAATATAAAACCATATGCATAGCGTTTAGTACCTCTAATTACCTTCTATATATATATTTTTCATAAAATAAATAATTATATATTCATAAAAAGTTCTAAACATGCAAATACATAAATGTAAAGTATTCTAAGTACATGCAAATTTATTCATATTATACAAATTAATTAAAACCCGTGCAAATTAGTTATAAGTACGTGCAAATAAACTGCGAATATTAAATAGCGACAGACGTTGGCGGTGATCCCATCTACTAGGTCAGGTTAAGAGGCACCAGCCAATGAGGTGCTTCTCCATGCAAGTTAACTTATCACTGCCAACACTTGCATGCTGACCAGTTTCAAGGTCAAAAAAGAAGGACAAGTTTGCGTGTTCGCTAACAGCACGCACCTCCAAATCCTTCGTGTTCGATATGAGCCCGGTCGCTAACAGCACGGCACCAATTACACAAACAAGCAATGTTAAAACATCAAGTCAAAATCCTGCCTTATGTCATGTACATTTACTGTATGATTGTATTAGGCTACTAATCAGTAATACATGAAAATTCGACAAACATGTCCGTCCATGCGTCTCAATTATTGATTTATCAGAACTGATAAAACTACAAAGGCAAGACTTTGTTCACTTATAGGTGCATCAAAAAATACTAACTGTGAATGCATCATAAAATATATCCATTGGAACGTATGCCTCCGTAAGAGGTGTAGTTGTTAGGGTGGTTTGGGGTAGTCCTGACATTTAAGGAATCCACCACACTTCCAAGCTTCAGCGCTGTAACTCACGTGATAAATGTGCACGAAGCACAACGTCAGTTGGAGTTGAAAGATTGAAGTTTGAGCAATGCCAACAAAGAAGACTTTTCATATTGTACGTGTGATTGCGTAGATATGCGTGTAAAAGCCAGATAAGTTGTCTAGTAACACTCTTAAAACATAGCCACATGTAGAATCTGGATTGTAATTGGTAAGGTTTAGATTCAGAGAAGAAGTGAAGTCGGCTAAATTAACCATTACATCCGCTTTGTACCTTACCCGGCTACATCATGATAAAATAAACCCTTCGTTGTAGTGTTTCCAAACGGAAGTTTTAATTCATACCTATGTGGTTTCGAGACACTTCCGACATTCAATTTGGGGCGATTTCGACCATGTTATTCAATTGTTTGTCCTACTTAATACTGACACAGCAAATAGTATTATATGAGCTCAAAACTGTTTTATTCATTGCAAGAAAAACTTCAAAATGAAGGTGGCTGCTGGAAAATATGAAGTCTGCGGTTGAAGATGTAAGAAATGTACAGGTTGTCCTACGTTCTTCATTGAAAGAGAATAGCAGATTCCGCACTTGGATGGTGTTGCATTTGGTCTCACCAGAACCGATTTACGATTTTCAGCGTTTTACTTCGCACAATATCCAACTATTGAATATTTCAGTTTTTATACCACTCAACCAGTTTTACAATGGATAATGTCAGCTTTGTTGAAGTCTAACTCGATCAGCACAACAACAAAGCGCACCTTTGGTTTGGAAACAGTTTTAGAAAAATTCTTGAGCAGAGCAGTGACTCTTGCCAAAGTATGACAATGAATTTACGATTGTATCTCTCTTTCACTACCAACTTTCATTTATCTATTGCCTGTAACTGCATTTATTTCTAGTGATACTTACATTTAGTGTTCAGCCATTCCTTGTGAAAGTGGACAAAATAGGTTAATTTCATGTTTATTCAGTATCAAAGTATCAATTATTTATGAAATTAGAGTGAAAACTATGTAGAATTTAGAATTATTAATATAAACAATTGTTTCATGGCTTTTAAATAATATATTGTTTCAAACCTATTACTTTTTATAGTAGAATATGGATTTTATGTGTGGCGTTTCCACTTAATTTAGTTTCATTATGATACAGTATTATACCATATGAAAAATAAGTTAATTCTAACTTCATTCTAATTGTCTCATTTATTGTATCTATATCTTAAGCTCTGAAGTATCCTACTTCATTTCTGAAACAAACTTTAGTTTGAAGAATCTATTTATGATAATTTTGATAGACTTTGCATTGTTTCATAATCCTACAAAGTAAATAATATGCTGCAACGTCCCCCGGTTGTACACCAGTCGTCAGAAAGTTAGTCCGCTACTCCTTTAGTCGGGAACATGATAATCTTTGCAAATCATCAGGGCTTGCTGGGTAGAAAAGAAACAGAACACAGTATTCAAAGTTAAACTCAGTTTTATAATCACTTATATTTCCTATAGTATGTGGACTTACAAGCAAGGTACAGATTCGCTTACGTTTATGGCTGAAGAGAAACAATTCTATAGCATATTAAATCACATCACAATCACTAAACACACTTGCATATAGAATTAACGTTGGACAAAACAAACGTAAATACACGAAAGTTTCTGTACTCAATTATTATTTCCGAGTATAGCCAGAATGAAACGAAAATAATTACCAATTACACCTTTCTGTTTATTTCTCACCTTCACCTGTTTTCTAACTGAGTCTGTCGTCAGGTGAAAAACATTCAGTTGGGTTTACTTCCTCTGCTGAGATGAGAAAGTGACGTCAACACGAACAAATTATGACGTATTTATAAACATATATACAAGTTCCAAACACAACTGTATAAATCTAACTATAGTTGTCTGTGACAACTTGCACATTATTTGAAGTAACAAACATTTTATAAATCTTAACTACTTACAAATATAAAACCTTAAACTCTCAAGTCAGTTACAATGCATGTTGTCACACCCGTCACAGGCAAAAATCTTTTATAAAAAAAAATGTGAAGTAATATCTTTAGAATCTAAAAGCATCTAAATGTCCTAAAGTCAAGTCTCACAAGTGTCACACCCATCACAATTACAAAAAATATTTTTTCGGTAGCTGAAAATTGAGATGGGGGGAATATTCTGAAATTAAATAACTTTCATCAAGAAAAATGAAATTACGTGAATTTATAGTTACATGTCTGAAGGTGTTAAGAAAAATGCATGTAAATTTGTCTGAATGTCACACCCGTCGTAAAGGAATTGCCCTGTTGTATAATAGAAAGATATACCTTTAATCATTAATTATATAGGCTGTCGAAACTCCCCATGTAAGTGTCCGTATTCCCCCCAAAATGGGGCAATAGCGACATTTCGTAGACTTCGATTTCGAGCCGTCTTTCCTTCTCTCTAATTACGTAGTTAAGAGATATGACAAGATTTATGCTCAACAATAAATAAGACTCGGACAATAATCTGAATGGAACCAACATTCCATCGTAACGGAAGGAATTTTTGTCACTGCGACAATTAGGTTGGCAAGATACCCAGCACATCTGCACCGGTAACCCAGACCATTCTCTGATTCTAGAAGTTTCCAGAACAATAGAGCATCGACGGATCCTACGGGTATGCACACCATATTCAAAAAAGCCCCACCCATACGTGTTCTGACGTCACGGTTCATGCATTCGTGGTTAGGTTAGGATGTTAGGTTAGCATTAACACACGAAAATTTTTGTGGCGTCATAAGTCGAAGGGAGGGGTGGAGTTCAATAAGGTGTTCGAAAAGTGACACCCGTATCCTACAAGCAAGTTCGAGACATTGACAAACTGATCGTGTTGGTAGTGGCAAACGTGACGATCACATGACTACTTGCGGTGATCTGATCAGTAGTGCTGACGACGAACCTGATCATTACAAGGGACGATACATGGTGTTGACTGTACGATCCACAACTGAAGCGACAATGGGCCACCTGGAGATCGCCACGACGAAAAAAACCGGGTACTATTATCGTATGAGGGAAACACTTACGAATCATATATTTCGGACTTCTTTACATTGCTAACGTAATATTTTGGAATGCGGAACATTTCTTAAGGTGAACTAATGCATTCCTAACTAAGATAATGTCTATTTCTTCAATTTACGAGTACTTACTGTTACTTGTTGTTTCGAATCTGTAACACATTATGGCCGTGATAGCGTACTGGTTTAGGGGGCGTTCTGAGAGTGTTTTGTCGATTTATGCAGTGTTGCAACCTCGTTCACCGGAAAATATCTACTTTCGTGCCCGGATTTGAAATTATGCTAATACGTCACAAACCATTGACGTTAGCCTCACAAACCATTGACGTTAGCCCCACAAACCATTCACGTTAGCCCCACAAACCATTCACATTAGCCCCAAAAACCATTCACATTAGCCCCACAAACCATTCACATTAGCCCCAAAAACCATTCACATTAGCCCCAAAAACCATTCACGTTAGCCACAAAAACCATTTTCCGTAAGGTTAGGTTAGGTTAAGTTAGGTTAGGCAAGCATAGTTAAAAAAAAAATTAAAAATACTCGACACGTCATGTTCTAGTGAAAACACGGCGAGGCTGAAACATTGGCTATGGGGTTGCATCATCTTAACACACGGAACATTGCACTCTTGTGCAGAAAGCAAAGCAAATCAAATGGCGGGAGCAGAAACAGCGTGTCGGACAGAGATTTTCGCAGAAAACAACACGCATTCACATTAAAATGGATCAAATCTACATTCAGGAACTTCTACAACGCTAAAGAAAATGATTTCCGTAAGTACTTTCTCCTGTAAATTTGAAGGAATCCGTTTCCCTCATACGATAATGTTACCAGAAACCGCGACAAGACAGGTTAAAAGGCAGATGCTTGAACTATTTTTCGGTTCATTGGGAATAGTTCACATGGAATTCATCCCACATGGAGCAACAGTAAACAAGAACCGCTACAAGGAGTCCTTTGCCGTCTATGCGATTCACTTCGTCATAAGTGTCCCTAGATATGACATAAGAAGAACTGGCTCTTGCTGCACGACAACACCCCTGCACTGGCGAGGCAACAGGCCACCGTTTTGCCACACCCTCCATACTCACATGATCTCGCACCATGTGATCCTTTCTTTACGCCCGCATGAAAGATTTCATTCGGCCGAAGGGATACTCACTACCACAAGAGAAGCAGTACAAGACCTTATTGCCAATATCTTTCAGCAGTGTTTTCAACTTTGGCAGATGTCCATAGCGGCCAAGGCGACTATTTTGAGGAATGATGTGGACCTATGTAAGTGTAGGCCGTGTGGCGTGGCTGCCTACACTCGAGGCGTTAGTCCACGAACTTATTGACTGTGGTAGTACATATATATTTGTTTCTTTTTTTCTTATATATATTTGGTTCTTTTGTTATGTTAGTCGAGAGATGTGTATGCAAAATGAATGTTTCGAAAAGGTGTAGTAGCTCCATGTAATTTAGAATTTGTGAGTAATACCAAGAAGGGATATACCCATACAGCACAAATCTACAAGGGATATATATCGGATATCCACAATGACCAGATCAGATCCATGAATATTATGGATATCTATTGGATATCCATTTCTGGATATACATTGGACGTCTATGGGATCTCCAGAACCGGTTATCTGAAACTCGATCAATTATAGATATCTAATACATAGACCAAACATGTATAGAACTGGCTGTCAAAAACATTGTCCAATCCCTAATATCCAATACGTCTCCAGATCTTGTCCAAAACGGGATATCCAAAACACATCCACTAACTAACTTATTCTCTAGCCTTCTTAAACCCGAAGGTTCATGGCTGCAGCAACACAGGCCTTCCATCTTTCCCTATCCTGAACACGTTCTATATACTCTTTTCCATCCCTACCAATTTCCCTTAGGTCCATCTCAACGTTGTCCCTCCATCTTCTTCTTGGCCTTCCTACAGGTCTCTTACCATCAGGTTTCCCAACAAGAATCCTATAAACTCCTCTTTCCTCTCCCATTCGTGACACATGGCCTGCCCACCTAAGTCTTCTTGATTTAATTATTCTAATAATATCTGGACATGAATACGTAGTTCTAAATTATGTAACCTTCTCCACTCACCTGTCTCCTCATCCCTTTTAGGTCCAAAGATTTTTCTAAGGATCTTATTTTCAAATACTCTGAATTTATGTTCCTCTTTCAATGTAAGGGATCAAGTTTCACATCCATATAATACTACAGGCAAGATTACTGTTTTGTATATTTTAACTTTTAGTTTCTTAGATATTAAACGAGAAGACAAAAGTTTATGAAGAGAGAAGTAACATGAATTTCCTGAATTAAGCCTACTTTTTATTTCCTCTTTAATAGAATTTTCATTTGTTAATATTACTCCTAAGTATTTGAATTTGGAAACTGGTTCAAAAGAGTTGTTATCAATAATTAGATTTTGATTATTACCTAACACTTGGTTTCGGCCTGTAAGCATATATTTAGTTTTCTCTTTGTTAACTTCCAAACCTATCTCTTTAGCAGTTTTGAAAAATATTTTAGCATTATAACACATCCAATTCTGGATATCTAAAACATATCTTGATCTTGTCCAAGACGGGATATCCAAAATACATCCATGTATGGCCATCCAATACATAGCTAGAACTGAACTAAACAAACTAAGATAGAAGAATACACAAACTTGAACGTATATGGCAGCAAATACAAAAGACTGGATTGTCGTAACTTTCTTTTCTGATTTTTAACATTGCGTCGAAATCCAGGAGGTTCATCGTGTACGCCCTGTTTTACTTCGTCGTTGATATTGTTCCAATTTTAATTCTGATTGACCGAGAAATACTTTCGGTTTAATTGTTGAATGGACCAAAGAGATGTACAGATTTTAAACAGATTTTCAGTGATTTTTTAATAATTAAATTTACGTGTTATGCCCGTCTGCAAGAACATTGAACAAACCCGCGAGATGGAAAATCCACGAGTCAGGGTAACACTCGAGTTAGGAACATTTTCATAGCATCAATATGAACGGCATTCCAGCCCGTGCGAGTCATGAAACCCCTGCTTTTCTCTAGGATAGCAGCTAGCTTCAAAGCAAGTACTTAAACGTCATACAGATGGAAGCACGTGATTGGTTATGCGTTTCGAGAAGGCGTGTTTCCACTCGTGGTGTGGCTAGCTAACTAACTCTCTAGCCTTTTTGAACTCGAGGGTTCATGGCTGCAGCAACACAAGCCTTCCATCTGTCCCTATCCTAGGCAATATCTATATACTCTTTTCCATCCCTACCAATTTCCTTTAGGTCCATCTCAACATTTTCCCTCCATCTTCGTCTTGGTCATCCTACTGGTCTCTTACCATCAGGTTTCCCAACAAGAATCCTGTAAACTCTTCCTTCCTCCCCCATTTCTGCAACATGGCCTGCCCACCTAAGTCTTCTAGATTTAATCATTCTAATAATATCTGATCTGAACATGAATACAAATTATGTACTTCTAAATTATGTAACCTTCTCCACTCACCTGTCTCCTCATCCCTTTTAGGTCGAAATATTTTCCTAAGGATTTTATATTCAAATACTCTCAATTTATGTTCATCTTTCAACGTAAGGGACCAAGTTTCGCATCCATATAATATTACAGGTAAAATTACTGTTTTGTATATTTTAACTTTTAGTTTCTTAGATACTAAAGGAGAAGACAAAAGTTTATGAAGAGAAAAGTAACATTTCCTGACTTAAGCCAGCTTTTTATTTTCTCTCTTATATCATTTTCATTTGTTAGAATTAATCCTAAGTACTTGAATTTGGAAACTGGTTCAAAAGAATTGTCAATAAATATTAGATTTCAATTATTACCTAACACTTTGTTTCAGCCTGTAAGCATATACTATTTAGTTATCTCTTTGCTAACTTCCGAACTTATCTCTCTAGCTGCTTGGAAAGAAATATTTTAGCATTATTCTTAATTGTACTTAATAACATATATACATCATCCCCAGTAAGTCTACATGATCTGCATTTGCTAACAACTGAGTCACACCGTTTAATTTTAGTCTTTCATTAGTTTCTTTTACCTTCCTAACGGCATATTCTAAGGCAAAATTAAAGAGCAATGGAGATAATGCATCACCTTGTTTTAATCCATCTTGAATTGTAAATTTGTCAGACACATTAATGCACACACAAATTTTACTTTCTGTTTCACTGGTGCATACTTTTATCATATTAACAAGCTTCTTAGATATTCTAAACTCGACTAAGGTATTACATAATTTAACTATTTTAATTGAATCATATGCTTCTTTAAAATCAATGAATAGCTGATGTACATTTTGATTATATTCCCACTTTTTCTCAAGTGTCTATCTGATGTGAAGAATTTGATCCGTAGTTCATCTGTTAAGTTAAAACCACATTGATAATCACCTATAATTTCATTAGCATATGGGGTTAGTCTTGTTAAAATAATGTTAGATAATATTTTATATGTTGTTGAGAGTAGAGAAATTCCATGGTAATTATTGCAGTTCATTTTATCACCTTTTTTAAAAACAGGAATAATGATTTATTCTTTCCACCGTTGAGGGTTATCTTCTTTATTCCATATTAAAACAAATTAATTTATGAGTTTGACATATTAACGAATTCCCACAATATTTAATTAACTCAGCTGGTATTAAATCAATGCCAGGTGTTTTGTTATTCTTTAGCCTTTTAATAGCATGTTTAACTTCAGTCAAGTTAGGTTCTGGAATTAAAGGTTCTTCTGTGTGTGCATTTTCTTCTGATTTATCTCCTACATGGACATTTAAAAGGTCATTAAAGTAGTTCTTCCATCTATTTAGAATATCGCTTGGGTCACCTAGAAAATCACCGTCTTTATCTTTTATCAAGTTTACTTTAGGTTGCCACCCCTTTCTAAACTCATTTACACCTTTATATAAATCTCTGATATTTTTATTTTTGCTGTTTTTTCAATTTCGTTAATTTTACTTTTCAAGTAATCTCTTTTTTTATACTTCTAAACGTGCGGTTAACTTCTCGCTTCATTCTATTATAATTGCTTAAATTTGTATCATCATAGTTATTTAACTACCTAAGTCTAGCCTCATTTCTTATTTCTATTAGGTTATGACATTCATTATCAAACCATGGCTTTTGGGGCTTCCCCGATGGCGCAGTGGTAGCGTCGTCGCCTTGTAATCAAGGGGTCCCGGGTTCGATACCCGATGGAGGCACATAGTGGTTCGGATCCCACTTTAAACTGTAGGTCCAGTCCAAATTAGCCTTACTGTGCATAAAGTGGACTTAAAACACCAATTCAATCAATCATATTCAATTCAAACCATGGCTTACTTTTTCTTGGTTTATGGTATCCTATACTTTCTTTAGCTGCTGATTCTATTGCATTACGTATGTGCTACATGTACCTTCACCTAGTATTCACGATGGTTTATGGCTAGGACTATTGCACTTTCTCCGGCGATTGGTGTCTGTTCATACTTGTATTGCACGTTCAGTTTTAGAAACTCTGTACTGAAGAATGTGCACAGTAAATATATGCCAATGTATATATTTAATAACATACTTATATTTATCGCTTTTTACATTCGCAGTTTGAGTCTATTACTTCCCATTTTACATTTATATAGTTTTGAAGTTCTGAAGTGATACATTACCGGTACTGGATGGCAGCCATTACTCCGCTGCGTGTTGGTTAACTCAGCTTTCACTTGCTGTTGGAATTAGTAACAAAACATTCTTTCTTCTTCTCCTTCTTCTTCTATCTAACCCAACCCAGCCTAACATAACCTAACCTAGCGTCACTGAGGACGTCACGTCATCCTGTCGGACACGTCAGCCAATCGGATTACTTAAAAGTGGTGTGACAGCAATCACTACTTTTACTTGTCGATCTCGGAGGGTAAATATTAACCTCCTTTTTCTCCCATCTTACACGGAGTAAATTGACGTTGATGCAAACGGGCATAAATATATGAAAACCTAGGAGAGCGAGTACAAGGGTTGACCAAGAACGATCTCAATCTATTGATGATTCATCGCTGAATGTAAAATTATAATTCAAATACTTTTGAGACAACACAATAATCATTGCAATGGATTCCTAGCCATGTAAAATACATTATTTTATAGTTTCAATCTTTATTAATAGTTTAAATTTCCAAATATTACAATTGAATACGGAATGTACAATTTGAGTTCATCTTGAATGTCCGTCAGTGGAGTTCGCTCAGAGGACCCCCTTGAGCTTGAGATTGCTGAGGGCCGCCAGAGCGCCAGTGAAGGCGGCGTTGTAGTCGCAGGCCACTTCGTTGTGGACGTAGTCGCTCCTCACGTCGTCGTAGCTGTCGTTCTGGTCAGGGCCTCCAACCAGAGCCCCGTTCAGAACTTGGTAGTTGGCCTGGGCACCGTTGAAGGTGTTCCAGTCGCATGTGGCCGGGCGGTCAGGGCAGGATCTAGAAAGGAGGAATTCAATATTTACTTACTTCACTCAGGACTTAACATGAATTGTAATAATAATAATTATTGTATAATAAAGTTAGTTTATGATAAAACTATAGTAGTCTTTGCCTTACTCACATCATGTGTGGACTTCATGAACAGGAATATTGAAACAGAGATATGGCTTTGCAAGTGTTCTAGTGATATATTTATCTCAAAACGCAGAAGGCGTTGAACAGCTATTGAAATGATTATGGAACTTAGGTAGTTCTACTTACGCTGCTCTGTGTTGTTCGTGAGTGGGAGGGTTGTTTCCGTATCCAACGACGTAGCTCCTGCCAGCTGATCCCAAGGCGTAGTCGATCTGGCTCTTGGCGAATTGCTGGTTGGCGCTAGTGTCGATCTGCAGCTGATTGGCGGTCTGGGGGAGATTCGGGTTGATGTTTACAAACACAGAATATAACGTAATTTTACAGATTGTCAATAAAAATTTTAATGCAAATTAAATTCTGAATAATCTTTTATGCTTATAATGAAAATAGTTATATAATTAACTTCTATTTACATTTGAAAATTAAATATTTTCTGGTATTTTCGTGGATTTTATCGGGATGTTCAATAATGATTAGACTGAAGTGATAAAGAAAAACTACCTATGCTTTAATAAGTACTTAAATTCTATTTCCAAATATATAAATATATTAGATTCACATTTATTGCATGATACAGTTATCTTTAATCATCTTTTCAAGAAGAATTAAATGAAACTCGATTCATGAAATATGAACATTACCTCCAAGCAGAGGAAGGCGACGTTGGCTGCGTATCTTAGAGTTCCCCACTGGCTGAGGTAGACCAGTCCCTTAGGAGTCCTCTGCTGGGAGTTGACCATGTAGCTGCAGAAGTCCTGAGCCCTCGTATTGTATTCGCTGCCACCTGTCAGCTCGGCCAGAAGAATCTATAAAGAATTAGATATAAAATATATTCATAAAAATAAATATTGTTTTGTCTCCCATAAGATTGCGAAATATTTTCAGACACGAAGCATGGAAAGACAACCTCCAGTATAACTAACTACGGGCAATAAATTGTGTTTTAATGTAGGTTATTAGTTCCTTCATCTAATTCTTACAGAACAAATCTTTCAAGTCATATAAAGTATATATATTTGTACGTTGGCTATTCTCCACATTTATCTGATAAAGACAAATACAATTTGGTATATTCCTACTTACTTGAACTCCTGCAACCTTGCTGTCCCAGCCGAAGTCTTGTGGTCTGTAGTTGAGTCCGAACTCGTTGTAGAGGCTCTCGGCTGTGTCCAAGTAGCTCTGGTCGTTGGTGGCCTTGTACAACCACGCGGCTGCCCACACCAGTTCGTCCTTGTAGTCGTAGGAGCTAAGCAAAGAATATTTGCGTGTGAGGACATTGCTTTCTAAATTTCTCTCAGCGGAAAAGAACTTCAGTCAGCATGTTAAACATCTAGCAAAAATGTCTGTAAATCAGGATAACTTAATTTGAGATTTAATAGTAAGAGAAAACCAGGAACAGATACGTTTACTGTTAGTGAATTGAATTCTAAGTCCTTCTTACTCAGAAAGTACCCTAATCAGTGTTTCAAACATATGGCATAAATGTCCGGAAAATTAAATTCACGACAACTTGAGATTTATTGGTAAATGAAAGCAGGACTCACCTGTAGAAGGAGGCGGCGTTGGGGATGGCGTCGGAGTACTTGCCCCTGTAGTTGTTGGCGAAGTCGAAGAGCTGCTTGGCGTGGGTCAGCAGGGTGGAAGCGTAACCAGCGTCGGAGTCCTGGAAGGCGATGGAGGTGGCCGCGAGGGCTGCAGCCGTCTCCCCGGCCAGGTCGGAACCTGAGAGTCAGGATGCAGCTTGTTACTAACGGTGACAGCAATGGGCATAGGAAATTGAGACTAATTCAACAACAGAGTGTATGCTGATGTAGTACATTTTAAAGGTATGGATTTAGGAGTTTACCTGGGTTGGAAGTGTCGATCTTCCAGGCTGGTCTCTCCATGGTCATGTCTTCTGGTCTTCCCCAGTAGGCATGGTCAGTGTTGCCATCTCCTACTTGTCCGTAGAGCTCGTTGGCGCTGACGTGGGCCTTGATGAAGTAGTCAGTGCCCCACTTGAGAGCTGCCTTCAAGTATTGAGTTTGACCTGCAGAAAATTGTAACTCACATTAAGACAACCATCAAATTTGTAGTAATTTGCACTAAACAAAATGTGTTTGATTGAGAAAAGCAGGAGGATAATAACATTAATGTGTAATGCTTTCATTGTTTTTTTAACATAGTGCCTTTCATTCCCATGATATAATTTATTCACGAAGAATCCCATGAATATGTAATGAATAAATCTTTGAAACATGATATCGAGACGTATGTATATTCGTGGTAAATAAATTGCTTTATGATTTCTTTTGTACACATTATATTATTCTGATATAAATGCGTTTGTAAGTATATTTATTGAATAATGTTTAATGTGAAGAGATACACACCTGCTGCATCGTAAGCCTGCTTGTTGGAGAGGTATCCCCAAGCGAGTACTGTCACTGAGTAGGCCATTGGGAAGCCGAATTTCACGTGATCACCAGCTAAAGGCAAAATAAAATTTAACTTTTACTATAAAATATGAATTGTGTTCTGAAAAGAGACTTAAAAAATTGTCAAAAGGACTATTCCACACGTATAATGTAAATATTCTTCTTTAAAATTATTCACAAGAAGGTACTTATATAGCTATTTACTGGCAAAGCTAATCAGGCATTTCTAAATTACTACAAAGTACTGATTGTAAATTTAGTGTTAATTCTATTTTCTGAATTGTTGAAGAAAATAGAAACGTTAAACATATGAGTATATAATATATTCTATTGTATCGTGAATGTGTAACTTACCATCGTAGTATCCCCCTGTGAGGTCCTCCCCGTTCTGTCCCTTGTCGTTGAGTGCGGAGTCTCCCCTCCAGGGGATCCTGTTGTCTGCCGGGAGCTTCCCGGACCTCTCCGCCTCGTAGAAGAGGAACGACTTCCCCAGGACCTCTGCGTAGTCGTATTGCCCGGCTGAAAATTACAAAGACACTCTTGTACACAAGATTAAGGATTATTTCCTACGTGTGCGTATATGAACTATAATTGCATCCATAAAGTTAGAAAATAAATTATGGAGTACTGAGTTTTTTAAACATATCCCCATTCGTAATTTGTTTTATTGGAAAAAACTTAAAGAATCGATATGAACCTCAATCGACGATGACAAACCATTTGTAAAAGAGATAGAAAATGAAGGCTAAGAAACATTAGGTTGAGGTAAAATAGAGAGATATAAATGTTGTAAATCATGCATTAGAGTGTATTAATCTGCAATTTTCTGTTTCTTTTCTGGTTATATTATAATGGCTTTCTATCCCTCTGTCTCTGATACTAATTGGGTAACCGGCGGGGGAAGAGGGGGGGAGTGCTTCTCGTTAAGTGGTTGGCTTTCGTTCTCGTCAGCAAAGTTCCCGGATTCGATTTCCGGCCTGAGCATATTTCTACTCTGTGATTGTGCCTTAACTAATTTCATCATGATTCATCCTCATCTTCACAATTTGCGTTTCTTTTCTGCCACTTTTCTGCTAACTTCGGTAACATAAATTCAAATAGAATGTATAGGGTATAGTCTTCTATATCTTAAATCACGAGCAACTTTTCAAACATAAAAATACTTCTGTGCCTAATCTTCAATCAAAATACTTACTGTAACATTTAACAACTGTACATATAAATCTTATAATTTCATTATTTTATTTCTCTTCATTATTATTGTTTTTATATTATTCACTGTTCCAGATTACTGAATATATATATGGATATATATATATATATATATATATATATATATATATATATATATATATATATATACACAAGGCTCGAAAAATGCTGGTCGCCAGGTCGCCATGGGACTAAAAATTTCAGCTTGGCGACTGTGATGTCTTGCTGTAATATTGCTGTCTTTTAAGTTTCAATGTACGAAACTTTGAAGATTCTAAGTTCAAATTGGAGTACAGCGTAAGCTAGCAAGTGATTTTGTTTTTTATCAACGTTGTGAACATTCCATAGAATCAGTAACAATTTCTTACTCTTTGCCCCCAACCCTCCACTTCTCGCTTTCTCACATGATTTATTGATGTTTTGAATACGGTGATCCTCAGCTTCTTATACATTGATTGATTTGCTTTATTTTACTTCGCTTTTTGTGCCACTTTTGGCTGTTTTGCGAAGATGGTAATGAATGATGATATGATGAAATTGATGAATGGACACTCACAAACATCCAAGCTCAGTCCAGGATTCGAAACCGAGACCCCTAGCGTCGTAGCGCGATGTGCTAACCACTCTGCCACAGGTTGGTTCAGCTTCTTATACTATCCACAATTGCTAGTAGGTGGTTTCCTGGCGCCTGATTTTCAGAGCTGGCGCCTAGCTCTGAAGAAGATTTTTCGAGCACTGTATATATACATATGTACTAGAGAAAAAAAACAACAAACATTGGATATCTATGTTCAATAATTTATAAGTAAACCCTTTTTTCATTATATATACATATACGCGTGTGTGTGTGTGTGTGTGTATATATATATATATATATATATATATATATATATAATTCTTATATGTATTGATTTGTAATCTTTTTCACATTTTTTTTTCAATGTATTCCATTCATTGTATTGTACGTATTAATCTCCCAGACAAGGGCATGTTGTAAGAACGGCCCTAGAGGCCGAAACACGTCCGCTCTAATAAAGGCGATTTTATTATTTACTTCCCAAATATTTGTCATCTATGTTGGGAAACGATGACAGTGTTTTAGACAATGTTTTTAATCTTTGAGAAGAGATGGCCTCCTCCACTGTTTCTGAGGAACTTTTTAAACCTTTTTCAAGGGGCTTTTGACACCCTTTTTTTTAAAATTTTGAGGTAAGGGTTTTAGATAAGGCCATACACTAAAGGGTGCAATATGGGCATACGTGCGGACGCACACAAAAATTATAAATCAATCAATCTCTAAATTAATGATGATGATGAGACTGAATATGAAACTCATGATAATGAAAGTGATACAAAAATTATAGTATAGTCATATATTAGCAGAGATTAGCAATATTAATAATTCTGTCTGTGGTGTTCAAACACTAATTTCTCTTCAATGTAGTACACCTCTGACATAATTTTGCAGACCAATCAGGCCCTGCGTTTTCGTTCTCACAACCAGTATAATCCCCTCCTGAACTCGTGTTGTGTCCTGTCCATGTGTGTTTGTGGTTATCTGTCATCAATTTCATCTTATTTTCATTCATCCTGATGTTCACAATTAACCAAATGTACGAAGTAAAGTAAATCAATAAATCAATCGAATACCAATTTAGTATAGTGTAATAGCTTTCATTAACTTTTGAGTCAGTCGAACAGAACGCAAAGAAATCTTACTAAAAACTAAACAGGAATTTATAATAAAAATGAAGGTACGTAAATTTTTTTCATACCGGCAAGACGACCAGAGCAGACAAGGAATGCGAAGAAGACACCTGACTTCCACATTGTGAAACAGACTGACGAACAGGCGCTCATGATGCAGTATTTATACAAAACAAGAACACTCGAAGAAAGGAACTGAAATGTTTGTCTAGCTTTTGTTGCTAACGACGGGCAAGGTCAAGGACTACAAATTCTGAGGAACGTGACTGTGATAAGTGTCAGCTCGTCATGAGATTCTCTTCTTTGTAAGATTAGTTCATTTATCTACACTGATGTGGTGGGGGACTTCCAAGAGGTTGATCTGTAAAAACAAGTCAGGTGTAGTAGATAAAAGAGGTGTGTTGAACATATGGCACAACGTGACGAATCCGGATGGGACTCCCACAACACAGAGTAGGAAAAACATAAATTGAATTGAAGAAAATTCTCCTATCTTGAAATATTCCTCTAGCACTTGAGATATAATGTTCGCAAACGTAATGAACTTAGAATGTGTATCGAAGCGAACAGATTATTCACATCCAGAGTTTGTGATTCTTCTGGTATTAGAAAATCGCTTCCTATGAAAATTAGAATTTAAACATAAAATATTTTGTAAATCCTTCTTCTCATTTGGGTTTTGAAGAGTGCCCAACTTATTATGGTGATGATATCAACCAATTTTGACACCTCCAACAAGGGGAGGTTATTTTACTTAAAATTTCTACTATTTCCAATATTCACTTTCTACATGTTCGATCTAACTTGGCACGATTTAATCTCGCAAAAATTACATTTGCATATACATATGCTATTTTAATGCAACATTATATGCTCACCAAACGCTAGGGGCTATTTTCCTTTGATAAATTTCACCTCCAGTTTCAGCTTTGATTTTCTGTATGTTTGATCTTACTTTGCACTATTTAACATTGCAAACAAAATTTTTATACTATTTCAATACAACATTTTGTGCTCACCAAAAAGTATGAGTGATCTAAACCCCTACTTCGATGAAGAAACGACGATGGATCGATCTCATTTCGACCATTTTGTAGTGCAAGAAGCGAATGTGCTTTCATAATATAATATTATTGTGATTAAGAAATTAAAAACGGAACAGAGGACGAAACAGAAATAAACAAATGTGAGGATTTTTTCTTCTTCCTGTAATAGGCACACTTTCTTTCTTATTTTCTGCCCCCTTATAATCGAAGATGGTAGATTTCTGGTTATCTGGTTGATTACGATCCCAATCATAGCAATAAAATGCATGTCCGTACTGAAGTTGTAAGAGTGTGAAAAGGGGTGTTAAACATTATTTTTCTTTCTACACATTTGCAGCATAAACCCTTGGACCTAGAAACCTGGAAGCTTACTGGTGTCTTCTTCGTCGGAGGGCAGCACCCAACCCACTAACTAACTATCTAGCCTTCTTAAACCCGAAGGTTCATGGCTGCAGCAACACAAGCCTTCCATCTGTCCCTATCCTGGGCAAGATCAATCCAATCTTTTCCATCCATACCAATTTCCTTTAGGTTAACTCATCGTTAACCATTCTTCGTCTTGGCCTTCCTGCAGGTCTCTTACAATCAGGATTCCCAACAAGAAAACTGTAAACAACTCTTTTCCCTCCCATTCGTGCCACATGGCCAACAGACCTAAGTATTCTTGATTTAATCATTCTAATAATATCTGGACATGAATACAAATTATGAAACCTTTTCCACTCACCTGTCTCCTCATCCCATTTAAGTTTAAATATTTTCATAAGGATTTTATTTTCAGATACTCTTAATTTATGTTTCTCTTTCAATGTAAGGGACTACGTTTTGCATTCATATAAAACTACAGGCAAAATTACTGCTTTGTAAATTTTAACTTTTAGTTTCTTAGATATTGTACGAGATGATAATAGTTTATCAAGAGAGAAATAACACGCATTTCCTGAATTAAGCCAGCTTTTTATTTTCTCTCTTATATCATTTTCATTTGTTAGTATTATTCCGAAGTACTTGAATTTGGAAACTGGTTCAAACGAGTTGTCAATAATAAGGAGATTTTTTAATTATTACCTAACACTTGGATTTCTCTTTGCTAACTTCCAAACCTATCTCTTAAGCTTCTTTAAAAAATATTTTAGCATTATTCTTAATTGTATATACATCATCCCCCAGTAAGTCTACATCATCTGCATATGCTAACAACTGAGTCACACCGTTTAATTTTAATCCTTCATTAGTTTCTTTTACCTTCCTAACAGCATGTTCTAAGGCAAAATTAAAGAGCAATGGAGATAATGCATCTCCTTGTTTTAACCCATCCTGAATTGTAAATTGGTCAGACACATTAAAACACACAAATTTTACTTTCTGTTTTAGTGGTGCATACTTTTATCATATTAACAAGCTTCTTAGATATTCTAAACTCGACTAAGGTATTACATAATTTAACTCTTTTATTTGAATCATATGCGTCTTTAAAATCAATGAATAGCTGATGCACATTTTGATTATATTCCCACTTTTTCTCAAGTGTCTATCTGATGTGAAGAATTTGATCCGTAGTTCATCTGTTAAGTTAAAACCACATTTATAATCACCTATAATTTCATTAGCATATGGGGTTAGTCTTGTTAAAATAATGTTAGATAATATTTTATATGTTGTTGAGAGTAGAGAAATTCCATGGTAATTATTGCAGTTCATTTTATCACCTTTTTAAAACACAGGAACAATGATATATTCTTCTATCACTGTTGAGGGATATGTTCTTTATTTCATATTAAAAAAATTAATTTATGAATTTGACATATTAACGAATTTCCACCATATTTAATTAACTCAGCTGGTATTAAATCAATGCCAGGTGCTTTGTTATTCTTTAGCCTTTTAATAGCATCTTTAACTTCAGTCAAGGTAAGTTCTGGAACTAAAGGTTCTGCTGTGTGTACTTCATTTACTTCTGATTTATCTCCAACATTTAAAAGAATCTATTTAAAATATCACTTGGATCAGTCAAAATTTCACCGTTTTGTCTTCTATCAAGTTTACTTTAGGTAGTCAGTCATTCCGTTCTAAATTCATTTACACCTTTATATAAATCTCTGATATTTTTATTTTTGCTGTTTTTTCAATTTCGTTAATTTTACTTTTCAAGTAATCTTTTTTTTACTTCTAAACGTACCCACTAAGATGGAATTTCCGGAAATTTAACCCCATTAGGGAGGAGGGGTTAGAGCAAAATTCCTCCGATCTGGAAACATGAAAATACTATATACCTATAAGGGAATGGCGCTGTGTATCATAATAATAATAATGATAATAATAATAATAATATCGTCTTTATTGAGAGGGCGTGTTTCGGCCTCGCGGGCCGTTCTTACAACAAACCCTTTAAAAAAACATATTACAATTGACACTTTCCACTTCTTGAAAATCATTGTTGCGCTAGATAGAATAAAAATACAAAAAAAAAACATTCCTACTTATAATGTAAACAATTAATGTACTGAAGGTACAGAGTTAAATCTAAAACCACAATTAGAATACAATTATTACAGCTCAAACTATAACCAATACCTCATTCCCATTCATTACAGAAAAGACAAAACCAGGCACTATTGTTTGAACAGCAGATGCTTCTTTAGATTTATTTTGTATGTTGCAGGGTGGAGTTCCCCTGAGGTCAGTGGTGGGGGAAGGTCATTCCATTATTTTATTGCGGTGACTATGAAAGAATTCCCATAGAATGTTGTTCTGTGTACAGGAATCGTGAAGTGTGTTTTTTGACGAAGGTTAATTTGTTTTCCTTTCTTCCTGTACGGAGCAATTTGATCATATAAATATCTTGGTTCCTTATTGTTCAGGATCCTGTACAATAAAGACAATGCCAAAAATGTTCTCCTATTCTTAACGTTTAACCAATTAAGTTCCTGTAAGTACGGGGAAATATGTTCTCTTCTTTTGACATTCAGTAGAAATCTTATGCAACTGTTTTGAAGTTTTTGTATCTTGTAATTTAGAGCACTGTGGATGTTTATAAATACGAGGAAGCATAATCAATTTTTGGCATTACAAGTGTGTTGACTAGGTGAGTTTTCGTTTCTTTGCTTAGCATATGTTTGAATGGAAAAAGTTATTTCAGTTTGGCTATCGAGTTTTTAATTGTGTGTGTGACATGAGAACCCCATTGTATATTCTCGTCCAATATTATGCCAAGGTTGCGTGCTGTTTCTACTTTCTGTATTTTGGAATTATTCAGTGTAGGGAGGGGGAGTTTTAATTGTTCTAACTTTTTGAGGTTACTCGTTGTGCCTAAAGTTAAAATGTAAGACTTGGATGAATTCAATTTGAGTGCATTTCCAGGGTGGCGACAGACCTGGAAAACCTGGAAAACCGGGAAAAGTAAGGGAATTTGAGGTGTCAAAAAAAGTCAGGGAAATGTCAGGGAATTTCGTCTTATTTATTATTTTTTTTATTAATATCGTTGTGGAACTCTGCACGGGAACAGGAAATCTCGTTCGTAAGTTTTGACCAGCTGTTAAGATCCTCTCCCTGAGCTCTTCTTGCGAGTTTACCGGTGTCTTGTCATGTGGCTCCAAGTGTAAAAGTCGTAAGGCGTGTGAAATTGGGGGATCGAGCCGGCCAGGGAATCGGACCGCCTCGGTCAATCCATTTCTTTGGATAATTTTCATTCAGCCACTGTCGCACGCCCAGGCAGAAGAAGTATGGATGGGCGTAACCAACAATCATCATTTGATCGAGCCATTTTTCCTGCCCCAAATCTTAAATGGCATCACTTATGAACATTTTTTGAGGAACGGGATGGCAATGTTGTTGGAGGATGTGCCTCTAGCTACAAGACATGACATGATTTATCAGCATGATGACTGCTTTGCGACTTTTACGTTTGGAGCCACATGACAAGACACCGGTAAACTCGCAAAAAGAGCTCAGGGAGAGGATCTTAACAGCTGGTCAACACATCAAAGACACCATCACATCACGAGTTAAGTGACCAAATGTCCGTAAAAACCTGCGTGCCTGCATTCGTAATGGAGGTGCCCACTTTGAGCAAGACGTGTAATGTTCTTTAATTGTATTGTTCATTGATTCCATCAACATGAAGATGAATGAAGTATTATTTTTTGTACACAAATGTGAATGTTAGTAACATTTGTACCTTGTTGGATAGCAGATGTCACAAGGAAGTAATTTAAGTAATTTGTACGCTTCGTGTCATACCATTTTTGTTATTAATACGTTGCCAAGTAAACTAAGAGTTCATTTTTTTATCATCACTTGTAAGTTTAGACCCACCCGTTACTTACATGTGATTGTTATTTGAGAAAAACTTTTTTTTAACGAACCACTTATTTGTTAGCTATCAGAAAACGCTGAAATAAGTGGCATACAATGAGCAGTTTTTTCTCAATTCATCTTTTTATGTCGAAAATTGTCATTTTTTTAAAAAAAAAAAACAATTCAAATTCGATTATCTCGAAAACTACTAATTTTCGGACGGGGTATCATACGGTCAAATTTATTGCAAATTGTCTCTACTTTAACCCCTTTCAGGGATGAATATTATCACGAAAAAGTGAAACATAAATCTGCATTGGTGAACATTATAATAATTGGCAAGTGCATGCTCCCAACCTCAAATTTACTGCAACACTAGTATTGCAATGAAATTAACGCCACTCTCTGGCCTGTCTGTTAGTAGGGACATTGATTTTTCGCAAACGCCAAAACAATGAAAAATGGTAATTGCTGTGAAGTTATGTTTACGAATGTGCAGTGATGTCTGGACACATTTTTCGCCCGTTAGAAATATCGAAATAATGCATATTTGGCATAAAATGCGAATTGTTGGCGTTTTTAGCGATTTTTTTAAAAGAAATGTCCTAAAACAATGAAACATTCCATGAAATGCAACATGCTTGTCCTTTCTAGGCCATGTTTGTGTACATAGAACATGCAAGTTTTCCAACATTTTATTCAAGAGTAAACTATAGAGTTATACGTACATGGAATAATTCCGAAAGCCACATTAAATCATGTAAAAGTGGCAGGGTTCTAACAGGAGATCGAGTGCGTATCTACCGTCACACGGGAGCAGCATCTTCAGTATTTGTCGCACCAGATATGTTTTGAATTACCAAGCTAAGTGTGCACCATCGGCATTTGTCGAGCGAGTAATAATGGAGCTCAGTCGTTAGGGCGTCTGACTACTATGCGAGAGACCCGGGGTCGATCCCCTGCGGGGGAGAACCGGGATGTTTTCCACCTATTCAAACTCCTCCGGCACCACCCAGCATCATATGAAGCTGGTACCTTGAGGAAACTTTGAGGGATAAAGGTAGCCAGGAGCGTGGTGCTGATCACATCACCCTCACCTTCAGCCGTGATCGAGAAAGTGTGGGGTCCTAACTCCAAACCCCTATACACCTTCATGGAAAAGTGCAGGGGAGCTATTTACTTTTACTTCCTCAAAAATCTGTTCCAACATATCTAACTGTCTCGAAAATACGTAGACCATGTGACCTACAATTTAAAATAATAATTTAAAAGCACAATGGAGTATTAAGTTTAAGTATATTTGGCAGATAAATGTTCTAAAACAAAAACGCGAATTTTGGGAAACGTAACACTAACAAGTCAAAAAAATACAATGCCAATTTTTGGTGCCATAATATATCGGTATTGGTCTCATGAGATTGATTGATTTTAATTTTTTGGGTGCCTCGCCACTTACGGTCATTATGCACCCTTCAGTATATACGGGGAAATTTCCATTATCTAAAATCCATACCTTAAAATTAAAAAAAGGGGTATGGAAAATAACTTTCCCAAAATAACTTTCAAGATATCAAACTCTCACGAAGAGGCGTAAGCCATGTGACTTACAATTTGAAACAGTAGTTTTAAAACACCATGAAGGTATAATTTGAGATATTTGCCAGAAAATGCTCTAAAATAAAAATGTGAATTTTGGAAAAAATAACACGTTATAGTAAAAAAAATACACCAATTTGAAAAAAGCAACAAAATATCAAGGTCCCTACCGATTAGATATAAATAAAACAAGAATATCAGTTGTAATTTATTGCATTAGTAACAGTGATTCCTAACCTAATTTTCGGCATAATCACCACCGTTGTTCTGGCATTTGTTGTAGCATGGCACTAAATTTTGTATGCCCATGGTATATGTGTCTGACAGCAAAGTCTGGAACTATGAAATCCTTGCCCTGCCAGAGACCTCTTCAGTTAGACAAAGAGATGAAAGTCGGTACATTCAAGGCCAGGGCTGTACAGGAAGTTGTCCAAAATCTCTCACCTGAAGTGATGGAACACCCGCGTGTACTCAGCTGTATGGGGTTGTGCACATTCGATTTGCCTTCGTAAATTGTCTGCACCATCGTCTGACCATACTATCATTCACGACATCTGGTCTGCACACATCACACGATTGCTGGTGGCTCTGTGCCAAATTCTGAGCCTGCAAAATTCTTATTACTACACGTAGGCTACATCGCAGCCGGTGGGAGACTGTATGAGAGCTGCAATCTTTAACCTAGAACTTTCCTAAAACGGCTCTGTACCAGATTACAGCTACATGCCACTTCTTCCTGCCTGCATGTGTGTGTGTCGCTCTCCGACCACTAGTGCTGCATATAGGGACCATTTTTCAGGATGCCCCTCGTATATGAACTTTCAGAAGCTTTTATTATGAGAGTGTTCCTGTTTTAATGTGTGGTTAGCTAAGTCAGGTACCTATACAATGAAATTCTATAAATTTCTTGCGTTAAATTTCTAATACCTACATACCCTTTTCGTCAGCATTAATGGTATAACTGCATGTTGTCAGTTTCACAGTACTTCACTTGGATATACTGTACTGAAGCAGAAATCCCATTGATAATGTAAGGAAATATGACACTTTATTTTGTTCGATTCAATTGTTTCACTTATATGCAAGAGTTACGTTGTTTGCTTTACAGAGAAGCTTTATTCATTGAAAAATGAGTCCGCACTCATGGTTCTTGCAAGCAGAGGGTTCCAAACCTCAGGGAAATATCAACATATAATACCGAGAATGTATAAGGAGACTGATTAGGCAGGCCATGTGGCACGAAAGGGAGAGGAAAGAGGAGTTTACAGGATTCTTGTTGGGAAACCTGATGGTAGGAGACCTGTAGGAAGGCCAAGACGAAGATGGAGGGACAACGTTGAGATGGACCTAAGGGAAATCGGTAGGGATGGAAAAGAGTATATAGAACTTGCTCAAGATAGGGAAAGATGGAAGGCCTGTGTTGCTGCAGCCATGAACCTTCGGGTTTAAGAAGGCTAGGAAGTTGGTTAGTTAGTTAGTATAAAGAGACTGATAAATTACAAATTGTATTTCTTAATCAATCACTCTTCACTCTTATCTCATTTAGTCGTAACTTTAAAAATAATCAAGTATTTTATTTTAAAATTACTGCGTATGACAACATTCCGTAATCCTTCCCTAGCTTGTGAATTGTAATAATTTTCCAAATTCACTATTTTGCAGTTTGAATTCAAATCATAGAGAATAGAGAAATTAAGTCAATTTCATAGAAAATAATATTGGTACTTAACAAAACCATACGTGGATCTGTATGAGTTTATTATTTCCATTTGCAAAAACATCGATTTAGTTTAGTTTGTAATTGTCAGGGGAAAATTTAAATTTTGTCCTGGAAAACCTGGAAAAGTCAGGGAATTTCATTTCTGCTTGTTTGTAGCCACCCTGATTACATTCAGACCATTTAGATATTGAATTTAGGTCCTGTTGCAATGCTTCTAGGGCCATTGCACTGTTTCTTAATGGTGTTTGTATATATATATTTGTGTGTCATCCGCATACTGGTGGTATTTGCAGTGTTTTAGAGTATCATTAAAATCTTTGATGTATAGCGAAAATATGATAGGTCCTAGAATACTTCCTTGTGGTACTCCTTGTTTGACATACACATTGATACGGTTATGTTTTGTGGATAATGCTAATTTCTGATAACAACTGATATTGCATTAAACTAACGCTTATTCACATTACTTATTCATTCCATCTTCGTAACGAGGCCGAAATTTGACGATTTGATTTTGGATTATTGATTTCGACGTTCTTTGTCACCTGATGAACCAAAATATGTAGATGTAATATAACGCGGCAGCTTGATGATATATTTATAATCTAACAGGTATATTGCAGCAAAATCCTGTAACAGGCTGTTTTTGGAGCATTTAAAACGTATCCCAAATATCATTAAAAAAATCGATGACTATGAGGGTTAAGTCCTGCCTAATTTGACATGGAAGGACCCTTATGTATACATATACATACCATATACAGAGCATTTCCTGACATTCGCTACGAGACTCGGCGGCAAGCGACCCGGCGTCAGTGCTTGTATTGCACGGTGAACGGAGTCCGCGACAGTCGCTAGAGTCGGCTTTTAAAATTACAGTTTTCATATTTTGTACTAACCTTGACTACAGAAGGTGTTGAAAATGATGTCCCTCTGCTTCAACACATTCCTATCATCTCCGAAAGAAATTGGCATTTACACGTGTAAGTTCGTCTACTGTAATTCTCCCGATTTATCGTACAATACTCTCTTTTAACTCACGGATGGTGTGCGGATTGTCTTTGTATACTTTATTTTTTAGATTTTTTATTTTATATTTTTATTTTTAGATTTAAGAATTTTAGTGGCTCTAAATGCTGTGTTTTTTTAAAACCCCGTTTGTTGTGAGAGGCGGCGGATAGATTTCCGAGGAGACTGTTCTAACCTTTGTCCTATCTCATCGAATTTTTCCTCAGTAAGTACACGTGAGTTTTTCTTTCCACTTTTATTCAGAACTGACCCTGTTACTCTAAACTTTTTACGAGGTTTTATATAGAGATCCTATGTGGAACGGAACACCAGGAAATTTCGTTGCAAAATGTCGTCGCACTTCTCCGCAATTCCTCTTTCCGAAGTAACACTCGACAAAATAAATCCTTTGTTGTAATGTAAACTTTTGTGGTGCCATATTAAGCCACAATCTTCAACACACGGACACGACACAACACAACTTCCGAGGGAGGATTATACTGGCGTCAGTCTGCAACGTCAACAGAAAGGGAAAGAGAGCGAAGGCAGGGAGAGCGATAAAAACAGACTGTAGCGTGCGACTGTCGCGGACCCCGTTCACCGGGAAAGACAAGCGCGGACACCGGCCCGCTTGCCGCCGAGTGTCGTAGCGAATGTCAGGGAATGTTCTGTATAAAGCGATTGCTCTAATATGTAGCATAAAATATATTTTTTTTTACATATTTTTAATAGGAGAACCCTTACCTTGCAAGGAAATTTGTTGTATAAAGTAAGACATAGGTAGATTTTATTACTAAAATTTACATTGTAAGAAAATCTTATAAACATGATCTGGACACAACAAAATTAACAAAAATCGTCTACATTGAATGTTTTATGTTGTTCCTAATTATTTTCACATAAGGATTGAGGAGTAACATTTCTTTTCGAAAAAAAATAAGCCTATGGTTACACTAATACAACTGGATTAAGATCGGCTTAGGATTATTATTAATAAAGTTTTAATCTGTATTTTTCACGGTGGACTTAAGGATTTCATTTTTTTACAAAGGAGCTCATGATATGTTTATGTACATATCTACAATACAGTGCTCTTGACTTAAAAGCACAAACTGAGTGTACAAGTATGTTTATCTGATATTTTACACTTGATGAAAGGTTTTGGTTGAGAAGTTATATTTGTCAATACAATAAGCGTGCCGCTGGTTATCTGCAGCACGCGCCATTAGAATGTATGCCCACATGAAAGACACGGGGATACACAATGAGTTACATAATGTCAAAGATAAAAGATGAAATGTGAACAGAAGTATACAGAAACTATAAGCGTTTAGATAACAGTAAGCACCACGTGGTTACACTTAGAAAAAAAAACACCAATATTATCAATCATTGGATGAAATATTTGCATTTTAAAGTGGCTTCAATTATTGTCAATTCTATTTTCTTCAGACGTTGCGAAATGTGCCTATATTCATTTAATTTCATTTTGACACTCTCCATAGAGACTTGCTTCAACACAATTTCTGATTATCTTGGTCAATATAATTTGAATTAGAATTCAGTTTTGGCTAAAGATCATCCATTGTTACTTTATCGTTTTCCTATTCTAACACTTACAGTGCCTTCTGTATTCTCTCGGACGAGTCTTACAGCATCCTTCACGAAGCTCGGTCGGCCTACGTGGCGGAGTGGTTACCGTAGCACAGTACGAATCCCAGCTTGAGCATGTTCTTTTTTCATAGTATCATCACTCATCCTCACCGTCCCGATTAGTGGAAGAAAAGCGATGCTGAATAACATGGTGGCTACTAAACCAGGAATTCCTTGAATTCCGGGAATTATACGTGAATTATTGGCTCCGGGAATTATGCGTTAATTCTGCTTGAATTTTTCTCCATAGACGTGAAAAATTGCAACTTTTATTAATCCAAATCCAATTGAATTTATACATATTTAAAAATGCCCGGAGGAAAGTATTCTTACAGTTTAGATTTTATTTCTATAGAGAAGGGAAAGGAAAATAAAACAGAATTCTCTCAATCCGTTTGGTTTATTAGTATTCCTTGCAGAATCATCTGTCTGACACAAGGAAGATTATTGCAAGATAAGATATCTTGTAGTTGATTAGGTAAATTTCAAATTCTTATACAATTAACACTTCCTCGTAGATAGCTGCATCACGTAACATTTGCGACTTGTGTAGATGTATTTCTAGTCTGAGTATGCGAAATGGCAAATATAAACCAAGCACCTTAAATTGTATGTGTGTGGGGGGGGGTTACCGTTCAACTGAATTGGAATTTTTTGATACATTGGAATCGCACAGACCCTGTATATTGTTAATATTTATATTGTGTGGGTGGTGAGATAGATAAAACATGTGCTTGTATAACCTTGAATATTTGGAAAGTTCGACTTGAAAAACGGGAATTATACTTGAATTTTATCATGGTCCTAGAGTGGTCAACCTGAATAACAAAAATCAAATTGAAAGTCGATCACGAGAGACGTTTACGAGGCCTGATGTCGGACGGAAGATAGAATATTACATTAGCGCTTAGGACCTATGTTATTACTAAGTGTACTGGTAGCATGCATAATTGTCTGAATGTTAGTGACAATGGTTCTACATTAGCATTAGTATAAATTAGATATCATCCATTGTCTAGTGCTTTTAACATTCCGAGAGAGAACCTTTTCTCTTGTCTTCAGGCAAACAAATTTATTTTTTGCCGGTTGTAGGGATCGAACCTACCGCATGTGATTTTACTACAAATACGGTGCATAACGACTTGACAAAGCGTCTTCTGCACTATGTACAGCACGACACATTGAATGTGTCAAATGGCTGCAAATCACCTGGTCCTTTTTAGGTAGTTGTTCCAAATTTGTCGAAGGTTCTAAAGGAAGAAACATTCCTAAATACTCAATCGACATTTTTCAAAACCTATCTGTTGTATTGAGAATCTCAAATCTTAAATTGCCACAGACCCTTTCGTTGAAATTCATCTTGTTCTTGTGGGTATTTTGCTGCTTGGTACTCAACACAGGGTACCAAAGCTCTCTCTTGAGCTTCACAACACATCCCAAGATGCATCCACTAATTGATACATTTGATGATCTTCTCCACTCCAACATGCCTATAACCGGTGTCGAAACAGCAAAGGAAGACTTGGCAGAATTTGAAGATGATAAGTGGAAAGCTCTCTTTGCGAGATGGCAACCAATGAACCAGCAAATAAACTCTGATAACTACGCGATATTGTTTCGTTGATCTTCACAGATTATGCCGCAAGAAGCAATAACCTGACGGATTCATATGGAAAACCGTTGTATCACATCATGTCGGAAAGGATTCGAAGTTTACCGCGATTGTTTCGATTAGGACGCAGCTCACCCTTCACCAGAGCTTTCGAACGAGTCGTCGACACATCTGTGGAATCAGGGTTGACAGAATTCTGGAAAGAGGAATCTGTGGTTGAATTCTATGCGGCTGGGAGGATGATATTTAAGGTCAATGAAGAAGACAAGGTGGTCTTTGGGTTGCAAAACTTACTGGGCGCTTTTGTCTTACTCCCTCTGTAGCAACATCCTTGCTTTCATGCATGAACTCTGCTTTCATTACTGGAAAAAATAAAATTAACGTTTAGACATGTTGCGTACCTAAGTTATCATTGGGTTGTTCTTGAAATATATGGTTTAGCTTTATCAATTAACCATTCTTTTCACCAGAAACTGTAATTTTGAAGAAACTTTTGTTATATTTAATCAATTTCGTCCCAGCGTATGCATCGTGGAATGTTTTCATCTGCATTGATGAATCTGTGGTATGTGGCATTCTGGATAGTTTCACAAGCAGTCAGCAAACTTAGAAGATGTAAGTGCTATATTTTTAGTACTGAATGCTAGGCGTATGTTTAATTCCCTTGTAGTTGTCCCTAGAATCCACATGTGCTATGAACGTCATTACTTTGACACACACCAATCGGTCTGCGTAAACGTCCTATGGATTTTAATAGTTTTTGGCATTCCCCTTGATCAAACTCGATAGAAAATTAACGAAAATATTGAAAGAAGAATCGAAACCAAACGATCATGTTTTAATAAAGACTCGAACATAGGACACTTATCATCGTAGGCTAAACACTGCTACTACAATAGTTCATATTTAGTTAAAATTTAAGAATATATTAAGGTGAAACATGAACTAACATCAAACATGATTGAAACATTAAACAGATGTGATTATCTTTCGACTTATCATTGTGCTTAAATTAAACTTCACATAATCACAAAGAACGATTCGCATATGTTTATATTTACTGTCGCTGACGACCGACATTAATCGTTCACGTGAAACAGAATAGATTAACTTGGTTAGTGTTATAATTATTACTAAAAAATCTTGACCTACTTAAGATCTACAATTATCTGCAAATATAGGATAAGATATCAATTGTTCTTTATGCTCTTGAGAGTTGACCGATAATAATCGGAGGAAATATTTTGTTCTTACTTCAGACCGGAAGAATATCAAAACGGATTGTTTCTGAATAAAAAAGCTTAATTCTTTGAATTCAAAGAATATTCAAATGTAATGTAATATCACACATGTAAACATTTGCTTTTTATACTATGCATAATTATCTAAGCTTATGTGATGTTTTCTTGTGAATATTGGATATATATAAGTGGCCGCGGTGGCTCAGTAGGTAACGCGTCTGACTACCGTGCTCAAGGTACCGGGTTCGATCCCCGGCCGGTTCAAATCCGGGAACTTTTCTAACGTTGGAAGCGGCCCCGGCGCCCACCCAGCGTCGAATAACATGGGTACCTGGGGGTAAAGGCGGTCAGGGGCGTGATGCTCATCACATCACCCCCACTCACGACCGGATCAAGAAAGTGTGGGGCGTTACCCCCACATCCCCTACACGCCTTCATGGCGTGGTGCTATGCACAGGGGAGCACTTTACCTATATATATATATATATATATATATATATATACTGCTGGACAAAAAAAACCGGACACTTGCATTTTTTGTGAACGCAATGGGTCGATAAAAGCTCTGGTACAAGGGCTAACTAAATGTTGCAGAAACTGAATTAAGTACGAATGCATAAACAAAGTCCGAGCCTATGAATGGTGCATATGGTACTACATGATCTGCCGAACATTCTGTAATATACCTGTGAGCTGTTATTGCAATTCAGATGTCAAATATTAAAGTGTCCGGTTTTCATTGTCCAGCAGTATATATATTTGTACACATCGTTTGCGAGATAATTGCTAATGTGTACACATCGTACGCTTGTCTCCTTGCGCACTCCGAGGTTTATTTTTTTAAAACTGAACACTGCCGAACATATAACATACTGAACAGTACAATAGTCCTTAATAATAAAAGCAACAGTAATGTCTAGTGAGGTGAAGCTTTTAATTCTGTTATATGCTACTGATGGGACTATGGCACCTCACACGTGAAATGCATATGATGTGTACAAACAATTAAGTAAGTGGCGGATCGTAAACATACATTCGCAATTATCTTGCAAACAATCTGTTTAAAACGCCATGTTTAAAGAGACTTTTCTGCTTCAACTATCGTGTACTTCTCACCGCTTCCACTTTTTGTACACCCTGTGTACATATATATAGCTCTATAATTAAAATAGTTTACCTTTTAACAGATGAATTGCTTCTACGGATAGTGGTGAAGATTGTACATTAGGGTGTATCGAAAAAAACTTTTTTTCGAAATGTTAAGATGGCTAGTGCGGAAAAGTTGCCATTTGTGACCAAAAAGACGTCTGATTTTTTTCAGATTTTTTGGAGGTCGTTTCGGTGGCGCGCATCGAACTTGAAGTTTTGATAGTGATTTGGTTATGCAACACGCACAACAATTTCACAAAAATGTCATTATTTGGCTATTTCATATCTTTTTTCTGCATTATGGTCGTTTATTGTTTTGTTTATGGCAAATATCCTACATTCCTGAATCAGGGGTGGTTTCCTATGCTGTTTACGTATGCTTTTGGTCAAAAATTGTCAATATGAGGCTAAAAATTCAATTTTTCCTATTGATGGTTTCCAATTGGTTTCGACTTTGTGTTTTATTCGAAAGTTTTCCGATATAAAAGACTAAATAAAATATTTTGGCTTTCTAATTGCTAACAGTTCCTCAATTACTGCCCAACGCTTCGCTTATTTTCATAGCTTATTATGCTTTGAAAATAACCCAGAGCTCACCACAAGGAGGTGGCTGGACTGCGAGCTCCACCCAAACACACACCCAAATTATGTTGGCAAACATAATTTTACTAAGGGGCAGGCCACGATTTTCTTATAGTTTTCTCCTTTAACTTTATAGTCACTTTTTGTTCGAAATGTCGGCATATGTTCTCTAGATTATCAATTTCGCTTTGATGTAGCCATAACGTGCGCTGGTACCGAAAACGGAAGAAGCAGCCTCTGTGATGATTTTTACAAGTCGCTCCACTCCTTGTGTGTGGAAGGGAAAGTCTTGAATTTCCGACATTTTTTGTTTTTAATGTAGTCATCTACTTCTTCATTTCTAATATTGTTGGTCAACGGAGGCTCGTGGAGGGAGCATGAAGCCCAATCTACCATGTCATAGAATTGGTCTGCATTAAAATTGATGGTTGGTAAAACAAAAGTGCGAATTCTTTTGCCTTTTTTCAATCCTCTTGCTTTCTTAATTCTTTGCCAGCCAAGACGTCTTATTTCTGGGTTTTGGCCCGTTATTAAAGCCAGCAGGAGATTTTCAGGAAGGGCGAAGAATGCGTTTTGTTGAATGACCCTCTCAAGTGGTGTGGGAGAAATCTGGACAAATGGATCAAATTCCAGAGGTGTCGGACTCCGTCAGTTATCGATGGTTCCTTCTTGATCCCAAACCACACATACTACATAATGAAGGTGTACGCACTGGTGTGGTTTGGGATCAAGAAGGAACCATCGATAACTGACGGAGCCCGATACCTCTGGAATTTTCCATATTTTCCTCTCAAGTTCTTTACAACTTTCCAAAATTGCCTTGTATTCTTTTCTCTAGCTTTCTCTTCAACCATATTTCCAAATTTTTTCCAGGATGTTATTTTAGCTTCCATCACTATTTCCTTGACTTCATTTCTTTTTTCAATGTATTTCCTTCTATATTCTTCTGTCTGAGACATAATATATTTATTCCATGCTTCCTTTTTGTTTTTACTTTTTGTTTCACTTCATCATTCCACCAAGATGTTTTCTTTTTTCTTGTATATACTATTTTCTTTCCGCATACTTCTTCGGCAGCTTTTATGAGTGCCTTTCTAATTCTCTTCCATATTTCATCTATCTCTAGTTGTTCTGTCAGTCTGGCTGTTACCTGTTCTTTATACTCTTCCTTATTCTCTTTTTTCTGTAACTCATTTATCTTAATTGTTTGGTATTTTTGTCATTCTGGGCTTTGGTGGTCTCGTGAAGCGTGTGTCCACTAATTATTAGTAATCTATGGTCTGTAGCCAGTTCAGCACCTCTTATAACTTTAACATCCATTATGTTTCTCCTAATACTACTGGTATATGTTATGTAGTCTATTATGGTTTTAGCATTTCCTTCTTCAGCCTGGAAGGTTATTTTATGTGCCTCCTTATGTGGGTAGAAGGAGTTCCCAAGAAGCAACTGATTTTCTACACAAAACTCCAGTAATCTCTTGCCATTCTCATTCAATGTCTTTTCTCAATCGTAACTTCCCATACTACCATGGGCTACCTTCTTATCTTTACCTATTCTTGCATTTAAGTCTCCCACTATCATTACATACCGTCCCTCCATTACTTCTTTATCTACTGTCCTCTGGAGTTGTACATAAAATTCTTCCTTATCAAGCACAGAGGCATCTTCTGTTGGTGCGTATACTTGGATATATGATATTTTATATTCTACAGGGTGGGTCAAAAGTCGCAATACACCTAAATAAAAGAAGCCACTGTGGGGATAGGTGTCAGTGAGTGTTGGATATGCGTGTTGGGGGTAAGGGAAAACTTTATGATGAGGTTGATCTTGACGGCCACCATCTTGAAGTCTGCCATCTTGGATTCAACTTCATTTTTTTAAATGGGAAGGGGGTCGTGTGACACATAATTTTAGGCTAGAATTTTGTCAGGAATTAAATGGTGTTCTCCATTTTGACGTATCTTTATTCGTGTAGGAGTTACAAAGGTTTTCTCTTCGTTGCAGGTTGACAGGACAACATGAAACTAAGCGACGCTGAACGGGTTGAGATCATCCTAATATCAGGGGAAAGAAGTTCTCGCACCATTGCAGCCGATTTCAACGCTCGCCATCCAGACCGACATCCAATTTCCCACGCCACAGTTGCATCACTGCCACGGTCTGGGAGGCCACGTTCATCAACAGATGAGGCGACAATCATCGCCGTGTTAGGTAGCTTCGCCCTTAGTCCCACAAGGAGTGTGCGTAGCATGTCTCATGTGACTGGTGTTGGCAGATGCTCCATACGCCGGATCTTGAAGACACATCATTTTCATCCATTCAAGCTGCAGTTATTACACCACCTTTCTGAAGACGATCCTGAACGCCGGCTTCAGTTTGCGGAATGGGCAACAGCACAGCTTGCAGATAACCCACAGTTCGCCCAGAATGTGCTCTTTACGGAAGAAGCTAACTTTTACGTTAACGGGGAGGTTAACAAGCAGAACCTGCGTTATTGGTCAGACAGTAACCCACATTGGACTGATCCATCCAAGATGGTTGGACATACCAAAGTCATGGTGTGGTGCGGGATCTGGGGAACACGGGTCGTTGGTCCTGTGTTCATCCACAACAATTTGAGTGCCGACAGCTACAAAGAGATGTTGGAGGAGCTGGTGTTCCAATCCGTAGCGACGGAGGATGGTGACTTCCCCTTATGGTTTCAGCACGACGGGGCACCACCTCACTACGGTCTGCAGGTACGTGGATTACTCAACGAACAGTTTCCACAGCGCTGGATTGGCCGTCGAGGTCCAGTGGAGTGGCCTGCAAGATCCCCCGATCTCACTCCCATGGACTTTTACCTATGGGGCCACCTCAAAGCCATGGTGTATGCGGTCAAAATCAATGATCTTCGCCACCTGGAACAGCGGATCATTGATGCATGTGCGGCTATTACACCAGATGTCCTGTTACGTGTGCATACGGAGTGGCAGAAGAGAATGGAAATGACTGTCCAGCATGAAGGAGGCCACATCGAACACATCATGTAAAGTGTGCCACTTTTCAAAACTTGAAAAAAGAAACCTTTGTAACTCCTACACGAAAAAAGATACGTCAAAATGGACAACACCATTTAATTCCTGACAAAATTCTAGCCTAAAATTATGTGTCACACGACCCCCTTCCCATTTAAAAAAATGAAGTTGAATCCAAGATGGCGGACTTCAAGATGGTGGCCGTCAAGATCAACCTCATCATAAAGTTTTCCCCCACCCCCAACACGCATATCCAACACTCACTGACACCTGTCCCCACAGTGGCTTCCTTTATTTAGGTGTATTGCGACTTTTGACCCACCCTGTATATCAAATTTAACTACAATGATTCTTGAGTTAACTGGATCCCAGCCAATTACCTTTGTTTCATATTTCTGACTTCTTAAATTTCCTACCCCTTCTTTTGCTCTTCTTCCCTGTCCAACACCTGAATATCTCAAGGTATATCCCTCCTCAAGCCTTTGTATGCCATTTCCTTTCTTTCTTACTTCACTAATTCCCATTACGTCTATCTTACGTATCTTCATTTCCTGTACTAATTCAACTCCTTTTCCTAATATAGTTTTAATGTTTCATGTTCCCATTCGCGTTTTCTTTTTCCAGTCCGGTCGTTGTTGTGTTGATCTGTCCATTTCGAGGCTCCTATTTTTTCTCTGAATCTGTTAATACCCTTGCGTAGGGAATTGGCCCAACGCAGGGTGGATTTATTTAGGGTTTACTCCCCTAGGGCGGTTGGCTTTACCATGCCTTTTGAGTCTGCCCCACCCTTGGTTTGTGTCAGGGTATCCTTCCCTTAGCCTTTGGAGATCCCTCCCCTCCCTGCAAGGCAGCAGGGGCAGTGCTTATTTAATGGCGTCACTTCCTCGCCATGTCACAGTGCTGTCAATGGACTTTTCTGGGTTTTAATGAGAATGGTCCTGTCACAAACCAAGCCCCCAGACCCTGTTAGAACTGCCGCCTCGGTCCGGGACTGCTTATTTGGCATTGTCTTATTCGCAGCTAACCACCATGTCTGATGGCCGTTCGCTATCCCCCACCGGCGACCCGCCCGGTTTTTGAGGCTCGCCTCTCCCATAGGAGGCCGGGATCTAAGTTGCTAAAAGTTAAAATATACAAAGCAGTAATTTTGCCTATAGTATTATATGGATGTGAAACTTAGTCCCTTACATTGAAAGAGAAACATAAATTAAGAGTATTTGAAAATAAATTCCCTAGAAAAATATTTGGACCTAAAAGAGATGGCCCTATCCCCACATATCCTAAATGTGTCTTCAGGGCACGGCGCTATATGCACAGGGAACTTGAACTTTACCTTTACCTGTATATATTGTATTCGCTTCTGTACCCCTGAGTAACAACGTTTATTTATATATATACATATATATACGCATATACGAACACATTACTATGTCAATGGCTGAGGCCCCCCCTAGAGGCCTACTTGTCTCCGCCCTCACCCGCACTGCTGGGTTTTGCGGCTTGTAGATCCGGCACAGGATCTTCCTTTATTACCACTTGCAATAAATGTATTAGTATTCTGTAAATATTTTTACCATTTTGAAAATTGTAGAACGGACGAAATACCAAGCATCTAGATACATTAAAAATTCACCTATGGCTGTTTATCTGAAGAAATGGAAAATACAACTCTTGTACGCGAGAAAAGAACAATCAATATTAAAATATCTCCTCTTCCTGTAATATTTACGTATTGTCTGCAAGAGAAAATTTAATTTTTGATGTAGATATTATATTTATTGTAATGGATGTGTACTGTAATTCTAACTGGGCCTCCCTGATGATGCAGTGGTGTCGGCCTCCGTGGCGGAGTGGTCAGCGCATCGTGCTACAAAGCCAGGTGTCCCGGGTTCAAATCCCGGCTAGGGTATGGATGTTTGTGTTTGTCCGTAATGAGAAAAATGGAGAATATAGTAAAAATTGATGTGAGTGAAAGTTGAGAAAATATGGGAATGACGGGGGATACTACCATGTAGGGATATTACTTTAAAAAATGGGTGGTTACGTAATTGCCTTGTAATCAAGGGGTTCAGGGTTTGATACCTGGTGGGAGCACATATTGTAGGTCCAGTCCGTATCAGCCTTTCTGTACATAAAATGGACTTAAAAACTCAATTAAACTATAATTTTAACTATTACATTAGTTTAATCATATTACTGAACTTCATCTGTATTTTTCAACCATAAACGATATTTCTCGAAACCATAATTAATGATATTTTATGAGTGAAACGTTATCATTCCTTGGTAAAGTAAAATTTTCTCATAAAGTAAATGTTTTTTAACTTAAGTTTAACACATGATTTTACCAAACAGTCTTTTTGGCAAAAAACACAGTTGATCTCGTAAATGTGTTTTCTGCTTGGAAACAATATAACTCATTTCGTTTCAAAGTGGGAGCAATTCAAACAGTAATAACACTATTGTTTCACAGCAAACACACCTCCACTTATCTGCTCTGGCAACTGGCACACGTGAAGTTCTCTTGTTGACTCACCCACGAATCTCTGCACACCGGAAAAAAATTATTATCTTCATTTTTGAAGATAAATATCCACTTCACAGTTACTACAATGAATCCTTTATGTCAGGACAATGTTTAATTTACCTTCAAGAGCTAAACAAAAACAGCATAGTTTTTATCTTGTCTTGTTGTTTTTTTGGTCCATTTCAAGGGTATATATACTACGAACTGAGAAGTTGTAATCACTCTATCTCAACATGTGGAAGTCAGCATCTTTCTTCTTGTTCCTGGTCTGCTCTGGTCGCTTTGCGGGTAAGCTTTTTCTTCACCTAATCTCTGTAATAACTAGGTGGCTTTGACATTTCCAAAGAAAGACTAAATATCGTAGAAAGCTGAAGTGATAAAACTTCTAAAAATCTTGTCTGCTTACTTTATAAATTCCTAACTAAAACCACAATCAAGTTCATTCCTCACTAAACACATTAAAACCACATAAAATTAACAAAGGTGAACAATCTACTTTTGTGATGAATTTTGAACATGGTAAACACAATACTTTGTTGCTTCACAACCATTCAATTTCCAATATTTACATAGATATATAATAATTTCTACATATTTCAAAATGCATCTTTCAAAGTATCTCGCTTATAACATATTCGCAATTAATTCAAACTCGTTCCACTGGAAGTAGCTTTCCTCAAAATTAACTGTTCTTTCCTTCAAAGTACGTATTTCCACTTAATTAATTTTATGTAATATTTTTTTCAATTGCCTCAGCCGGGCAATACGACTACGCAGAGGTCCTGGGGAAGTCGTTCCTCTTCTACGAGGCGGAGAGATCCGGGAAGCTCCCTGCAGACAACAGGATCCCCTGGAGGGGAGACTCCGCACTCAACGACAAGGGACAGAACGGGGAGGACCTCACAGGGGGATACTACGATGGTAAGTTACACATTCACGATACAATAGAATATATTATTCTCATATGTTTAACGTTCTTACTTTCTTCAACAATTCAGAAAATAGAATTAAAACTTAATTTACAATCAGTACTTTGTAGTTATTTAGAAATGCCTGATTTGCTTTGCATACCTTCTAGTGAATAATTTCAAAGGTGAACATTTATATTGTACTGTGGAATACTCCTTTTGGTAATTTTTAAGTCTCTTTTCAGAACACAGTTCATCTTTATCCTAAATGTCTCATTTTATTTTGCCTTTAGCTGGTGACCATGTGAAATTCGGTTTTCCAATGGCCTACTCAGTGACAGTTCTCGCGTGGGGATACCTCTCCAACAAGCAGGCTTACGATGCAGCAGGTGCGTATCCCTTCAATCAACAGGCTGAATTCAATTAGTATACTTCAAAACATATTTATTATACGAAAATATAATAGTATACAACAGATTATGACCTTCAAGTAATGTATTCACTACATTGGCCGTGATCTCTTTATCTTATTCACAAAGTCCATTAATCTAATGAGGGATCTCTTGCATTAAAAAGATTCACAATGAAAATGTAATAACATTGCGTTCAAAAAGGTATTGAAATACTCATAAAATTATGTTATTTACATTCTGTTTTCTTGCATCAAACATCTCTTGATTCCTGCAATGTACTTTGAATTTGAAGGTTGCCCTAACGTGAGTTATAATTTTATGCAGGTCAAACTCAATACTTGAAGGCAGCTCTCAAGTGGGGCACTGACTACTTCATCAAGGCCCACGTCAGCGCCAACGAGCTCTACGGACAAGTAGGAGATGGCAACACTGACCATGCCTACTGGGGAAGACCAGAAGACATGACCATGGAGAGACCAGCCTGGAAGATCGACACTTCCAACCCAGGTAAACTCCTAAATCCATACCTTTACAATGTACTACATCAGCGTAAACTCTCTTGTTGAATTAGTCTCAATTTCCTATGCCCATTGCTGTCACCGTTAGTAACAAGCTGCATCCTGACTCGCAGGTTCCGACCTGGCCGGGGAGACGGCTGCAGCCCTCGCGGCAACCTCCATCGCCTTCCAGGACTCAGACGCTGGTTACGCTTCCACCCTGCTGACCCACGCCAAGCAGCTCTTCGACTTCGCCAACAACTACAGGGGCAAGTACTCCGACGCCATCCCCAACGCCGCCTCCTTCTACAGGTGAGTCCTGCTTTCATTTACCAAAAAATCTCAAGTTACCATGAAATTAATTTTCCGGACATTTATGCTATATATTTGAAACACTGATTAGGGTACTTTCCCAGTAAGAGTAATGTATAAATAAATTCACTGTTCCTGGTTTTCTTTTATTATTAAATCTCTAATTAATTTATCCTGATATGAATTTTACTAGATGTTTACTTGGTGATTAAAGTTCTCTTCCGCTGAGAGAAATTTAGAAAGTAATGTCCTCACTCGCAACTTCTCTTTGCTTAGCTCCTACGACTACAAGGACGAACTGGTGTGGGCAGCCGCGTGGTTGTACAAGGCCACCAACGACCAGAGCTACTTGGACACAGCCGAGAGCCTCTACAACGAGTTCGGACTCAACTACAGGCCACAAGACTTTGGTTGGGACAGCAAGGTTGCAGGAGTTCAAGTAAGTAGGAACAGACCAAATTGTCTTGGTCTTTATGATATAAATGTGGAGAAGAGCCAACGTAGAAATAAATACTTTATATTGCTTGAAAGATTTGTTCTGTAAGAATTAGATGAATGAACTAATTACCTACATAACAACACAATTTATTGCCCTTAGTTAGTTGTACTGGAGGTTGTGCTACTAATCTTCGTGTGTGAAGATACTTCGCAATCTTTTGTGAGACAAAACAATATTTATTATAATTTATATAATCTATTTCTAATTATTTATAGATTCTTCTGGCTGAGCTGACAGGTGGCAGTGAGTACAACACTAGGGCCCAAGACTTCTGCAGCTACATGGTCAACTCGCAGCAGAGGACTCCTAAGGGACTGGTCTACCTCAGCCAGTGGGGAACTCTAAGATACGCAGCCAACGTCGCCTTCCTCTGCTTGGAGGTAATGTCCATATTTCATTAATCGAGTTTCATTTAATTCTTCTTGAAAATATGATGAAAGATAACTGTATCATGCAATAAATGTGAATCTAATATATTTATATATTTGGAAATAGTATTTAAGTACTTATTAAAGCATAGGTAGTTTTTCTTTATTACTTCAGTCTAATCATCATTGAACATTCCGATAAAATCCACGAAACTAACAGAAAATATGTAAATTGAAATGTAAATAGAAGTTAATTTTATAAATATTTTCATTATGAGCATAAAATAATATTCAGAATTTAATTTGCATTAAATTTTTTATTGATAATGTGTAAAATTACGTTATATTCTGTGTTTGTAAACATCAACCCGAATCTCCCGCAGACCGCCAACCAGCTGCAGATCGACACAAGCGCCAACCAGCAATTCGCCAAGAGCCAGATCGACTACGCCTTGGGATCCGCTGGCAGGAGCTATGTCGTTGGATACGGAAACAACCCTCCCACTCACGAACAACACAGAGCAGCGTAAGTAGAACTTCCTAAGTTTGCATAATCATTTCAATAGCTGTTCAACGCCTTCTGCGTTTTGCGAGAAGTATATCTCTAGACCACTTCCAAAGCCATATCTCTGTTTCATATTCCTGTTCATGTAGTCCGCACGTGATGTGAATACGGCAAAGACTGCTATATATTTTTTTCTAAAATTAACTTTATTAAATAATAATAATAATTAAAAACTATAATTATTACAAATAATATTAAGTCCTGAGTGAAGTAAGTAAATATTGAATTCCTCCTTTCTAGATCCTGCCCTGACCGCCCGGCCACCTGCGACTGGAACACCTTCAACGGTGCCCAGGCCAACTACCAAGTCCTGAACGGTGCCCTGGTGGGAGGCCCTGACCAGAACGACAGCTACGACGACGTGAGAAGCGACTACGTCCACAACGAAGTGGCCTGCGACTACAACGCCGCCTTCACTGGCGCTCTGGCGGCCCTCAGCAATCTCAAGCTCAAGGGGGTCCTCTGAGCAAACTCCATTGACGGACATTCAAGCTGAACTCAAACTGTACATTTTGTGTTCAGTTGTAATATTTGAAAATTTAAAATATTAATAAAGATTGAAACTATAAATTTTATGTTTTTTTAACATCGAACTATGCATAGCAAAGCTCCTGGTGTTGTTTCAAACGTACCTAGGTATATGATGAATTGCCAGTGAAATTCGCTAATAGTTTGTCAACCTTTACGTAGACTCAGCTACGTTTTCACAGACTAGAATAGATTAGGTTTTCAAATACGTAAATGTATCGACGAATCATTGAATGTATAGTAAGATAAATTATAACACTATTAAGCCTTGTTTCCATGATTATGAAAAAATATAAATATGCTGACCAAGGCAGTAATTTATTTTATGAAAAACATAAACTAAACGTAACGTTTCAACCTTCTAGCAAGGTCTTTGTACTTGATACAGAGTCTGATGAAGACCTTGCTAGAAGGTTGAAACGTTACGTTTAGTTTATGTTTTTCATAAAATAAATTACTGTCTTGGTCAGCATATTTATATTTTTTAGTAAGATAAATGAACACATCTGTTTGATCCATTTCGACAATTACTGTAAACCAAAAGCATTTCTCATGCATTCAGAATTTATATTTGCTCAGTATCAGCTATAGAGTAAAATATCATTTTTTTCGAGTTATACATAGTCTTTACATCTTTTTGAAAATTGCAATTCGTAATTCTTACGACTCATATAACATTTTAACAAGATAACCAGATAACCCAAATTTATGTTTTGAGATACCTGCTGAGTAAAATGTAGAGAAGGTACTTAGTTGCAATTTTCTTCTTTATTGTTTCATTTAGTCATTGCTTAATAAATACACCTCCTATTTACGTTTTTCGTATAATGATTAGTAAATCTACTACACTAATTGATTTCCAGATCATGTTATGATTCTATTAAAATGTGGTTATTAATTGGTGGGATTTTACGTAAATATTGTTCCGTGTCTGTAATATACACTTTCCATTTTTTTATATTTTGTTAGCCATGTTTCCTTTCACCTCTCACATTTTCTTTGATAGAAGTTGAAAGAAGATATCATGATTGTTGCTATTGTTATTAGATCTTTAAAGTTAACTATTTGTTCTTCCACGACTTCCGTTGGCGTCTTCCTGTTATAGACATAGAAAAGATGAAATAGCATATATTTATAATTGTGTTTTCATACATTTATCTCGCCGTGCTGTCTCCCCAAATTAATCACGATAATGAGGATGAATGTTTAACAGTGTACAATGTTTTTGAACCTTATATTACGGTCAGAGAACCTCCTGCCTTGTAACTGACCTATTGAAAATGAACCATCGCAGGAGCATCTGTGAAGATATGATTGATTTCATACCACGTTACGCAATCTGAAAAGTGGCTGGCATTAAAAATTGGTAGTGTCTGCTGCCACGTTCTGTTTCTGCTTGAACGTCAAAGGAGATGCGCGTGGTCTTTGTTTTATCGTGATTTCATCATGCTATGTATGTAATTACGTCTGTAACACATACTGTGAAGTTGTAGCGATTACTTTCACATAAATGATTTAATATTAGGTTCCTTAGCATAGTTCCAATAATAAACCTGAATGCTCTCGTAGTTAGGTTGCGTTCCGTTACCATTAAAATAATATCGCTAAATGCTTTCTAAAGAAAAAGGTTCTAAACTACCTGTACATTCATTCCCACTAATCATAAACTTGCATTTTTCTCGTCTTCATCTGTTCTTAAGATTTCTAACATCCTTTTAGCAGACGAATTACGTGGCAGGAGCAAATTTGACGCTTATTCTTACTGCTGACTAGGCCTTATAAATTATATTCAAAATATACTACTACTATTATTACTAGAACTCAAGGTGAATTGATTTAAATTAGGTTGATTTTAAACGCGATTTAAATTAAGATGGTTTAAAAAATCACTGATTTAAATCACTTTAAATACATAACTTATAGAATAATGTACATAAGAATTTTGTAGATATCATAATCACTTTTGGTGATAGTACAATGGTATCCATGAGTATTACCGTCCAAATTGTCCATCGCCATGTTCGTTCACTTTCTTTGACCCTATTAGAGCTTCAAGAATTATAAGAAAAGTCAAGACAAGCTGTTGACAACTTCTGCACCAGCTTACATAAAAATCCATTGCTTAAAAACACACAGGATGTAAGAGAAAAATTAATGAAAATAGTCATGGACAATTTGCACAGTAATACTCATGGATCCCACTGTACATTAATCTCGTAATCATTTAATAGTGTTTATTTGGCTCCAAGAAAGGTAAAGAAAGGAAAAATATATGTAGTGATGGGATGAAACTCATACGAATGGAAATGTAATATATAAACTGTAAACACAATTAAATTTCTCTTAAGATTTAAAATTTAATAATTTTTATAGGCAAAAATAGCAAACATTTTGTGTAGAAAAATATACAAAATACTAATCATGTTAAACCGTAAATAGTGTAATTATCATTAAACTGTAAATAAACATGGCAGCTGATATTTTGCAAACCAACATTATAAAAAGTGTCAAAATTCAGCTTCAAAGACTTTATTACAATTATATAGTACATCCAGAATGTTTTATTTTCTCTGGAAGAAAACTTACTGAAATCATGTATTATATTTTTATTAACACACTCAGTAAACATTTCCATATACAGTATCATATACAGAGAAATGTATATTTACATATATTTTCTTATTTGCTTTAATCAAACTGTTAAAATATTTTACTAGAAAAAGCCTTTATATAAAGAAATATCTTTGTATGGTGTCAAAAACCATACCAGCAATTGTGGGCGCTTTTTTTAAAAAAGAAATAAAAAAATTATATTTTTTCATCAAAGTAGATTTTTTAAATAAAAATCATGATTAGTATCCACCTTCCTAGAAGTACAAATTTAAATTTACCACATGTTTTCTCAGTAAGACGAATGTCGCGAGATATAGGCCTGTATCCAGAAGTATACCTTGTGAAGAAGTTCCCTAAAGGTAAAGCTAAACCACACGAAGGCAACTTGTTAAATTCTACGTACTTACGCGGTATCTCTTGACGTGATGTAAAATGCCAACGTAGATGTTTTATCTTTAATTCAAGGTATACTACAAGCTTATCACTATTATCATAGATAACTTACACTAACCTTAGTCAACAATTTTTGTAAATAATTTGACTTATTTTCCTCCATTCGATGAATGTCACTCGTCGCTGGTCATTCCATACCATTTCGACCAATTTTGAATTAATTTGTCGCCTCACCATTTTTAAAAACATTAATAACCACTCATTTCTACATTTTTTAAGTGTTTAAATCCGACATTGATTTCTTTCTCATGCTTACGTTTGGATCTGGCTGCTATTTACAATCAGGGGCGTGCGGTGATTTCAGCATTTTTAGAAATTTAGGAAGATCGCTGTAACTTCTGTTCTACAAATTCAAATGTAATTATTTAAAAACCATTTATACTATTTATACTCCATGCTATACTACGTTGAGTTCGAGATTGGACCTACAGTTTAAAGTGGGATCCGAACAACTTGTGCCTCCACCGTGTATCGAAGCCGTGACCCCTTGATTACAAAGCGATAACGTTCCTACTATTCCATCGGGAAGACCCATGCTATACAAGAATAAATCCGATTTTTTCATAATTTCTCATATTTGAGGCACAAAATAACAATGATGGGTGGAAAACACCTTAAATATGTGTCTTATGTTTACTGTGCGGTGCAGGGTAATCCCTAAAATTGTTAAACATTGAGAACACACACAGTATGAACAAAATATTCAAAATTGGTGAAGCTGTTTTTCGAATAAGAGAAACATTTAAGATTAAAGTTACCCAAAAATAGCACCTTAACAATACTGTAAAAAGCACGCGTGGAAATGGGAAATTAAGAAATTGCAATACAAGATATAAATATAAATACATTTGAAACGTAGATTTATTAAAAATGTGCTATGTGTGAAACTATGTCTACGTAGATACAGGATGAGTCAAAAGAACAAAGAATTTTCAATTTTTGGTAGGTTATAGGGAAATATGGGGCCCAGGCACCTCATATGTTTAACAAATTTTGGATTGATTCCATTTTGGTTCCATTCAGATTATTCTCAGAGTCTCATTTATTGCTAAGCATTATAACGGTCAAATATTGAGTAACAGGTAATTAATCTAATTGCCCGTTATTAAGAATTAATTACAATTGGTAATATTAAAATCCGTCGCGAATAAAGATGTGTAGCGACTGTCTTAGCCAACACTAGCTTGCTCAACCACCGTTTTTCGCCCGAATTCGGATTTACATGCATTCTTATGGGGAATAGCAGGAAAAGAGCAACTTCTAAACCAATGGACCGAATTGGATGAGATTTTAACCAGCGGAAGACCACATCATGAAAGTACTGATTCCAAGATTTGAGCCTAATCAGAACAGAAATACGGCAGTTATGAATTATTAAAGATTCATCGCTGGATTCAATGGGAGCCGGTGTCCCGGTGAGTTAGCCTTACTGAACGTGTCGAATACAATAGCCGAGGATTTAACCTAATCTCTGCACGAGGGGCCGCTACCAGAGGTTAAGGACCGGAGTGAGCGTTGACCAGGATAGGAAGACAACGGTGAAAGCACCAGAAACAATAAATGAATACCTAAACACTGAGGCTAGAGCGTCACTTCGTTCAAATCTGGAATAAAAGGGATGGTTCGGAATAGCGAGAACGCAGTTTGCCTAGAATCGACACCGGAGTGTGAGCTACGCGCCACCTAGCTCGGAGTCGCGATCAGACCCGTGGTCATAGACCCAGGGGGGTCGTTTCCCCCTCGCCGTCAACGCATTCGTGCACATACGTGTGGTATGTGAGAATAACGCCAGACACGTCCACCTGTGTCCATCGTCCGAAACAACGTCCTAAGTTAGCAGAAGTTATTAACATTTAATATCCATGTGTGTCCATGGGAAACCGCGAGAAGTGAACGAGTGAAGCCAGGATCCGAGGATGCCATACGGAACTGCCGGGAGATCCATTTTCGCCAACCAGGATGACCGCGAAGTGGAACAATGGAGTGCAGACGTCTTCCAATACTGTAGGACCACTTTCACCCTACCCAGGTCAGAGGGAATTCAGCGAAGGTAAGATCCAACCATGTGCGTGTGTGAGAGAGATGACACCAATCTACCGCGAATCTGCGTAAATCAAATCATTGCATAACTTAAATCAGTGCTAGGGCATAACTAGACATCGGTATTCCGGCGGACAATCAATGTTTAAGATCAGAGTTTATGTTAACAGCAAACAATAGTTCATTGAAATATATTTGTACCTTCTGAAAAGCTAAAAGGGTTCGCACAAAGAACAATTACTCACTTTATACTTAAAACCCTAAACGATAAATTGTAAAAGGCAAAGTAGCCAAGAAATAGCAAGAGTATGGTCAAAGTAGTAATTAATCTAACCTTTGTAATTGTCATATTGTCGCAATATGCCATGGAATGAGTGTATGAATGAGAGATCCGAGTGAAAGAGGGCAAGATGTACTGTGTATTTATCTGTGCTTTAATATATGTGTATATTCAGAACCACCGTAGTATTATGTAACGTCATTTCAGGTATTTAAAATCAAATCCTCCTAGGTTTATTCTCGGTAACTCCGACTGTAGGCACTTATCCTGACCGTACTATAATTCATGTAATGTTAAATCTGCGTGACAGGTGTCACGTGGAGCGATTCTTCGTTGTTGCGTTGCTGAGTTCAGTTGAGTTGATCCTGTTTCAGCGCGTGACAGCATAGATCTATTATATATTTTTGTGAAATGCATACTGGTTACTGAAATACGCGTATATGGATTCAAACTTGAGAACTATAAATAGTTCTCATGAACCAACAACCCCATTTGAATACTTGAAGTTTTTTAAAGATAAAAGTATATTTTTTTCTGTTGCATGTTATAAGTACCCTTTAACCGAATCCCCATAAGATAACAATATCGAATATATAGATAAAATGTATTAGACGGAAGTAAAACAAAGCGTATCAACCTCTATGTAGAATGGAATGTCCAGAAATGTTATTTTCTCTACTTGTTAGCTAGTAATTATAATAAGCATTTTAAATTTAAATTTCTTATCTCCAAACACATCTTTTAGATCTCAGCAGGGTGCAGAATCACAAGGTGAGAGACGTATGAAATTTTGGAATTTTCCGAATGGAAGAGCCAGTTGGAAAGAAATATTGATCAAATTTAAATTGGATATTCCAGTTTACCAAATCTCTCATTTACAGTTCGAATACTTTCCAATATATTGCAAAGTAAGAAATATATCGAGTGGTTGCTTTCGATTGTTGTGCTCCCATTGGCAGATGCAATTTGTAGTATCTTTTCTTGGACTTCAATTTCACTTTTTTTCTGTGCATTCAACAGTTTATAAGATGTCGGCGTGTGTTGTAGGGTGCGTTTGGGTAGTCCAGAGATGTCATGTAGCTAACAACGATTTGTTACCTCTTACCATTAGCGTATTTAAGGTGGGGGATTCGACGGGTCCAAACCACCCCCCCCCCACTTTAGGTTCAGTAAAATTACCAGATTATTGTTCTATCCGCTATGCGCAGAGACTTGTTCGTAAAAATGCTTCAGACTTATTTTATTCTTATAAATTACAAGCGTATAGAATGGTATAGGGATGGGAAAGAAATTAATTCTACACACCAGATGTGACTGCAAAGAAAATGTCTGCAATTTCCTGAAAGCTTCCAGATACTACCCAGAAAGCTCCTGACATTTCACAAATCTATAAAGCCACATGTAATTTCTGCCCGAAGCACCTTCTTGTGAAAGTATAGCACGAATATTATAAAATTTCATTAGAAGTTATTGATATGGTTTGCTACCAATCAAGATTTAAGAATTCCTCAGGTTCTAATTTTTTGATAATTTCAAATAACCCAACTGTTTGATAATCCTGTAGTCGATAAACCATTTTCCAAACTCTAGATCGGAATGGGAAACTTGTCCCTATTGGAGATTGTAACTGCATTTCAGTTACCTTCAGCTATTACTACTTCTACTCTCTCTGGGTTCAGTGGGTGTGGATTTAGACAGAAAAAAATAGTTGGTGAATAAAATGATGGTGCTGATGTAATGGGTGGTAGAATTAAGGGGTGAGATAGATAGATAATTTCAGAAAAGTGTCCAAAAGTAATGTTTGTACATTGTTCAGCACATATTTTAACGGCCTCCCCGATGGCGCAGTGGTAGCGTCGTTGCCTTGTAATCAAGGGGTCCTGGGTTCGATACCCTGTGGAAGCACATAGTGGTTCGGATCCCACTTTAAACTGTAGGTCCAGTACCGATTAGCCTTACTGTGCATAAAGTGGACTTAAAAAACACCAAATCAACCACCAAATCAACATATTCTAACCCTGGCTATTGCCCATTTCTGTGGATTTTCTGATACTGAGACTGTCAAATCAGTTATATTTTTCCCCTCAAGTCTTCTCAAAGGAGCAGTCTCCTGTGGTTAGCACATCGTGGGTTCCGAGTTTGAAACCCGGAATGAGCATGGGCGTTTGTGGGTGTCCATTCATCAATTTCATCATGTCATCACTCATCCCGATCTTCGGAAATTAGCAGAAAGTGGCACAGAAAGCGAATTAAAATAATCCAAATAAATCAATCGAGCTTCTCAAAGTAATTTGGTTGTAAAAAATGTAGTGCAAGATAGCTAGAGAAGTACCGTAACGTTCTTAAGTTGTTTGACACAAGATGGACAGAAAAGTATCAATACTCAGTAGGATGACTTGTAAAATCGTATAACCTAATAGTAGAAACTTTACTGTTGTCCATTTTTGGACCATTTTGTAGTAGAAATGAACATAAGTTTCTCTGAACACAGACAACACATTAAAAAATTGCAACAACTTATTCCAATATGAAATGCCTATTCCTCATTCATTGGAAATGTGTATTCAAATGTTGGATGGCCTGGTTGATATTTTTTACATTTTCAAATCCGAATGAAAAATGTGGGAAACAGTAATTGAAAAGACATGTCCAGGGTCTGCATTGTAGGCAGCAGAAAATTGTGACAAGCTCTTGTACTCAAATATTCACAAATTTTGGTGATCTTGGCTACACTGCCTGTTTCATCTTCAACACCCGAGAGGATGTGTTTAACATTAAGGCGGTTGAAAAAATGTCCTCGCAATTCAACGGGAGATCCTCGGCTAATGGACCCTGCACTGTTAAGTGTGCATACATACGAATATTAAAATAACACCAATGATGTTACTTTCAATTTTGTAGCAAGGATGAAAAGACTAATTCTAACATTGTAATTCTTTTTTAAGGAGAAGCTGGGATTATCTTTTTCAAAGCATTTTCTGCTCATTTTATGTAGAAAAGTTAGAAGTTCGTAGATAGACTTAATTTAATAAATGTGTGACCTTTCATGTGGTAGCAGAGTGAATTTTGATAGCCAGGTCATACCTAGGGACGCTATACGTCCCGGATTTTCAGGGACAACCCCGGAATGGTTTCATTTGTCCCGGTGTCCCGAATAGTTTCTTCGGGATGCATAAATGTCCTTGAATCGGATGGGAAAGAAGAAATGATTAAGACTATACTTTCCTGAAATTTATTTTTATTTTAAAATTTTACGTAGGATTAAACTTAATTTTAAAATGCTCATTGCACAAAACAATCTAACTCTATATTGAACCACTCCCTCTCCATAATACAAGAGTTAACGAGATACAGACGGTACTGCAAACATCTTTGACTTCACAATGGCGCCACCGTCTGCTAGCAGTGCTGAATTTCAGTTACGATTCTCTTCCATTGCATAGTAACCTGCTTATCATAAAGAGGCAGTGCTGGTTGCCTATCTGTTCAGTCCGCAGTTTTCAAATAAAGTTCCCACACAATGTAGATGTAAATGAGAATTATGTTGTACATACATACAACTTTATAGGGTTCAGCCGGGTCCTCCGAGATACTTATATACGGACCTCACACCAGTTTTCGTGAGGTCGCAGGACTAGCCAACTATAGTAAATTTATAGCATTTAACAAAGTGCTAGAGTAGAATATTTATTTTTCTGACTGAATCGTCCTTTTGTATTCATTCAGAACGTTGCTTTCACATCAAGATTTCAAATATTATACGGCATTACAAAATACGTGAATAATGTTGATAAATGTAAAATTTAGTCTTCACCGTTCTGCATAATGTTATCTTTATTTTTCAAATTACCAAGGGCAAAAAATGCGATAGAGATAAAATTTGATCCTACATCGATAATTACTCTAAATTCGTAAAGAATTATCATGGTTAATATATAATTGCTATTGAATTGCTGTGGAATAACACTTACGATTCAACTTATGCATGCAAGGTAATTTTGTAAGAGTTAGGTTGAAGAAATAGCTTGTAAGATTGGAATTTGGTATAAAATAAACTTTCCAACTTTGTAACCTGAATTCGCGTGTGTAACTTGAATACATTTTTAATTTTCTAGTAATCTGGTAAATATTTGACTGGTTTGCTTAAAGGTTACAATCTTTTAAAATCATTTTTCGTATTAAAAATTTTACATCAAGCAAGAAGAGAAAGTGTACACATACTAAATGCAGCAAACGTACTAGCCTAACCTATTCGAAATACCTGGATGCTAAGAACACTAACCTTAAATGGTCTAACAGTAATTAAAGTCTATGAAAATGGATTTACGATCACACGGAAAATGGGAATATTTATGCAAGCGACTTATTTTAATTAAGAAGTCCAAAGCAAAAATCAGAAGAACACAAAAAACCTCTTGATCTATCATGTGAGTATTGTTAGAAGAAATTCGTATTCTCAAATCCTTATATGGTAAAAATCAAGAGACAAGTTGTTTTTCAGGATACGGCGTAAGTTTTAGGAATGTCAGCGTGTATTTCATTCATCCCTGACAAGGACAATTTACTTGTAACTGTACCTGGACATGTATTGAAATCGTACCATGCTGACATACGTATAAGTTGATGTTTATATTGTCCCTTGTACTTGGGATATTTAGAACAGGCTGAGATAAAATCTCGCTCTCCTACTTCTATACAGATTATACATTTAAATAAAGCAAATAGGTTACATGAAATCACAATAACTGACTGTGCAAGTGTACGAAATAAATCGTTTATCAGATTCTTATTAAACAAGTAAATTTTCACTTTAGCAACTTGTCTACAGAGTTTTGTTGTACATTCCCAATTACCTTAAAATCTGGTAAAACAATAACACATTTTTTTACAGTTTGCTCTACATCGCAATAATCATAAAGATTTCTTCCTGTCTTTGACAGAAATAACCGACAAAGAGAAAATACTCGTATAACATCCATTACTGAGTACAAAGATATAAAATTATCCACAATGTATTTGTGAAATAGGTTATTAGAATTGAACGTACTCGTAATATTTCATTGATGTACATACATTATATTTCTTTCACGTGATGTATATCAAGATCGTAATTTTTGTAAACCGAAACATAGCTTGAAGATGTAAGTGAATACTCCTCTACTGTGGCTAGATAGTAAATTATATGTTTAAGACGTGACTTTTGAACTTTGAACTACACAATTTCAGACAACTTATGAGCAATAATACGGACATATGAATAACTATCAATATTTTTTCGTGTTAATTCAAACAATATAATTAGTAGTTACAAGTTCGGCATCTGTGTAATTAAAATTACCATACACAAATTCTTATATGTATTTTGCGCTGGTTGAACACACTTTTTTTAGTAACGAGAAATTAAATGATGTATTACATTTAAACGCATACATTTACTTGTAACTGATCAGGACATAACTATGTTTAATTTGCGATAATAATTATTATTCTTACTGCGAAATAAATACATTTACAGGAACTCGTTTTAGAACAACTAACTCATGCAAATACATGTATTTCGCCAAAACGCACGACTAATATTTTGACGTCATCAGGTTGCGGCCCGTATACGACGTATACACCAAGTATACGCATCTCGGAGGACCAGGTCCAGCTCCCCCGCCCCCCATGCTCCCTAACAAGCTACCGATCAGTAGTGTCCCGGATTTTCACTCATGAAATATAGGAACCCTAATTGAACCAAAAGTTGAACCCCCTCCCCCCATACGTGAGCTATATATACGCCCATGCCTCTTACTGCCTGGTAGACGTTCCAATGGATATATTTTATGATGCATTTCGTTAATATTATTTGATACCCATATCAGTACACAAAGTCTTGCCTTTGTAGTTATAACAGTTTCTGATATATCAATAAATGACACGCGCGGACAAACATGTCTGTCGAATTACGGTATATTTTCAGTTGTTATTGATTAGTAGCTTAATATAACAATACAGTAAACATACAAGACATTAGGCAGGACTTTTACTTGATGTGTCAACACTGGCTGTTTCTGTAATTCAACATATTCAAAAATTCATAATCTTCAACATTCGTTCAGTTGTTTTACGTTTTAGCAGGCACTAACAAAACTATTGTTTAGAATTGATTGATTGTTTTACTTCACATATTAGCCACTTTATTATTTAGAAGTTCAACGTCGTTTACATTTTACATAATCCGGTTCGAGCATTCCATGAACTCAAAATATTACATGTCTATTCAAATACACGAGATATCATACGTACAACCATCGGCTTGGAGAATGCACATTGGTACATCCAATTGTATTTCTATTGTGTCGCTTTGATTTATTACAAGGCATCCGTGGTTAATTATCGAAGTTTACAAGTTTATTTGTTCAAGAGTCAAGTCGACTTAGGGCAATAAAGTTTTGGTCGAAATATTCTGTCTCATATATATCTAATAAAATAGGTTTTATATTTACCTCATAAACCTTTACATTTTTCAATGCGTGTTTATTAATATTTCAGCTTCAAAAACGGAAGAAATTTGACAAATTACCAAAAGAATCCTTTGTCAACAAGAAATATGAAAGACATGGACAAGTGAAGCGGAACTCTGATTTTTTCAGTTTCCTACAAGAACTGCAAATATGTGAAATATTCCATGAAATAGTCTCGAAAGAAGTAGAAGTAAGCAAAAATCAATTTTCACTGTAAATGATTAATAATTGAGCCACAAGAGGATTCCTCGTGAGTCTTTCAATCGGCATCAAAGGAGACAAACCTGAGAAGATGATAAAATAAAATAAATCATTCTAAAAGAACTTGTATAAATAGTGTTTAAAATAAATAAATTTTCGTAATCAGTACATTACTTACATGTTCTATTAAGTCCTACATTATTCATATCGTTAAAGGACCCCTTCGCTTTCTCACTAGGCCAGCTTCCCCGTGACAACCGAATGAAAACTTTGTAACATCTGATCCACATGTTTTGGATATAATACGAGGGCAATTCGGGGAAAAAAACCTCCGATTGGTTATCAATGACAGACACTCGTAGATACAGAACTTTTATTATACACATTAGAAAAGTACATTACATTACTTTTCGACAAAATCACCATTCAAATTGAACCGTTCCCCATTTCATATTCCAACTCTATTAAACATTTCAAACGATTTTACCACAATAGAAGGTTATTCAAAAAGAGAGAGCATATTTCAAATGTTTATTTCTCACGAGCTATAAAAGACAGAAACACGTGCCATACATCAATGGATAGAGGAAGGTTCAAAGTTTTATTGTTGAAAGTTTTAATGTATGCACTCAACATGAGCACCATGTGTTGCCAGACAAACATCAAAATGGTACTCTATTTCTTGCCACACACGAATTAACTCGTCCCCAGTTATTGAATTGATAGCTTCAACAGTTCTATGTTTCAGATATTGAAGAGTAGCAGGCAGAGGTTGAACTTTGTCTTTGATGTATCCCCACAGATAATTCACGTTACACTTTAACAATGGATTCACTTCGCAAACTGCAGAACACAAAACGACTTCTCCTGTGGCGTCGCCATTTTACCTGTTAGGAAAAAAACGCTGTTGCAGGTATTGAATGGAACTAATTGGCAGGATTATAAAACTTTGAACCTTCCTCTATCCATTGATGTATGACACGTGTTTCTGTCTTTTATAGTTCGTGAGAAATAAACATTTGAAATCTGCTCTCTCTTTTTGAATACCCTTGTATTGTGGTAAAAACGTTTGAAATGTTTAATAGAGTTGGAATATGAAATAAGGAACGGTTCAGAAATTTCCACCCTCACGGAAGAAAGATTTTATCTTTTATAGTTTGTGAGAAATAAACATTTGAATTGCTCTTTCTTTTTTAATAACCCTGTATTATCTAATAATGTAATGAAGAAAGAAAACTGTATATATTGTTTGAGAGCAACTTCAGTATTCATATAATTAGTGTTTGCTTAGGGAAGATATTGCATGAATTGATTGTACGAGTAGTTTCTAAATAAATATTATATTTCAAAAACATCGTATTAGGGAACTCATATGCAACATTGAATGCTTGATTCTCTATTAACCTTTCAGTAGCACTAACATATTTATGGAGATTATGTCCTTCATCAACAGTGAAAACTAAGATTTGTAATAAAGTGAAAAGTGTGTGTCAAATCTAAGAAGTACTGATATTTTGTGATATTATGTTCTATCACGTGAAACAAACCTGATGTTGAAGCAAAGGTACTCCTTAGAAGCAACACGCTTGCTTTCATCCCAGCCACGTACTCTATCGTAATTGGGAGACACACCTCCAGGTATCTTACCGGCGGTAGGTACATGTGCCATTGTTTTGTTTACGCCCCCACACGTCGTGTGCACAATGCGTGATCGGATGAGTGTAATTATCTCTACTGTTTGAGATAAAGACCTACTTGACAATTACTACAATGAAATGTCTTGACAATGTCGATAACGATTGAATCTATTTCAAGTGCTGGATAAAAATAAAGTACTTTTTTTTTCAATGTTACAAGGTATAAATACTACGAGCTCTTGAGTGAGAATTTATCCTGTCTCAACATGTGGAAGTCAGCAGCTTTCTTCTTGTTCCTGGTCTGCTCTGGTCGCTTTGCGGGTAAGATTTCCATGAGGATTCTATATCTCTCACGACTTTATTTCTGCAAATTTTAGATTAATTCGTATGTTCAAATAGGCTACATCAAAAATATATATTTCACTAGTACTTGAAATTAATATCCCCTGTGAAGTTGAAATTAATATCCCCTAGTTTTCTCTTTATTTCTCGTTTGTGTTTTTAAGATCACATTATGCTCAGGTAGGTTAAACGTGAATAGACCTACAGTTTAAAGTGGGATCCACAGCACTATGTTCCACCAACGGAAATGAAATCTAAGACCCCTTGATTATAATGAAAGACGTTACCACTATACTATCTTACTATTCCAGTATTTAGTGTGTAATGATTCTGATCTACTTCTAACAGTTACAAATAGATCCATATAATGCATATAATGTTACGTTTTTGTGCTTCTATGGACAGATTTGTGGAGATATTAAATATCCTATGATAAAACCTTGTATTTCCTTAGCCTATTATATTTTATGTTTGTATCTACAGCAGTTAGCAGCAAATCACAAATAGATTGTTAACATCCCAGACATGTGAACTGAATAAACGTTATTACTTTTAAAATTAGATAAATATTTTGCATATTTATCGGTACGCCAAATTACGTGTGTATGTAGTCTGATTTAGTTACGGAATATAGAAGGTTAGACCTGTATTGATTGTTCGCTACAATTGTTTTACCACTCTATCAATGGAGAGACGCTTCTATCCTTTAATTTATATTCGTGTATATTTAATAGATTTAGATTCTGGGCAAAAAACAGATGAATGCTCCACCAAAACAACATTCAAAATTCTTTATACTCGGAATATTTCATACTTATATCTGGAATCGTTTCTGGTACATCGTTTCATAACAGTTTACTCATTGAAAACTTTCAATGGGTTGATTCTCATAAGATTATCCACTTAATTAATTTATTAGTATTTGCAATAATGTCAGTAAGCCTTTAGAGGACGGTAAAATATATGTAGAATATAAATAAAGAGTTTATAAGATATATATTTCCTTAACCTAATTAAAATAATACTGAAATTGAAGATGGTTTTTAACATTAAGCAAATCTACTGTAGTTACATACGTATGCTATGTTACAACTTTACCTCACAAATGTTTTTCAGCCGCGCAGTACGACTACGCAGAGGTCCTGGGGAAGTCGTTCCTCTTCTACGAGGCGGAGAGATCCGGGAAGCTCCCTGCAGACAACAGGATCCCTTGGAGGGGAGACTCCGCACTCAACGACAAGGGACAGAACGGGGAGGACCTCACAGGGGGATACTACGATGGTAAGTTACACGTTCACGATACAATAGAATATATTATTCTCATATGTTTAACGTTTCTACTTTCTTCAACAATTCAGAAAATAGAATTGACACTTAATTTACAATCAGTACTTTGTAGTAATTTAGAAATGCCTGATTTGCTTTGCATACCTTCTAGTGAATAATTTCAAAGGTGAACATTTATATTGTACTGTGGAATACTCCTTTTGGTAATTATTAAGTCTCTTTTCAGAACACAGTTCATCTTTATCCTAAATGTCTCATTTTATTTTGCCTTTAGCTGGTGACCATGTGAAATTCGGTTTTCCAATGGCCTACTCAGTGACAGTTCTCGCGTGGGGATACCTCTCCAACAAGCAGGCTTACGATGCAGCAGGTGCGTATCCCTTCAATCAACAGACTGAATTCAATTAGTATACTTCAAAACATATTTATTATACGAAAATATAATAGTATACAACAGATTATGAACTTCAAGTAATGTATTCACTACATTGGCCGTGATCTCTTTATCTTATTCACAAAGTCCATTAATCTAATGAGGGATCTCTTACATTAAAAAGATTCACAATGAAAATGTAATAACATTGCGTTCAAAAAGGTATTGAAATACTCATAAAATTATGTTATTTACATTCTGTTTTCTTGCATCAAACATCTCTTGATTCCTGCAATGTACTTTAAATTTGAAGGTTGCCCTAACGTGAGTTATAATTTTATGCAGGTCAAACTCAATACTTGAAGGCAGCTCTCAAGTGGGGCACTGACTACTTCATCAAGGCCCACGTCAGCGCCAACGAGCTCTACGGACAAGTAGGAGATGGCAATACTGACCATGCCTACTGGGGAAGACCAGAAGACATGACCATGGAGAGACCAGCCTGGAAGATCGACACTTCCAACCCAGGTAAACTCCTAAATCCATACCTTTAAAATGTACTACATCAGCATACACTCTCTTGTTGAATTAGTCTCAATTTCCTATGCCCATTGCTGTCACCGTTAGTAACAAGCTGCATCCTGACTCGCAGGTTCCGACCTGGCCGGGGAGACGGCTGCAGCCCTCGCGGCAACCTCCATCGCCTTCCAGGACTCAGACGCTGGTTACGCTTCCACCCTGCTGACCCACGCCAAGCAGCTCTTCGACTTCGCCAACAACTACAGGGGCAAGTACTCCGACGCCATCCCCAACGCCGCCTCCTTCTACAGGTGAGTCCTGCTTTCATTTACCAATAAATCTCAAGTTACCGTGAAATTAATTTTCCGGACATTTATGCTATATATTTGAAACATTGATTAGGGTACTTTCCCAGTAAGAGTAATTGTAGAAATCAATTCACTAACAGCAAACGTATGTGTTCCTGATTTTCTCTTACTATTAAATCCCAAAATTACTTATCCTGATATGAATTTTACAAACGTTTTTGTTAGATGTTTAACATGCTGATTAAAGTTCTCTTCCGCTGAGATAAATTTAGAAAGCAATGTCCTCACACGCAAATATTCTTTGCTTAGCTCCTACGACTACAAGGACGAACTGGTGTGGGCAGCCGCGTGGTTGTACAAGGCCACCAACGACCAGAGCTACTTGGACACAGCCGAGAGCCTCTACAACGAGTTCGGACTCAACTACAGACCACAAGACTTCGGTTGGGACAGCAAGGTTGCAGGAGTTCAAGTAAGTAGGAATATACCAAATTGTATTTGTCTTTATCAGATAAATGTGGAGAATAGCCAACGTAGAAATATATATACTTTATATGACTTGAAAGATTTGTTCTGTAAGAATTAGATGAAGGAACTAATAACCTACATTAAAACACAATTTATTGCCCATTGTTAGTTACACTGGAGGTTGTGCTTTCATGTTTCGTGTGTAAAAATATTTCGCAATCTTATGGGAGACAAAACAATATTTATTATTATGAATATATTTTATATCTAATTTTTTATAGATTCTTCTGGCCGAGCTGACAGGTGGCAGCGAGTACAATACGAGGGCCCAGGACTTCTGCAGCTACATGGTCAACTCCCAGCAGAGGACTCCTAAGGGACTGGTCTACCTCAGCCAGTGGGGAACTCTAAGATACGCAGCCAACGTCGCCTTCCTCTGCTTGGAGGTAATGTTCATATTTGATTAATCAAGTTTCATTTAATTCTTCTTGAAAAGATGATTAAGGATAACTGTATCATGCAATAAATGTGAATCTAATATATTTATATATTTGGAAATAGAATTAAGTACTTATTAAAGCATAGGTAGTTTTTCTTTATCACTTCAGTCTAATCATTATTGAACATCCCGATAAGATCCACGAAACTACTAGAAAATATTTAATTTTCAAATGTAAATAGAAGTTAATTATATAAATATTTTCATTATAAGCATAAAATATTATTCAGAATTTAATTTGCATTAAAATTTTTATTGACAATCTGTAAAATTACGATATATTCTGTGTTTGTAAACATCAACCCGAATCTCCCGCAGACCGCCAACCAGCTGCAGATCGACACAAGCGCCAACCAGCAATTCGCCAAGAGCCAGATCGACTACGCCTTGGGATCCGCTGGCAGGAGCTACGTCGTTGGATACGGAAACAACCCTCCCACTCACGAACAACACAGAGCAGCGTAAGTAGAACTTCATAATTGTCTTAATCATTTCAATAGCTGTTCAAGGCCTTCTGCGTGTTGAGAGAAATATGTCACTAGACCACTTCCGAAGCCATATCTCTCTGTTTCATATTCCTGTTCGTGTAGTCCGCACATGATCTGAATACGGCAAAGACTGCTATATATTTTTTTCTAAAATTAACTTTATTAAATAATAATAATAATTAAAAACTATAATTATTACAATTCATGTTAAGTCCTGAGTGAAGTAAGTAAATATTGAATTCCTCCTTTCTAGATCCTGCCCCGACCGTCCAGCCACCTGCGACTGGAACACCTTCAACGGGGCCCAGGCCAACTACCAAGTCCTGAATGGTGCCCTGGTGGGAGGCCCTGACCAGAACGACAGCTACGACGACGTGAGGAGCGGCTACGTCCACAACGAAGTGGCATGCGACTACAACGCCGCCTTCACTGGCGCCCTGGCGGCCCTCAGCAATCTCAAGCTCAAGGGGGTCCTCTGAGCGAACTCCACTGACGGACATTCAAGCTGAACTAAAATTTTACATTTTGTGTACAGGCGTAATATTTGAAAAATTAAAATATTAATAAAGATTGAAACTATAAATTTTATGTTTTTTTAACATCGTACTATGCATAGCAATGCTCCTGGTGTTGTTTCAAACATACCTAGGTATATGATGAATTGCCAGTGAAATTCGCTAATAGTTTGTCAACCTTTACGTAGACTCAGCTACGTTTCACAGACTAGAATAGATTAGGTTTTCAAATACGTAAATGTATCGACGAATCATTGAATGTATAGTAAGATAAATTATAACACCATTAAGCCTTGTTTCCATGATTATGAAAAAATATAAATATGCTGACCAAGGCAGTAATTTATTTTATGAAAAACATAAACTAAACGTAACGTTTCAACCTTCTAGCAAGGTCTTTGTACTTGATACAGAGTCTGATGAAGACCTTGCTAGAAGGTTGAAACGTTACGTTTAGTTTATGTTTTTAATAAAATAAATTACTGCCTTGGTCAGCATATTTATATTTTTTTGTAAGATAAATGAACACATCTGTTTGATCCATTTCGACAATTACTGTAAACCAAAAGCATTTCTCATGCATTCAGAATTTATATTTGCTCAGTATCAGCTATAGAGTAAAATATCATTTTTTTCGAGTTATACATAGTCTTTACATCTTTTTGAAAATTGCAATTCGTAATTCTTACGACTCATATAACATTTTAACAAGATAACCAGATAACCCAAATATATGTTTTGAGATATCTGCTGAGTAAAATGTAGAGAAGGTACTTAGTTGCAATTTTCTTCTTTATTGTTTCATTTAGTCATTGCTTAATAAATACACCTCCTATTTACGTTTTTCGTATAATGATTAGTAAATCTACTACACTAATTGATTTCCAGATCATGTTATGATTCTATTAAAATGTGGTTATTAATTGGTGGGATTTTACGTAAATATTGTTCTGTGTCTGTAATATACACTTTCCATTTTTTTATATTTTGTTAGCCATGTTTCCTTTCACCTCTCACATTTTCTTTGATAGAAGTTGAAAGAAGATATCATGATTGTTGCTATTGTTATTAGATCTTTAAAGTTAACTATTTGTTCTTCCACGACTTCCGTTGGCGTCTTCCTGTTATAGACATAGAAAAGATGAAATAGCATATATTTATAATTGTGTTTTCATACATTTATCTCGCCGTGCTGTCTCCCCAAATTAATCACGATAATGAGGATGAATGTTTAACAGTGTACAATGTTTTTGAACCTTATATTACGGTCAGAGAACCTCCTGCCTTGTAACTGACCTATTTAAAATGAACCATCGCAGGAGCATCTGTGAAGATATGATTGACTTCATACCACGTTACGCAATCTGAAAAGTGGCTGGCATCAAATTATATTCAAAATTCACTACTACTATTATTACTAGAATTCAACGTGAATTGATTTAAATTAGGTTGATTTTAAACGCGATTTAAATCAAGATGATTTAAAAAAAACACTGATTTAAATCACTTTAAATACATAACTTATAGAATAATGTACATAAGAATTTTGTAGATCTCATAATCACTTTTGGTGATAGTACAGGGTGGCTCAATAAGTCACTTAACACCCCCAGTACAAGGCCACTGAGGCATGGAACATGAAAATGGCGATGACCAATCGTTATCAGGCCAAGGGGGAACCACATTGACGTCACCCGCATGGTCGGCAGCCATCTTGATGTCCGCCATCTTGAATTCAACTTCAGAAATTTAAATGGGAAGGGGGTCGTGCGACATATCAAAATGGGCTAGAATTTTACCAGGAAAACAACTGTGACATTTGTTTTCACCTAACTTTAATTGTTGCAGAGTTAACAATACCACAAAGTTATGGCTCAATAAGTCACTTAACACCCCCAGTACAAGGCCACTGCGGCATGGGACGTAAAAATGGCGATGACCAATCGTTATCAGGCCAAGAGGGAACCACATTGACGTCACCCGCATGGTCGGCAGCCATCTTGATGTCCGCCATCTTGAATTCAACTTCAGAAATTTAAATGGGAAGGGGGTCGTGCGACATATCAAAATGGGCTAGAATTTCACCAGGAAAACAACTGTGACATTTGTTTTTACCTAACTTTAATTGTTGCAGAGTTAACAATACCACAAAGTTATTTCTCAATAAGTCACTTAACACCCCCAGTACAAGGTGTAACGTATTAGGTGGGCGCTCAATCAAATAGCAAAAAATGGGAGAAGACGTGCAATTAGGCCGTGGACGCGAATTACTCGTGCCCGACCTAACAGTTACAAATGTAGTTGTTTGAGGTTAAAGGTACGTATTTTGTACGACCGCCTCAGTCTCAAACGAGAACCAATTTATTCGATACAATGCGGCGCGCTAAACAAGTGACTTCTTCGTATCGACGTCAAGGAATTGCCCCTCTATTTCTCTATTGTAATCACGTAAGCCTTAAATTAAGCATAAGCATTGCCACGACTCCGTCTTCGAACAACCAAGTTCGTTTATGTACAATATTAATCTAAGGTGCAGTTTTGGTATAAAAAACAACACGTACTACAACAATTAGTTTGCGACGCGAGGTCAATTTTATTATATTAACCTCGCAAACAAGAATGGTTAATATCTTTTCTCATTCAAATAACAAATACATCCACGTAACTACAACCATTCTTTCTTGATGAATTTGACAAATGTTCAAAAGGTTCGACATTCCCTTGTAACAACATGATAATATTAATTGAACAAATAACACATGTATATAAACGTACGGCCGGTACAAAAATACCGTTAAAAATTACAACATCAACTCTTGGCTTATATCAACGCAGCTCTCTCTCTTTTTTTTTTGTGAAAAGGTAACCCCCCCGATTCCTTTGATGCTCTTATTCTCTCTCTTTTTTGTTAATTACTGCCCAGTGCTTGCCTTACGGGAAAAATGGGATGCGACGGAGGTTATGTCACTACCGATCAGAGCAACCGCGGCGACGGGATACGAATAAAAGGAGGAAACGTCAACGAACTTCTCATTTGAGTTTTTCCTTTTCTGATATTTCGGCGGGTATCGCAACTCACGCTAATTTACTGAGCGAGACGTTCAGTTGCCGGAAAACACTTCACTGTTCACTGAGTTAAATGTTGCAAAAGTACATACCTCAAAAACAGGACCAATTGGGCTGCGTGGCTCATCATCGGCGGTTACTAGAGAACCGAACTAGACCTTCCAATAGTACTATCCGCAATCGTCCACAGTATCTTGTCCTGTCGTCTCTATGCTTCCTTCACGTAATTGCCAAATTACGTCTTCTAAACTTCCTTCTCGTAATTGCCAAATTACGTCTTCCAACTTCCTTCTCGTAATTGCCAAATTACGTCTTCTAAACTCCGGGTTCCATTTCCGACACGAGAGAAACGAGGATCAAAACGGCCAATTGTCAAAACTGATCCACATGGTCCCACCTACTGCTCGCCGTAGTTTCTCCAGTAAAAAACAAACTGTAACTTCCACATATCGTTCGTAACTCCAGTGCGAAAACAAGGGGGGTAGCTCCACGACGTGTTTGAATGAACAAAGCGTGGTCCCCTTCTACCTCAGATCATCGAAAGCCCAACTGAGGCATGTATAGCGATACGAGTTCCTCATCGCTCACACTAGTCGAGGTCGTGACTTCCTGTCTTTCGTGCAACAACGAACTGCTTTTCCTTTCGATCGTGATCACACAAAAAAAGGAATTACCACTGAGGGCCTCTAGCGGTCAATTGACCAACTAGCCGCCAAATAACAAACTGACGCACAGGCGTACCGAAGAATGAGGGAAATGTGGAGGCTTTTTCCCGCAATAAAATTTACGTAATACTTGTTATTACAGTTTGCGGGGAAAAAACGTCACAAAGGCCACTGCGGCATGGAACGTGAAAATGGCGATGACCAATCGTTATCAGGCCAAGGGGGAACCACATTGACGTCACCCGCATGGTCGGAAGCCATCTTGATGTCCGACATCTTGAATTCAACTTCAGAAATTTAAAGGGAAGGGGGTCGTGCGACATATCAAAATGGGCTAGAATTTCACCAGGAAAACAACTGTGACATTTGTTTTCACCTAACTTTAATTGTTGCAGAGTTAACAATACCACAAAGTTATAACACATGCTCAATATGTCGTCCCTCTTGCGCAACACACACGTGTAATCGTCTCTCCCATGACCTTACCACATTCTGAAGAACCTCAGGAGTTATTGCAGTACAGGCATCCACAATGCGTGTGCGCAAGTGGGCCAGATCCCTGATTTTCGTAGCATACACCATGGCTTTCAGGTGTCCCCAGAGGTAAAAGTCCAATGGTGTCAGGTCAGGTGAGCGTTCAGGCCATTCCACAGTCCCTCGGCGACCAATCGAGTGGTGAGGGAATTGTTGATCTAGGTACTGACGGACTATCATCCCATAGTGCGGTGGAGCCCCATCTTGCTGGAACCATTCAGGATAGCTCCCATCCTCGGACAGTAAGGATGGTAAGATCTGATCCCGTAGCAGAAGCAAGTAGCCCTCTGCATTTAAGTTGCCCTCAATGAAAAATGGACCAACAAGTCGGGAACCCCAAGTACCACACCACACCATTAGCTTCCCGCCTCCCGTCACCTTGCTGGGATCTGTCCAATGTGGATTTTCGGGTGACCAGTACCGCAGATTTTGCTTATTCACCTCTCCCGACACATAAAAATTAGCCTCATCTCTGAACAGAATCTTGCTACCGACGGCAGGGTCACGTTGCAGTTGTGATGTAGCCCACTCACAAAACTGCAAACGCCTGTCTGGATCGTCCTCACTAAGGTGCTGATGCAGCTGTATCTTATACGGATGTCAGTGGTGGTCACGTACAATCCTTTGAATTGAACCCCTGCTGACACCGCTTTCCAGCGCCAGTCTCCGTGTGCTACAGGTTGTGGACTTTGCAAATGATGCCAACACCGCTACAGCAGTACCCTCATCCGTGGCTGTTTTCGGACGTCCATGTCGCGGCTTGTCATCCACAGATCCAGTATCTTGGAACTTTGCCAGCAACTGGCTGACGGCCACATGTGACACCGGTTGTCTTGCAGGATTGCGGTTATTGAAGTCTGCGGCAATTTCACGCGTACTTCTCTCCCCTGACATCAATATGGTGGCAATCCGTTCCTCACGTGTTAGTGGCATTTTCGTTCAGATCACTGAAAAAGGAAATATGCTACTCTTGACACGATCAATTCACATCATCACTCTTTTAAACTTTTATGTAAAGACAAAACACAATCGTAATTCCCATGCCAACCAATACTACAAGATATGTACATACCGGTAAGTCAATATCCGGACATTTTCAGTGATTGGTCTAACAATAAATACCACATAATAAAATACTAACGATTATTTGAACAATAAACATTTAAGCAAAAAGGAAAGGACGTGTCACTCTCCCATGCGGAAATCGCCCTTAAATTTAAATTTAGGTGAAAACAAATGTCACAGTTGTTTTCCTGGTGAAATTCTAGCCCATTTTGATATGTCGCACGACCCCCTTCCCATTTAAATTTCTGAAGTTGAATTCAAGATGGCGGACATCAAGATGGCTGCCGACCATGCGGGTGACGTCAATGTGGTTCCCCCTTGGCCTGATAACGATTGGTCATCGCCATTTTCACGTTCCATGCCGCAGTGGCCTTGTACTGGGGGTGTTAAGTGACTTATTGAGCCATAACTTTGTGGTATTGTTAAGTCTGCAACAATTAAAGTTAGGTGAAAACAAATGTCACAGTTGTTTTTCTGGTGAAATTCTAGCCCATTTTGATATCTCGCACGACCCCCTTCCCATTTAAATTTCTGAAGTTGAATTCAAGATGGCGGACATCAAGATGGCTGCCGATCATGCGGGTGACGTCAATGTGGTTCCCCCTTTGCCTGATAACGATTGGTCATCGCCATTTTTACGTCCCATGCCGCAGTGGCCTTGTACTAGGAGTGTTAAGTGACTTATTGAGCCATAACTTTGTGGTATTGTTAACTCTGCAACAATTAAAGTTAGGTAAAAAAAAAATGTCACAGTTGTTTTCCTGGTGAACTTCTAGCCCATTTTGATATGTCGCACAACCCCCTTCCCATTTAAATTTCTGAAGTTGAATTCAAGATGGCGGACATCAAGATGGCTGCAGACCATGCGGGTGACGTCAATGTGGTTCCCCCTTGGCCTGATAACGATTGGTCATCGCCATTTTCACGTTCCATGCCGCAGTGGCCTCGTACTGGGGGTGTTAAGTGACTTATTGAGCCACCCTGTACATTAATCTCGTAATCATTTAATAGTGTTTATTTGGCTCCAAGAAAGGTAAAGAAAGGAAAAATATATGTAGTGATGGGATGAAACTCATACGAATGGAAATGTAATATGTAAACTGTAAACACAATTAAATTTCTCTTAAGATTTAAAATTTAATAATTTTTATAGGCAAAAATAGCAAACATTTTGTGTAGAAAAATATACAAAATACTAATCATGTTAAACCGTAAATAGTGTAATTATCATTAAACTTTTAAATAAACATGGCAGTTGATATTTTGCAAACCAACATTAAAAAAATGTCGAAATTCAGCTTCAAAGACTTTATTACAATTATATAGTACATCCAGAATGTTTTATTTTCTCTGGAAGAAAACTTACTGAAATCATGTATTATATTTTTATTAACACACTCAGTAAACATTTCCATATACAGTATCATATACAGAGAAATGTATATTTACATATATTTTCTTATTTGCTTTAATCAAACTGTTAAAATATTTTACTAGAAAAAGCCTTTATATAAAGAAATATCTTTGTATGGTGTCAAAAACCATACCAGCAATTGTGGGCGCTTTTTTTAAAAAAGAAATAAAAAAATTATATTTTTTCATCAAAGTAGATTTTTTAAATAAAAATCATGATTAGTATCCACCTTCCTAGAAGTACAAATTTAAATTTACCACATGTTTTCTCAGTAAGACGAATGTCGCGAGATATAGGCCTGTATCCAGAAGTATACCTTGTGAAGAAGTTCCCTAAAGGTAAAGCTAAACCAGACGAAGGCAACTTGTTAAATTCTACGTACTTACGCGGTATCTCTTGACGTGATGTAAAATGCCAACGTAGATGTTTTATCTTTAATTCAAGGTTTACTGCAAGCTAATCACTATTATCATAGATAACTTACACTAACCTCAGTCAACAATTTTTGTAAATAATTAGTCTTCCTTTCCTCTAAGTCTCTGCGTCTATCCTCCATTCGAGGAATGTCACTCGTAGCTGGGCCATTCCATACCATTTCGACCAATTTTGAATTAATTTGTCGCCTCACCATTTTTAAAAACATTAATAATTTAATCACTTGTTTCTACATTTTTCAAGTGTTCAAATCCGACATTGATTTCTTTCTCATGCTTACGTTTGGATCTGGCTGCCATTTACAATCAGCGGCGTGCGGTGATTTCAGCGTTTTCAAACCTTTAGGAAGATCGCTGTAACTTCTGTTCTACAAATTCAAATGTAATAATTTAAAAACAATTTTCTTCAAAAATAAATTTTCTTTATTTTCGTTTATTACAATTTTTGCTTCCAAATTAGGAGTCTCCATGCTATACTACGTTGAGTTCGAGATTGGACCTACAGTTTAAAGTGGGATCCGAACAACTTGTGGGGCAGAAAGGCTCTTTTGAGTTGCCGAATTTTGAGACTTTTTTTGATATATGGTAAATATTTTTTTTATTTATATATAGCTAATAGAGTACTTTTGCAATGGCAGTAAAACCTTTGTTGATAATTGTATAAATCATAGCTCAGGATTTATTGCTACTTCAGCACTCACAATTGTGAGTGTAGCTACTTGAGGGTAGACATTTTCCACCAATTTTCCATGTGAATGTTTTACAGTTTCCCAGCATTGTTATTTGTATGGTCGTAAGATATCTGTAACTTTCTCTAATCATGTACTGTGCATTTATGAAAATAGTGTTTTTTGAAAGACAATTATATACAAAATGTATTTATGAGTTGTTTTTTTTAAATTTCAGAAACATATGATGGAGAAGAATCTGACTGCAAGTGACATTTTGGATGCAATCGAAAGTGGAAATCTGTCTGATGTGTCTATTCTCTCTGATGATGAACCTACAGACAATGTACAAATTAAGGACCAAGATAACCTGCCAGAAATAATAAGCCCTCAAGAGCAATCGGATAGTGAAGAAGATGCACAAGATAGTGTGGATAGTGCAAAATACCAGTGGCGTGTTAAAGCTTTTCACCCTCCCAATGTGAGTTTTGTGCGACATGAAATACAGTATCTGCAAGATGTTAATGTTAAATCTCCCCTTGAATACTTCAATTCGTACTTCAGTTCCACCTTCTTTGAATATGTAGCAGAACACACAAATGTATATTCTATCCAGAAAACGGGCACATCAGTGAACACTAATGGAAGTGAAATTCGTAAATTTGTGGCAATGCATATACATATGGGAACAATCAATATGAAAAGAATTCAGATGTTTTGGATGCCAGGAAGTAGGATCGACATTGTCGCTGATTGTATGACCTTGAAAAGATTTTTCAAATTAAGAAGTAACTTACACTTGGTTAACAATATGGAACATGATGAAAACGTCAAAGATAAATTGGTGAAAATCAGGCCAATTCTCAATGTTTTCGCAAACAAAGTTTAACTCAACTTATGACAGAAAACCTGTGTATCGATGAACAAGTTATTCCATTCAAAGGTAGGCTTGGCATCAAACAATACATCAAGGGAAAACCTACTCCTTGGGGAATAAAAGTATTTGCTTTGTGCAGTAGTGATGGCATAGTTCACGATTTCTTGGTGTATCAAGGAAAGGGGACAATAAACAATGATACTGTTAAAGATTACGGTGTTACAGGTGCTATAGTGTTACAGCTTGCAGAATGCATTCCCCCAAATATTAACCATAAACTCTATTTTGACAATTTTTTTTCATCTGTTCCAGTAATTCGTAATTTATACCAAAAGCAAATCTGGTGTGCAGGAACTGTCAGAACCTGCCAAATTCCTAGGTGCCCGTTGCTAACTGAAAAAGAGTTGAAACAAAAAGGAAGAGGAACAATGCAAGAAGTTACTACAAGAGAAGAGGATATAGTTGTAACAAGGTGGTTTGATAACCGAGCTGTAACTCTTGTGTCAAGTTTTGTTGTAATTGGAAGGAAAGACCATGTGGAGAGATACGACAAAAAATCTGCAAAGCACGTATCAATTGGACGGCCTGAAATTGTCAAATTATACAATAGTTCTATGGGAGGAGTAGATAAAATGGATCAGTTAATGTCATTCTATCGAATTCATCTGAAGTCCAGAAAATGGTATCTTAGAGTGGTTTTTCATTTCTTTGATATGGCAGTAGCTAATTGCTGGCTTCAATATAAAAGGGACTGTACTGCACAGAAGATTCCAACAAATAAAATCCTGGACCTTTTGCACTTCAGAATGCATTTAGTTGAAGCTCTCATCAAGGCAGATTTACCAACAAAAAAGAGGGGAAGGCCAAGCATTGAAGAGGAGTCGCAGGACATTGGAAATGTTGAAAACTTGAAGAAACCATCAAAGTTACCAGTGTCTGATGTGAGGTACGATTCTGTATCCCATTGGCCAATAGCAATGGAACTGAAAGATCCCTTATGTTGTCGCATGGAAGGATGTGGAAGCAGGAGCAGGATAATGTGCCAAAAGTGTCACGTTTATTTGTGCTTGACAAAGAAAAAAAACTGCTTCATGGAATTTCATGTCAAAAAATAATATAAAAAACAAACTAAACTGAAAACGTAGATAATCCAGTACAGAATTTATAGTCACTGATGATAAAGAGATTTTGATTAATAAATGTATAAATTTTGCAAAAGCAATTGAAATATATATATTCGTATAATGAATGGTACTGCAATCTGTACATCGATTTGCTTGAGAAAATTTTTGTTATTTTATTTTATATAAATGATTAGTAAATAGTGTTTTACAACGTAATATCTTTCCTGAAAATAAAATTTACATCTAATAAATCAATAAAACACGTAAAAATGAATTTTTCAATTTGGTAATTCCTACATTTGTGGGAGCTAGCAATTCTAAAAAAAAAGGATTAATAATATAAAAACCAAACCCTTGGTGGCTACCCTCACAATTGTGAGAGTTCCAAATTTTGGTTAAAATTTGACAAAAGTGAATTTTTAAAAAATTGTCATAAATATATATGCCAAAAATAAGAAAATACCAAAAAACTAAATTTTTCTAAATTAAATTGACAAATTTGCACTGAAAGGGTTACAATCAGCGGCGTGCGGTGATTTCAGCGTTTTCAAACCTTTAGGAAGATCGCTGTAACTTCTGTTCTACAAATTCAAATGTAATAATTTAAAAACAATTTTCTTCAAAAATAAATTTTCTTTATTTTCGTTTATTACAATTTTTGCTTCCAAATTAGGAGTCTCCATGCTATACTACGTTGAGTTCGAGATTGGACCTACAGTTTAAAGTGGGATCCGAACAACTTGTGCCTCCACCGTGTATCGAAGCCGTGGCCCCTTGATTACAAAGCGATAACGTTCCTGCTATTCCATCGGGAAGACCCATGCTATTCAACAATAAATCCGATTTTATCATAATTTCTCATCTTTGAGGCACAAAATAACAATGATGGGTGCAAAACACCTTAAATATATGTCTTATGTTTACTGTGTGGTGCCGGGTAATCCCTAAAATTGTTAAACATTGAGCACACACACAGTATGAAGTCTTGAGGCGCAACAAAATATTCAAAATTGGTGAAGCTGTTTTTCGAATAAGAGAAACATTTAAGATTAAAGTTACCCAAAAACAGCACCTTAACGATACTGTAAAAAGCATGCGTGGAAATTGGAAATTAAGAAATTGCAAAACAAGATATAAATATAAATACATTTGAAACGTAGATTTATTAAAAATGTGCTATTAAATGTGTAACTATGTCTACGTAGATACAGGATGAGTCAAAAGAACAAAGAATTTTCAATTTTTGGTAGGTTATAGGGAAATATGGGGCCCAGGCACCTTATATGTTTAACAAATTTTGGATTGATTCCATTTTGGTTCCATTCAGATTATTCTCAGAGTCTCATTTATTGCTGAGCATAGATCTATTATAAATTTGTGTGAAATGCATACTGGTTACTGAAATATATGGATTCCAACTTGAGAACTATAAATAGTTCTCATGAACCAACAACCCCATTTGAATACTTGAAGTTTTTTTAAAGATAAAAGTCCCTTTTTTCTGTTGCATATAATAAATACCCTTCAACCCAATCCCCATAAGACAACAATATCGAATATATAGATAAATTGTATTAGACGGAAGTAAAACAAAGCGTATCAACCTCTGTGTAGAGTGGAATGTCAAGAAATGTTCTTTTCTCTACTTGTTAGCGAGTATTTTTAATAAGCATTTCTAAATTTAAATTTCTTATCTCCAAACACATGTTTTAGTTCTCAGTAGGGTTCAGAATCACAAGGTGACAGGCGTATGAAATTTTGGAATTTTCCGAATGGAAGAGCCAGTCGAAAAGCAATATTGATCAAATTTAAATTGAATATTGCAGTTTACCAAAGCTTGCATTTACAGTTCGAATACTTTCCAATATACAGGGGGTCCAAAAAAATGTACTCACTGCTTGATAGTCCATATCTTCTGACAAAATTGACTTGTGGGTACAATTTTTGGCACTGAGAGAGAGTTATGTTAGATGTTCAAAATGACCACCAGCAACTTGTAAACAACTCCGATGGCGCCGAACTGCAGACCGTACTACGGCCGTCAGTGTATCTGGCATAATGGCAACACATGATGCTATTATTTTTTCACGTAGCTTGTTGAGTGTAGTTGGTTTTTGTCGATACACATCATCCTTGACGGTCCCCCACAGGTAGAAGTCCAGTGGTGCCAAATCAGGGGACCGAGGTGGGTACTCAATAGCACCGCGTCGACCTATCCACCGTCCGGGGAGAGTGTCATCCAGGTACGACCTGACATCGCGATGGTAGTGAGGCGGGGCTCCATCTTGCTGCAGGTAAAACATTTCATCGCCAAATAGTGTTCGGTTGGCAGGGAAAATCCTTGACTGAAGCATTTCGAGATACACCTCACCGGTTACGGTACCCTCGAAGAAGAAGGGAACAATCAAACCACGCGATGACAGACCACACCACACGTTAAGCCCCGGTAGATTCACCGCCTTCTCCACATAAACGTGAGGATTGACGGGCGACCAGTAGACACAATTGTGGCGGTTCACCGTACCGTTAAGTTTGAATTGCGCCTCGTCAGACCACACAACTGTCCCTGCAAATTCCCCATCCTCGCGAACCATGTGCTCAAACCATTCGCAGTATTCGACCCTACGATCCGGATCGTCCTCGTTGATCGCGTGTAGCAGTCTTGGAATGTACACTTTCCACTGTGCACCCTTCAGAATGCTTCTTACGCTAGACCGGCTCACCCCACTTTCGCGCGCTCCCTGGTTCACTGATTTTTGCGGTGATCGGGTGAAATGTTGCAACACAGCAGCACTGGGCTCTGGACTTGTAGCTGTTCGTGGTCGACCGGATCTTGCGTTGTGCACATCATGAACAGTTCCGTCGGATTCGAACTTATCACGAATACGGGCTATTGTTCGTCGTGTTGGAGGCCGTGTTCCAAACTCATTCTGCCACTGACGTTGAACCTCTTGAATGTTCTCGTACTTCCAGAACCATTTCAATACAGTCTTGCGTTCCACAAATGATAACCGTACCGCAGGCATTGTTGCTACTCGACTGTCTTCCGCTATACTGGCGTGATCGCTCCAACACTCGCGCATGCGCGGCGCAAATTGCCTGCGCCACCTGCCCGCGACAAATTAAACAGTTACACTACACGTCCACATGAGATTAGTACGTGTAAGTCTGTTTGTTTCGAAATTATTGCATTACAAACAGTGAGTACATTTTTTTGGACCCCTCGGTATTACAAAGTAAGAAATATATCGAGTGGTTGGTTTCGATTACTGTGCTTCCATTGGCAGATGCAATTTGTAGTGCTCTGAACTAGCATCTTTTCTTGGAATTAAATTTCACTTATTTTCTCTGTGCATTCAACTGTTTATAATATGTCGGCGTGTATTGTAGGGTGCGTTTGGGTAGTCCAGAGATGTCATGTAGCTAACAACGATTTGTTACCTCTTACCATGGGCGTATTTAAGGGCGGGTTCAACGGGTCCAACCTCTCCCCCCCCCCCTTAGGTTCATTAAAATTACCAGATTACCTGTTCTATCCGCTATGCGCAGAGACTTGTTCGTAAAAATTTATTCAGACTAATTTTGGTCTCATAAACTACAAGCGTATAGAATGGTATAGGGATGGGAAAGAAATTAATTCTACACTCCAGATGGATTGCAAAGCAAATGCCTGCAATTTCCTGAAAGTTTCCGAATTTCTCTGGAAAATACCCAGAAAGCTCCTGACATTTTACAAATTCTATAAAGCCACATGTAATTTCTGCCCGAAGCAGCTGCTTGTGAAGTATAGCACGGATATTATAAAATTTCATTAGAAGTTCCCGATATGGTTTGCTACCATTCAAGATTTAAGTATTCCTCAGGTTCTAATTTTTTGATAATTTCAAATTTCCCAACTGTTTGATAATCCTGAAAGTCGATAAACCATTTTCCAAACTCTAGATCGGAATGGGAAACTTGTCCCTATTGAGATTGTAACTGCATCTGGGTTACCTTCAGCTATTTATACTTCTACTCTCTCTGGGTTGAGTGGGTGTGGATTTTGAAAAAGAATAGTTGGTGAATAAAGAATATTTGTGCTGATGTAATTGGTGGTATAATTACGGGGGTGAGATAGATAGATAATTTCAGAGAAGTCTCCAAAAGCAATTTTTGTACATTGTTCAGCACATATTTTAACCCTGGCTATTGCCCATTCCTTTGGACTTTCTGGGATACGGAAACTGTCAAATCAGTTATAATTTTCCCCCTCAAGTCTTCTCAAAGACTTGTGGTTAGCACATCGTGGGTCCCGGGTTCGAAACCCGGAATGAGCATGGACGTTTGTTGGTGTATATTCATCAATTTCATCATCTCATCACTCATCCCGATCTTCGGAAATTAGCAGAAAGTGGCACAGAAAGTGAATTAAAATAATGCAAATAAATCAATCAATCTTCTCAAAGTAATTTGGTTGTAAAAAATGCAATACAAGATAGCTAGGGAAGTACTGTAACGTTCTCAAGTTGTTTGACACAAGATGGACAGAAAAGTATCAATACTCAGTAGGATGACTTTTTAAAATCGTATACACTAATAGTAGAAACGTTACCGTTGTCCATTTTTGGACCATTTTGTAGTAGAAATGAACACAAGTTTCTCTGAACACAGTCAACACATTGAAAAATTGCAACAACTTATTCCAATATGAAATGCCTATTCCTCGTTCATTGGAAAAGTGTGTTAAAATGTTCGATGGCCTGGTTGATATTTTTTACATTTTCAAATCTGAATGAAAAATGTGGCAAACAGTAATTGAAAAGACATGTCCAGGGTCTGCATTGTAGGCAGCAGAAAATTGTGACAAGCTCTTGTACTCAAATATGCACAAATTGTTGGTGATCTTGGCTACAGTGCCTGTTTCATCTTCAACACCCGAGAGGACGTGTTTAACATTAAGGAGGTTGAAATAATGTCCTCGTAATTCAACGGGAGATCCTCGACTAATGGGCCTACACTGTTAAGTGTGCATACATACGGATATTAAAATAACACCAATGATGTTACTTTCAATTTTGTAGCAAGGAAGAAAAGACTAATTCTAACATTGGAATTATTTTTTAAGGAGAAGCTGGGAATTATCTTTTTCAAATCATTTTCTGCTCATTTTATGTAGAAAAGTTAGAAGATCGTAGATAGACTTAATTTAATAAATGTATGACCTTTCATGTGGTGCTAGAGTGAATTTTGATAGCCAGGTCATACCTAGGGACGCTATACGTCCCGGATTTTCAGGGACAATCCCGGAATGGTATCATTTGTCCCGGTGTCCCGAATAGTTTCTTCGGGATGCACAAATGTCCTGGAATTGGGTGGGAAAGAAGAAATGATTAAGACTATACTTTCCTGAAATTTATTTTTATTTTAAAATTTTACGTAGGATTAAACTTAATTTTAAAATGCTCATTGCACAAAACAATCTAACTCTATATTGAACCACTCCCTCTCCATAATACAAGAGTTAACGAGATACAGACGGTACTGCAAACATCTTTGACTTCACAATGGCGCCACCGTCTGCTAGCAGTGCTGAATTTCAGTTACGATTCTCTTCCATTGCATAGTAACCTGCTTATCATAAAGAGGCAGTGCTGGGTGCCTACCTGTTAAGTCCGCAGTTTTCAAATAAAGTTCCCACACAATGTAGATGTAAATGAGAATTATGTTGTACATACCTACAACTTTATCGGGTCCAGCCGGAGCCTCAGAGATACTTATATACGGACCTCACACCAGTTTTCGTGACGTCGCAGGACTAGTCAACTATAGTCAATTTATAGCATTTAACAAAGTGCATTATAAGAGTAGAATATTTATTTTTCTGACTGAATCGTCCTTTTTTATTCATTCAGAACGTTGCTTTCCCATCAAGATTTCAAATGTTATACGGCATTACAAAATACGTAAATAATGTTGATAAAAGTAAAATCCAATCTTTACCGTTCTGCATAAAGTTACCTTTATTTTTCAAATTACCTAGGGCAAAAAATGCGATAGAGATAAAATTTGATCCTACATCGATAGTTACTCTAAATTCGTAAAGAATTATCATGGTTAATATATAATTGCTATTGAATTGCTGTGGAATAAACACTTACGATTCAACTTATGCATGCAAGTTAATTTTGTAAAAGTTAGGTTTAGGAAATAGCTTGTAAGATTGGAATTTGGTATTAAATAAACTTTCCAGCTTTGTAAACTGAATTCCCGTGTGTAACTTGAATACATTTTTAATTTTCCAGAAATCCAGTAAATATTTGACTCGTTTGCTTAAAGGTTACAATCTTTTAAAATCATTTTTCGTATTAAAAATTTTACATCAAGCAAAAAGAGAAAGTGTACACATACTAAATGCAGCAAACGTACTAGCCTAACCTATTCGAAATACATGGATGCTAAGAACCCTAACCTTGAATGGTCTAACAGTAATTAAAGTCTATGAAAATGGATTTACGATCACACGGAAAATGAGAATTTTAATGCAAGCGACTTACTTTAATTAAGAACTCGAAAGCAAAAATCAGGAGAACACAAAAAACCTCTTGATCTATCATGTGAGAATATTGTTAGAAAAAATTCGTATTCTCAAATCCTTATAATTATATCCCTTTTCAGTAGACAAGCTAGATATGGTAATAATCAAGAGACAAGTTGTTTTTCGGGATACGGTGTACGTTTTAGGAATGTCAGCGTGTATTTCATTCATCCCTAACAAGGACAATTTACTTGTAACTGTATCTGGACATGTATTGAAATCCTACCATGTTGACATACGTATAAGTTCATATTTATATTGTCGCTTGTACTTGGGATATTTAGAACAGGTTGAGATAAAATCTCGCTCTCCTACTTCTATACAGAGTATAAATATAAGGTAACGATAGTATAAGCCGGAGACGGATTTCTTAAAATTTACAGGAGAAAAGACGAGAAAGTACTTACGGAATTGCGTTCTTGAGGACTTTCTGAAGCCGGGGAAATTGTTTTTTCGAATCGTGCAACTTATGTGGCCTGTAAGTAAGGTATTTTTCGTCATTCATGCATCTCCGTTGTACCATAGCTCGTGCCGCCATTACCGTCGACTACGTGAATCAAATGTTCCGTGCGTTCGATTATGTAACCCCCTGTCAGTGTAGCAACCACGCGGTAGTTTTACAAGATGACGTGTGAGCGTTTTTTTTTTGTTTTTTTTTTTTCAAATTAAGGTAAGACTCTAGTTTACGTCCTTTTCCTAAGGAATACGTGTCATATATCGTTGGAAAGCTTGTTTTATAAGGAATTCAACAACGTAAATCCCAAAGCGAGCAAAAATTTCCTGAAGGAGTGAATCGAGACAAACCGATGGTGTCCGGATATGCGTAATTGAACGTACTGAGGAATTTTTTAGATGATGAAGCACATATTTAGGGGTGAAATGAGTGCTAATGGAACCTAACCAAACAGGCCTAACCTAACCTCGTAGGCATACCTCGACCCCGTGAATGGATAGTGGGGCTATCGTGAACAGAAAGTGTAAAACGAAAAAGGTACTTACCCGAAGAGATACCGGGTGCCGCACCACGATCGCTCACCGCGAACGCAAAGAAGCAATCACTATGCAGATAAGGACGTAAAGTAGAGTCTAGCCTCAATTTTCGCTTAAAAACCTTTTGTGAATAGTTTGTGCGGCATTTATCGGTTTATAAGTTTGGAAACACTGCACATCAGCTGACGATACTGCATATCAGCTTACGACAGACAACGTGAGTCAAGATTTGCCCGCCGAATTAGCAACGACCAATAAATAATTATAATGTTAAAAATAACGCTTTTTTCATGGAAAAAAAGTTAATCCCCAGCTTGAAAAATGTTCCGGTATGCATATGAGGTAATGATTTTTATGATTTTTATTTTAAAAAAAACGAGTTTAATGTGTCTCTGGCTTATACTACTGTTACCAAATATAAATAAAGCAAATAGGTTACATGAAATCACAATTACTGACTGTGCAAGTGTACGAAACAAATCGTTATTCAGATTCTTTATAAACAAGTAAATTTTCACTTTAGCAACTTGTCTACAGATTTTTGTTCTACATTTCCAATTACCTTAAAAGTTGGTAACACAATAACACATTTTTTACAGTTCGCTAACTAAATCGCAATAATCATAAAGATTTCTTCCTGTCTTGACAGAAATAACCGACAAAGAGAAAATACTCGTATAACATCCATTACTGAGTCCAAAGATATAAAATTATCCACAACGTATTTGTGAAATAGGTTATTAGAATTGAACGTAGTCGTAATATTTCATTGATGTACGTACATTATATTTCTTTCACGTGATGTATATCAAGATCGTAATTTTTGTAAACCGAAACATAGCTTGAAGATGTAAGTGAATACTCCTCTACTGTGGCTAGATAGTAAATTATATGTTTAAGACGTGACTTTTGAACTTTGAACTACACAATTTCAGACAACTTATGAGCAATAATACAGACATATGAATAACTATCAATATTTTTTCGCGTTAATTAAAAGAATATAATTAGTAGTTACAAGTTCGGCATCTGTGTAATTAAAATTACCATACACAAATTCTTATATGTATTTCGCGCTGGTTGAACAAACATTTTTTTTACTAACGTGAAATTAAATGATGTATTACATTTAAACGCATACATTTACTTGTAACTGATCAGGACATAACTATGTTTAATTTGCGATAATAATTATTATTCTTACTGCGAAATAAATACATTTACAGGAACTCGTTTTAGAACAACTAACTCATGCAAATACATGTATTTCGCCAAAACGCACGACTAATATTTTGACGTCATCAGGTTGCGGCCCGTATACGACGTATACACCAAGTATACGCATCTCGGAGGACCAGGTCCAGCTCCCCCGCCCCCCATGCTCCCTAACAAGCTACCGATCAGTAGTGTCTCGGATTTTCACTCATGAAATATAGGAACCCTAATTGAACCAAAAGTTGTACCCCCTCCCCCCATACGTGAGCTATATATGCGCCCAAGCCTCTTACTGTCAGGTAGACGTTCCAATGGATATATTTTATAATGCATTTCGTTAATATTATTTGATACCCATATCAGTACACAAAGTCTTGCCTTTGTAGTTATAACAGTTTCTGATATATCAATAAATGACACGCGCGGACAAACGTCTGTCGAATTACGGTATATTTTCAGTTGTTATTGATTAGTAACCTAATATAACAATACAGTAAATATACTAGACATTAGGCAGGATTTTTACTTGACGTTTCAACACTGGCTGCTTCTGTAATTCAACATATTAAAAAATTCATAATCTTCAACTTTCGTTCAGTTGTTTTACGTTTTAGCAAGCACTAACAAAACTATTGTTTAGAATTGATTGATTGATTTACTTCACATATGTTCCACTTTATTATTTAGAACTTCAACGTCGTTTACATTTTACATAATCCGGTTGGAGCATTCCATGAACTCAAAATATTACATGTCGATTCAAATACACGAGTATCATACGTACAACCATCGGGGTGGAAAATGCACATTGTTACATCCAATTGTATTTCTATTATGTCGCTTTGATTTATTACAAGGCATCCGTGGTTAATTACACTGTCCAACAATGGTTTTGTTAAAAGTAAAATTTCAACGGTTCTTTATGTTTTGCCACCTGCTGATTCCGAAAATGAAGTCAGAAATTGTCAATCACCCACCATTTTATTGTAACAATAAATATATAATTCTGCATTATTATTGCAGCATGCAGTCCATAATAAGCTGATTGGTAGGCAATATTTAAAATATTTTTATGTCTTTGCTCCAACAATACACTAGTAACTTTAGGCCATTGATGTCTGTATGAATGTAGTGAATTGCATAATGATCCTGATTTTGTGGGGAGTGTTTCAACAACTGAACCTCACTTAATAACTGAAGAGAATCTTAACGATTTAGTTTGAGATCTAGAGTTAAGTAAGGATAAAGCAGAACTGCTTGCATCGCGATTAAAAGGATGGCATTTATTGGAGAGCGACACTAGATTTTCTTTTTCAGGCAACGCCAAAAATACTTTGTAGATATGTATGCTGAAGATAAGGACCTTGTTTCCTGTTGTAACATCGATGGTCTATTAGAGTGACTCGATATTGTCCATAAAAGTGAAGAATGGAGTTTGTTTTTAGACTCTTGGAAAACAAGTTTGAAAGGAGTTGTACTGTACAATAGAAATAAATATCCAAGCATTCCCGTAGCATATTCCTGGGGCATGCAGGAAAGTTATGAAAACATGAAACTGTTAACAAATATCCAGTACTGTAAATACTCTTGGCAGATATGTGGAGATTTGAAAGTTATTGCTATACTCTTGGTATTGCAACTAGGGTACACCAAATTATGCTGTTTCCTGTGTAAATAGTACAGCAGAGATAGAAAAAATCATTATGTTAAAAAGAACTGGCCGCAGGACAGGAGAATGTTGTTCATCCACCACTTGTAAGTCCAGAGAAAATCTTACTGCCTCCTCTCCACATAAAGCTTGGTCTGATGAAGAATTTTGTAAAAGGAATGGACCGTGAGGGTAGTGGATTTATGTTCCTCAAAGAGAAGTTTCCGCGAATTACTGAGGCGAAACTAAAAGAGGGAATATTTGTTGGCCCTCAAATCAGGAAACTAATGAAAGATAATGGTTTTGAAAAGAGCCTAAATGAGCTGGAATTGGCTGCTTGGCTTGCTTGCAAGTCAGAAAATTACAGAGAACTTGTCAGTAATTTGATTCAGAACTATCATGCTCTGGATCCGAAGATACACTTTTCAAGACCCCCACCTCGATTTCTTCCCGCAAAACCTTGGGACAATGAGCGAGGAACATGGAGAACGTTTCCACCAGGAAATTGGTGAAATGGAAAGGCGCTACCAGGGAAAATGGACTCCAAATATGTTGGCAGATTATTGCTGGACATTAAAAGTGATGTTACTCAGGCAAAGTACAGCCGAAAATCAAGTTCGAAGACATTCTAGATATGCCATTGTAAATAATGTTGCATCGTATCACTATAAAGCTATATAAGATTTGTATGTACCTGATATTTTGCATGTACTCTGTTACTCAAATTTCATGGGTGATGGAAAAATTCTGTAATTAGATTTGAAATCAGCACATCAAATTCAATTAGAATCACCCACAACTTATCTTTTAACAGACAAAAACTTCAATTTTGTTGGACAGTGTTATTGAAGTTTACAAGTTTATTTGTTCAAGAGTCAAGTCGACTTAGGGGAATAAAGTTTTGGTCGAAATATTCTGACTTATTTAAATCTAATAAAATAGGTTTTACATTTATCTCATAAATCTTTACATATTTCAATGCGTGTTTATTAATATTTGAGCTTCAAAAACGGAAGAAATTTGACAAATTACTGAAAGAATCCTTTGTCAACAAGAAATATGAAAGACATGGACAACTGAACCGGAACTCTGATTTTTTCAGTTTCCTGCAAGAACTGCAAATATGTGAAATATTCCATGAAATAGTCTCGAAAGAACTAGAAGTAAGCAAAAATCAATTTTCACTGTAAATGATCAAGAGGGATTGGATTAAATCGAATGAATTGAGCCACAAGAGGATTCCTCGTGAGTCTTTCAATCGGCATCAAAGTAGACAAACCTGAGAAGATGATAAAATAAAATAAATCATTCTAAAATAACTTGTATACATAGTGTTTAAAATAAATAAACTTTCGTAATCAGTACATTACTTGCATATTCTATTAAGTCCTACATTATTCATATCGTTAAAGGATCCCTTCGCTCTCTCACTAGACCAGCTTCCCCGTGACAACGAAATGAAAGCTTTGTAACATCTGATCCACACGGTTTGGATATAATACTAGGGCAATTCGGAAAAAGAACTCCGTTTGGTTATCAATGACAGACACTCTTAGATACAAAACTTTTATTATACACATTAGAAATGTACATTACATTACTTTTCGACATAATCACCATTCAAATTGAGGCACTTGTCATAACGTTTTACAAGGTTTGAAATTCCTTCTGCAAAAAAATTTCCCGCCTGGGAATGAAGCCACTCTCTAACAGCACCGTGAAGCGCATTGTCATTGTCGAAGCGTTGCGACGCAAGCCACTGTTTCATGTGCCTGAAGACCAATTGTGTGACTCTGTTAGTGTTGTGGACACGGGTGTCATTAGCTGGAACAATGTTGTATGTATTTGCTCGGCGCCAAATCTGGGCTATAGGGAGGATGATCAAAAACATCCCAACGGAACTGCTCCAAAAGTTCTTGTGTGTGTCCGGCGGTGTGCGGGCGAGCATTATCGTGAACCAACACCCCGCCGGAAGTCAGCATCCCCCGACGCTTGTCAATTTCATTGCTGACTACAGATGGGCGCCCACTTCTTGCCGCATCATGCACGTCAGTTCGTCCATCTTTAAACATACGACCATTCACGTGTGACACCTTCACTCATCACGTTTGGTCCGTAAACATTGCACAGTTCGCGATGAATCGCAGCTGTCGAAAGTTTTTTCGCACACAGAAATCGTATTACGGCACGAACTTCACATTTGGCGGGATTTTCTATTGTAGCGTTCATTTTCAATTGTTGTAGCGGACGAGTCAATTGCAACACAACCTTCTTTCACTTCTCACTGCCTGCTGCACTACTGCGCACAGCGCGACAAGACTGACGTCGCTATCCCGGGCTATTTCACTCACATGCGCAAACGGAGGTTTTTTTCCGAATTGCCCTCGTATGAGTGAAAGATTTGCCACTGCCAGTCAATTATGACAACCTATTCCCACAGGTAACTAGCGTCATGTAATAAGACATTGTTGATATTGGCGGACCAATGACTTTATCGGCAAGCTTAACTATCTTTCCCAGCTTCACATATTGACAAATTATTTATGGTCACAAATGGGAAATAAGTAGTGCGGAACAGCTACGTTCTTCCGTGAGGGGAGAAATTTCCTTATTTCATATTCCAACTCTATTAAACATTTCAAACGTTTTTACCACAATACCAGGTTATTCAAAAAGAGAGAGCAGATTTCAAATGTTTATTTCTCACGAACTATAAAAGACAGAAACATGTGCCATACATCAATGGATAGAGAAAGGTTCAAAGTTTTATTGTTGAAAGTTTTAATGTATGCACTCAACATGAGCACCATGTGTTGCCCGGCAAACATCAAAATGGTACTCTATTTCTTGCCACACACGAATTAACTGGTCCCTAGTTATTGAATTGATAGCTACAACAATTTGATGTGTCAGATATTGAAGAGTAGCAGGCAGAGGTTGAACTTTGTCTTTGATGTATCCCCACAGATAATTCACGTTGCACTTTAACAATGGATTCACTTCGCAAACAGCAGAACACAAAACGACTTCTCCTGTGGCGTCGCCATTTTACCTGTAAAGAAAAAAACGCCGTTGCAGGTATTGAATGGAACTAATAGGCAGGATTATAAAACTTTGGACCTTCCTCTATCCATTGATGTATGGCACGTGTTTCTGTCTTTTATAGTTCGTGAGAAATAAACATTTAAAATCTGCTCTCTCTTCTTGAATACCCTTGTATTGTGGTAAAAACGTTTGAAATGTTTAATAGAGTTGGAATATGAAATAAGGAACGGTTCAGAAATTTCCCACCTCACGGAAGAAACTTTTTATCTTTTATAGTTTGTGAAAAATACACATTTGAAATTGCTCTTTCTTTTTTAATAACCCTGTATTATCTAATAATGTAATGAAGAAAGAAAACTGTATATATTGTTTGAGAGCAACTTCAATATTCATATAATTAGTGTTTGCTTAGGGAAGATATTGCATGAATTGATTGTACGAGTAGTTTCTAAATAAATATTATATTTCAAAAACATCGTATTAGGGAACTCATATGCAGCATTGAATGCTTGATTCTCTATTAACCTTTCAGTAGCACTAACATATTTATGGAGATTATGTCCTTCATCATTAGTGAAAACTAAGATTTGTAATACAGTGAAAAGTGTGTGTCAAATCTAAGAAGTACTGATATTTTGTGATATTATGTTCTATCACGTGAAACAAACCTGATGTTGCAGCAAAGGTACTTCTTAGAAGCAACACGCTTGCTTTCATCCCAGCCACGTATTCTATCGCAATTGCGAGACACACCTCCAAGTATCTGTACCGGCGGTAGGTACATGTGCCATTGTTTTGTTTACGCCCTCACACGTCGTCTGCACAATGCGTGATCGGATGAGTGTAATTATCTCTACTGTTTGAGATAAAGACCTACTTGACAATTACTACAATGAAATGTCTTGACAATGTCGATAATGATTGAATCTACGTATTTCAAGTGCTGGATAAAAATAAAGTACTTTTTTTTAATGTTACAAGGTATAAATACTACGAACTCGTGAGTGAGAAGTCATCCTGTCTCAACATGTGGAAGTCAGCAGCTTTCTTCTTGTTCCTGGTCTGCTCTGGTCGCTTTGCGGGTAAGATTTCCATGAGGATTCTATATTTCTCACGACTTTATTTCTTGCAATTTTAGATTAATTCATATGCTCAAATAGACTACATCAATAATATATATTTCACTAGTACTTGAAATTAACATCCACTGTGAAGTTAGAATACTAGTTTTCTCTTTATTTCTCGTTTGTGTTTTTAAGATCACATTATGCTCAGGTAGATTAAACGTGAATAGACCTACAGTATAAAGTGGGATCCGCATCACTATGTTCCTCCAACGGAAATGAAATCTAAGACCCCTTGATTACAATGAAAGACGTTACCACTATACTATCTTACTTTTCCAGTATTTAGTATGTAATGATTCTGATCTAATTCTAACAGTTACAAATAGATCCATATAATGCATATAATGTTACGTTTTTGTGCTTCTATGGACAGATTTGTGGAGATATTAAATATCCTATGATAGAACCTTGTATTTCCCTTAGCCTATTATATTTTATGTTTGTATCTACAGCAGTTAGCAGCAAATCACAAACAGATTTGTTAACATCCCAGACATGTGAACTGAATAAACGTTATTACTTTCAAAATTAGATAAATATTTTGCATATTTATCGGTACGCCAAATTACGCGTGTATGTAGTCTGATTTAGTTACGGAATATAGAAGGTTAGACATGTATTGATTGTTCGCTACAATTGTTTTACCACTCTATCAATGGAGAGACGCTTCTATCCTTCAATTTATATTCGTGTATATTTAATAGATTTAGATTCTGGACAAAAAACAGATGAATGCTCCACCAAAACAACATTCAAAATTCTTTATACTCGGAATATTTCATACTTATATCTGGAATCGTTTCTGGTACATCGCTTCATAACAGTTTACTCATTGAAAACTTTCAATGGGATGATTCTCATAAGATTATCCACTTAATTAATTTATTAGTATTTGCAATAATGTCAGTTCGCCTTTATAGGACGGTAAAATATATGTAGTATATAAATTAAAAGTTTATGAGATATATATATATTTCCTTAACCTAATTAAAATAATACTGAAATTGAAGATGGTTTTTAACATTAAGCAAATCTACTGTAGTTACATACGGATGTTATGTTACAACTTTACCTCACAAATGTATTTCAGCCGCGCAGTACGACTACGCAGAGGTCCTGGGGAAGTCGTTCCTCTTCTACGAGGCGGAGAGATCCGGAAAACTCCCTGCAGACAACAGGATCCCCTGGAGGGGAGACTCCGCACTCAACGACAAGGGACAGAACGGGGAGGACCTCACAGGGGGATACTACGATGGTAAGTTAACACTTTACGATACAATAGAATATATTATTCTCATATGTTTAATGTTTCTACTTTCTTCAACAATTCAGAAAATAGAAGTAACACTAAATTTACAATCAGTACCTTGTAATAATTTACAAATGCCTGATTTGCTTTGCCAGTAAATATTATATACCTTCTGGTGAATAATTTTAAAGGAGAACATTTAAATTGCACGTGTGGAATAGTCCTCTTAACAATTTTTTTAAGTCTCTTTTCGGAGCACAGTTCATCTTTATCCTAAAAGTATAATTTTATTTTCCCTTTAGCTGGTGATCACGTGAAATTCGGCTTCCCAATGGCCTACTCAGTGACAGTTCTCGCGTGGGGATACCTCTCCAACAAGCAGGCTTACGATGCAGCAGGTGTGTATCCATTCACTCAACAGGCTGGATTCAATTAGTATACTTCAAAACATATTTATTATACGAAAATATAATAGTATACAACAGATTATGAACTTCAAGTAATGTATTCACTACATTGGCCGCGGTCTCTTTATCTTATTCACAACGTCCATTCTTCTAATGAGGGATCTCTTGCATTAAAAAGTTTCACAATGAAAATGTAATAACATTGCGTTCAAAAAGGTATTGAAATACTCATAAAATTATGTTATTTACATTCTGTTTTCCTTCATCAAACATCTTTTGATTCATGCATTGTACTTCGAATTTGAAGGTTGCCTTAACGTGAGTTATAATTTTATGCAGGTCAAACCCAATACTTGAAGGCAGCTCTCAAGTGGGGCACTGACTACTTCATCAAGGCCCACGTCAGCGCCAACGAGCTCTACGGACAAGTAGGAGATGGCAACACTGACCATGCCTACTGGGGAAGGCCAGAAGACATGACCATGGAGAGACCAGCCTGGAAGATCGACACTTCCAACCCAGGTAAACTCCTAAATCCATACCTTTAGGATGTACTACATCAGGATACACTCTCTTCTTGAATTAGTCTCAATTTCCTATGCCCATTGCTGTCACCGTTAGTAACAAGCTGCATCCTGACTCGCAGGTTCCGACCTGGCCGGGGAGACGGCTGCAGCCCTCGCGGCCACCTCCATCGCCTTCCAGGACTCCGACGCTGGTTACGCTTCCACCCTGCTGACCCACGCCAAGCAGCTCTTCGACTTCGCCAACAACTACAGGGGCAAGTACTCCGACGCCATCCCCAACGCCGCTTCCTTCTACAGGTGAGTCCTGCTTTCATTTACTAATAAAACTCAAGTTGTCGTCAAATTAATTTTCCGGACATTTATGCTATATATTTGAAACACTGATTAGGGTACGTTCCCAAATAAGAGTAATGTAGATATCAATTCACTAACAGCAAACGTATCTGTTCCTGGTTTTCTATTACTATTAAATCTCAAATTAACTTATCCTGATATGAATTTTGCAAACATTTTTGTTAGATGTTTAACATGCTGATTAAAGTTCTTTTCCGCTGAGATAAATTTAGAAAGCAATGTCCTCACACGCAACTTCTCTTTGCTTAGCTCCTACGACTACAAGGACGAACTGGTGTGGGCAGCCGCGTGGTTGTACAAGGCCACCAACGACCAGAGCTACTTGGACACAGCCGAGAGCCTCTACAACGAGTTCGGACTCAACTACAGGCCACAAGACTTCGGTTGGGACAGCAAGGTTGCAGGAGTTCAAGTAAGTAGGAATATACCAAATTGTCTTTGTCTTTGTCATATAAATGTGAAGAAGAGCCAACGTAGAAATATATACTTCATATGACTTGAAAGATTTGTTCTGTAAGAATTAGATGAAGGAACTAATAACCTACATTAAAACACAATTTATTGCCCGTAGTTAGTTATACTGGAGGTTGTCTTTCCATGCTTCGTGTCTGAAAATATTTCGCAATCTTATGGGAGACAAAACAATATTTATTTTTATGAATATATTTTATATCTAATTCTTTATAGATTCTTCTGGCTGAGCTGACAGGTGGCAGCGAATACAATACGAGGGCCCAGGACTTCTGCAGCTACATGGTCAACTCCCAGCAGAGAACTCCTAAGGGACTGGTCTACCTCAGCCAGTGGGGAACTCTAAGATACGCAGCCAACGTCGCTTTCCTGTGCTTGGAGGTAATTAATATAATTCGTTTTTACATATGGTATACAATATGTATACAGTCAACACATAGTATATTGTTTTCCAAGATGGCAAACTTTAAGAGTAGTAATGTAACCAAAATGTTTAAAGTAGATTTTGAGGATTTTGGAATTTTAAAATCTGATCGTCAGTATAAACTTACTATGATGGAAAACTACCACGAATAATGTAAGCTTGAAACATGTGCTTGAAGTGGAAATTCGCAGCTGGGGGATGCTTTACCAAGTTTTGTAATTGGTTGAATGACGCCTGTATGGTTCAGTATGGAAACGATGCAGTAGGTGGAGAAATGTATATGCAAATTATTCTAACTAAGAGATGCTACATAAATATTTTCAAATGTGGAATAGATTGACCCGTGTTTGAACACTGCTTCAAATATAAATGGAAATTGTGTAAACAAGGGACTATTCACCATTGAATTAAATAATATAATTTCTTCATGATTGTTGATAATTAATTTGTAGCCTGTTTGAAGAGGTTTGTCTCGTATTTACACACATTTATGAGCATCACAGATAGAGTGGATAATTTACGATACATTCTGTATTTATTATCTTGATCTGTATTATATCTATCCACATATTTCCCAGACCGCCAACCAGCTGCAGATCGACACTAGCGCCAACCAGCAATTCGCCAAGAGCCAGATCGACTACGCCTTGGGATCCGCTGGCAGGAGCTACGTCGTTGGATACGGAAACAACCCTCCCACTCACGAACAACACAGAGCAGCGTAAGTAGAACTTCCTAAGTTTCATAATCATTTCAATAGGTGTTCAACGGCTCTGCTTTTTTAGAGAAATATATCACTAGAACACATCCAAAGTTAAATCTCTGTTTCATATTCCTGTTCATGTAGTCCGCACATGATATGAATACGGCAAAGACTGCTATAGTTTTATCTAAAACTAACTTTATTATATAATAATTATTATTATTACAATTAATATTAAGTCCTGAGTGAAGAAAGTAAATATATAATTCGGTTCTTTCTAGATCCTGCCCCGACCGTCCAGCCACCTGCGACTGGAACACCTTCAACGGTGCCCAGGCCAACTACCAAGTCCTGAACGGTGCCCTGGTGGGAGGCCCTGACCAGAACGACAGTTACGACGACGTGAGGAGCGACTACGTCCACAACGAAGTGGCCTGCGACTACAACGCCGCCTTCACTGGCGCCCTGGCGGCCCTCAGCAACCTCAAGCTCAAGGGGGTCCTCTGAGCGAACTCTACTGACGGACATTCAAGTGGAACTCAAACTGTACATTTTGTATTCAGTTGTAATATATGCAAATTTTAACTACCAATAAAGAATGAAACTAACAATTTAATGTATTTGTTGCACATCTCAGGATTGCATGAATTATAACTAATTCAAAACCTACCTATGAGTGATTAGTTACCAGTTAACCTAACGTCTCTTCGATCAAACGTGACATACACTCTTCCTAGCTTGGGAATATACCCAAATAGATTAGGATTAAATAGTTTTGCTTCTCGCCTCGAAATCTGGAGGTTGACAGTAGGGCACTACGGTAAGTTTAATTTGCGCAGAAATTATTGAAGTGGAAATATTCTGATTAATTTGGTTTGTTTTTGTGTCCGAATGGAAATTACCAATGAAAATCAGCACTTTTGAAATTTTTCTAATGCTATTGACCAGGGAAAACTAAGTGATCCCATTAGATCCAGTCGTTCTCAACTGTTTTAAACAAAATATTATATTTGTGAATAAGCCTAGACATAATCAGACTAATATTCTCTATGATTATGCAATTATTTATTTCTTAATATTAAATTTCAAGAGTGTAATTTAAAAAAAATAGAAAACTATTTACAAGTAAAATTGTTAGAATCGGGGCATTCACTTCTAAAAAAAACTATTTTACCGGACCGCGGGCACACGCAGGTTGAAAACCACTGCTCTATAGAAGCTTTGGGGACATCGTCAGTCCCAATAGTTCAATTGATTACTATTGTTTATTTTTCAGTGCGTCTGTATGTTGAGCACCCTTGTATGTCGTAACGTCGATCAGATTTCTATGCCATGGACTTTCCACCACATTTCTACTTATTAATGTCTATCGCGTGAAGCTCATGGGTTGGCGATAGTCATGGAAGAAGAATCGCAAATCATATCCGTTCTAGAATTTCTCGTGAGGACGAATTTGTTTTGTTCTCACCTGTTAGTTTCATTGGAGGTGCTTAAGGTGGCGTTAAAACAGGAATTCAAATTACTAAGCTAATTGAAGACTAAAATTGGTAAACAAATTTAAACAAAGTGCCACAATAATTCAAACACCGTTTTCCACGTTAAACTGTGAAATGTGCCATGCTTTATAATGTGGTAAACGTGCAATGTGGCTGGTAGTCCGCTAAGTAGTTCAAAGGGCGTGTAAAGAGGTTACTAGTGTGAACGTTCTTACGGGCTGATGTGCGGAACCATGCGATTTCCCAACACTTTGGCTTTTGGCACTTACAACGTTTACCTCCTTTAGTCCTCAATTAAGAAATCCTGGCATACAAGGGGTGCAGCAATTTTAAATTGAAATAAGCTGTTGTTTTTCGAACGAACTGGGATAAAATAAATTGTGGAGTAAGAGTAAGTGTTCCGTCTTAATAAAATAACTTTGACTTATGTTTGATTCGTTCCCCAGTTCTGGTTCTCTCTAGAATACACTAAAGAATGTATAAAGTAATTATTACAACATATTTCCACTGCATTACTAAAGAAGACTACACACTTACTATATTTTATTCAATAAAGAACGTCCTTTGCAGTTCTTCATAACTACCAAGTGTTCTCAAAGTGTTAAGTAATGATTGAACAGTATATCTATATATCACTGCTCACAATGATAACACCATTAAGTCTTGTATCCATGATTACCAAAAATCCAATATGCTGACCAAGGCAGAATTTATTTTATTTAAAACATAAACAAAACCTTCTAGCAAGGTCTTCTTCAGACTCTACACTAAATACAAATGAGAGATAAAATGTTTCCAATTTTTTGTTACTGCTCAAATATCTACAGCAAACCGTTAATGCAATTGTGATAGTTAATATACTCATATATTCTTAAAAGTTTGTAATGATGTGACATGTTTAATTGTTACCCCCTTTCTTTCCAGCAATGAACTCAGAGTTCGTGCATGAAAGCAACAATGCTGCTACAGAGGCCTGCAAGGAGCAAGACAAAAGCGCCAGTAAGTTTTGCAATCCGAAGACCACATTGTTATCTTCTTCTTTCACCTTAAATATCTTCCTCCCAGCCGCAAAGAATTCAACCACAGATTCCTCTTTCCAGAATTCTGTTAACACTGATTCCACAGATACGTCGATGACTCGTTCGAAAGCTCTGGTGAAGGGAGAACCGCGTCTTAAACGAAACACTCGCGGTAAACTTCGAATCCTTTCCGACATGATGTGATACAACGGTTTTCCATATGAATCCGTCAGGTTAATGCTTCTTGCGGCGTAATTTGTGAAGATCAACGAAGCAAATATCGCGTACTTATCAGAGTTCATCTGCTCGTAAAAGCTGTGATTCATTGGTTGCCGTCTCGCAAAGAGAGCTTTCCACTTATCATCTTCAAATTCTGCCAATGCTTCCTTTGCTGTTTCGACACCGACTATAGACATGTTGGAGTGGAGAAGATCATCAAATACATCAATTAGTGGATGCATCTTCTGATATGTTGTGAAGCCGAAGAGAGAGCTTTGGTACCCTGTGTTGAGTACCAAGCAGCAAAATACAAGAACAAGATGGATTTAAACGAAAGGGTCTGTGGTAATTTAAGAAGTGAGATTCCCAATACAACAGATAGGTTTTGAAAAAATGTCGATTGAGTATTTAGGAATGTTTCTTCCTTTAGAACCTTCGACATGAGTTTCATGATGGCTGAATTAGAGGTGTATGATAGCGCAAGCAATGACCAGCAGACCAACTGGAAAGGAAATGTTATGTTCATCCAGTATGGATAAGGAGTTGGTAGAGGAACTACAAAACCATACAAGAAGAAACTTCTAGATAACACATCGTCAAAGACAAGACTTTGAACAGGAAACGCGACTAAAGTAAGAATCACGAACCTTCAGACCCTCTGTAAACAACCGTCTCACTTCGAGTAACGTATCACTCAGCGCCAGCTGTTCGTGAATGGTGCGGCCATCATCTGCTGCTCACTCGCAACCTTTAATTTTACGTAACATGGAAAAACGTATTCTTATTTTAACTGATAATCTACACATTGAAGTATAATAAATTTTCTACAAGTGATTAAATACGTGTTCTTGTTCAAGAATGAACATATTTTTCTACGCCAAAAGTCCGATTTATCTGACACTGGGTTAACACAGTGGTATTCAACGTGGGGAACTCGAACCCCTGGGGGTACGCGAAGACTTTTTAGGGGGTACGCACAATTTAAAATAATTATAAATAATGAAAACTGTTTCTGACAGAGATAACTTGAAAATGTAATAAAGGGAAGCAAAGAAAATAGACATTTCTTTGTCAACATTTTCCTCAAAGTAAATATAAAAAGGGGTCGATTTAGGATTTCATGTTACTCTCCCCACCCCACCGACCACCAGACTAAAGGATTCTAACTCTGTTTTATTATTATGCTCAGAACTTGTATTATCCTGATTTATACGAAACGCTGAACATTGCTGTGAAAATAGTCAACTTAATCAAGTCGCAGGCATTGAACTCCCGTATTTTCAAAAAAAATGGGCGAGGAGATGGGATCCGCACACATTCAACTGTTTATGCACACCGAGGTGCGGTGGTTATCGCGAGGACGCGTATTGACTCGCCTTTTTGAACTGAAAAATGAGGTAAAATGTTTCCTTTCAAAATTAAAATCCGATCTGGTGACGTTTTTTTGCCAACTGGCTTACTTGACGGATATATTCAACAAATTTAACGATCTCAATCTTCAACTCTAAGGCTTCCACAAAAATATTTTTAAAGCCCGTGAGAAAGTTAAGGGATTTTATAAGAAAGTATTACTTTGGATTGATTGCGTTAATGAAGGAAATATTGCAGTTTTTCCAACTGTGTTGGAATATTGTGAACAAAATGATGTCAGTATTGCTGGTGAACTTCTGAAAATAATCAAATTCCACCTAGAAAATCTCAGGTTACAGTTTTTGAAATACTTTCCAGAAATTGAGAAAGACGATAACACACAAGATTGGATTACAAATCCGTTTTCCACCACCGCCATCAATTCCTCTGATCTTCCTGTAAAATTAAGAGAAAGTCTGCTGGAAATGTCAACTGATAGATAGATCATGAAATAAAATTCAAAAACGTGTCTATTTGCGAGTTCTGGTGTTACGCACGCAAAGAGTATATTGAACTTAGTGACACTGCCATCACACGCCTTCTTCCCTTCCCCTCCACTTATTTGTGTGAGCAGGGTTTTTCTGCATTGACAGCCATCAAAACGAAACACAGAAATCGCCTGAATCCAGAATCACCACTGATACTCGCACTAACGAAGATTCAAACACGAATCGAGGAGCTGGTGTGCAGAAAACAAACTCAGCCATCTCATTAACAGATAAGAAATATTAAAGTTCATAATATATTTTTGCTATACCCGTAATTTTCCTTTACTTATTTTATAATTCTCCTTTTTATAATAAAACTGTATTATTTAATAGGTAATGATTTGCATAATTTATTTTAGATGTAGTTATGTATAATCTGAATTAAGGATAACTCGGGGAAAGGGGGAATACATGCTTGAGTGGATTTTTTTTAAGGGTACGCGGAGAAAAAATGTTGAATACCACTGGGTTAACAGATCCCCCTTCCCCCTCCTCTCTCAGTATGACAGCGCCAAAGTTATACAAGAGAGTGAGAGATTCGTTTCAGTAAATTCAAGCCTTTTGGTTTTCTTGCTTCCTCTTCCACCAAATTATTGCCCAACATTCTTGACATGTGGAGTATTGTTTTCTCCTTTGTGCAAGAAATTACCGCCAGTTTTTAGCAGAAGCTAAACAAAGATAAGCCGGGAATAAAAAGAGATTGTTTATCTTTCTCTCGGTTTCTCTTACAGTCGAAAACAAGAAGACGACAACAAGCACATTATTTACGCACGTCTCATGCAAGTAATGTATTTTCTTACCTTGATTCAGCAGTTCCTTTTTGAACTTGAGGCATTTTCGGATCTAGACATCATCCTGTCAGAGTACGGTCTGTCAAATTTGCTTCCCAAAAAGGAACTCAGCGTGGCACAAGAGACGATTTAACGTCGGCTGCTAAAATTGGGGAGATCGTCATCAATCATCACTATCAACATCTTCCCCACAGTGGACAGGACGGCTCTTTGATTGAATGAAAACGAAAGCACCTCTCGTTGTATTGCCTTCCTTCCTTCTTCTTTGTTTGGCACACACCGCCTATGAGCGATTTCTTGCCAGGGGTCCTATTTGATTTGTTATGAGAAAGTTTGTTTACATTCCAAGTGTCTGTTTGTTTATGTTACAATGTTGTTCTTTCGTGCAAAGCTGTACAGTATCCACATGACATCAGACCGTGGCTCGTAGAGTAGAGTCGAAAGGGACATCGGAAATGGAATACCCACACGGTGTAACTGTTTGTAAAGTACATTGCGATGTTGTTGTCGAATTGGGCATTGTAAGAACAAATGTGTGATTGATTGAATAGGTTCTCCACACGGACAGGAAGTTGCAGGCACGGTATATGAACTGGGATGTATAACAACGTGACCTGTACGCATTCGCATGGTAAACACTAAAACTGCACGGGGTAGGTTAATGTGTTGAAACCAAGGACGTTTATTGCCGACTTGTGCATGCCATCTATATGTATTGGTATTGAGGAGTTGCTGGGTGCACCAATCGTCCCATTGTTGTTCTACTTTGATTTTTACCCGTGGGAGGAGGTCAGTGTACGGCAGGCGCATCGGGGTAACAGTTTCTTTCGTTCTTGCTTGTTTAGCCATTACATCAAAGCGATCTTGATATTTATTGAGGTCACTGTGAGCGCGAATATATGTGAAGGTCGCTGACAGACCCTGCTGTTGAAGTTCTAACATGATTCGGAGAATAAGATAAGGAAATACCGTTAATTTATATGCTGCCCGACCTGTTCGTGCTAAAGTTTGAAGTACGCTCAATGCGTCCGTAAGAATTAACGAATGATCGATTCGTAACTGCAGGGCAAATTGTAATGCTTTATAGATAGCATAACATTCCGCCGAGAATATCGACATATCGGATGGGAGGGAAAATTGTCGGGTGATGTTATGAGATGGTACGTAAAAAGCACAGCCCACACCGTCTGCAGACTTCGATCCGTCAGTATAAATAAAGGTTGATGTGGGCCACAATTCTCGATAATTTTCATGTCTGCCATGATCTTCATATTGTATCTCTACTCGGGGTTCTGTGGGAATATTCAGTTGATATACAAGCGGGTCCGGATGGGTAAAAGTTTGGTGGTAAGCGTCAGGGTCAATGTTATAACATTGTAAGAAAAAAAAACGTTTTGTGGGGGGAGGGGGGGTCGGGAGGCCAAACCATTGTCGTTGAATCGCAAATGTTTTATTAAACGGATGAGCGTGTCGCGCCCACGATTTAAACAAATATTGCACAGTGAGTTTGATGCGTCTGTGTGACAAAGAAGATTCATTGCTTTCTAAATATACACTAACATTGGGACTAGACGGCATGAGGCCTAGACATGTACGTAAGGCTCGTCGTTGTAATACGTCGATAGACGTAAGAAGTTTTGGATTGGCTCCACCATAAGCTGGTGCTGCATAATCAAATAATGCACGAAAACAATTTTTATAAAATAATAGCATTGTATGGGGGTGTCCTCCCCACTTGGTCGTGGAAATGCAGCGGAGTAAATTAACAATTTTTAAACCCTTTTCCTTGAGATATTGTATATGCCTTGTCCAATTCAGTTTCCTATCAAAGTATACACCCAGGTATTTGACATTGTCGACTACTGGAATGTGCTGAATTTCTGTGATATTGTTTGGGTAACTGCTCATTTTTCTCGAGTTAAAAATTATGATTTTGGATTTCGGAATGGATATAGTGAGTCCTAAGGTATCTAAGTGATCCGTAAGAATTGGAACTGTTTTCTTTAGAGCGAGTAAGCCTTGCGTGGCGTCAGGGGTGCATTTATAGCAGCACAAATCGTCGGCGTATTGTAACAATTTAAAGCCGTGCATATTTAGGTGATGTATTTGGTGGGTATAGATATTAAAGAGTAGGGGGCTAAGGGGCGAACCCTGAGGGATTCCCGTGCGAGCTATACGGGGGCCTTCCAACCTATCTTCAAACCAGAATTGTAAATTTCGTTCGTGATATAAATTCCAGATTATGGTCCCTACTATGGGGTGTATGTTTAGTTGTACCATCATTTTATATAAGATCGGGATGTGAACTGCATCATAAGCATGTTCTATGTCAGTGAATAGGCCAAAGCAATAATCATGAGTAATCTGGCTATTTTGGATTTCAACTGTTAGGGTAGCTATGGCATCTTGGCTTCCATGTTGCATGCGGAAACCCATTTGTGTTGGCGAAAAGAATTTATTCTTTTCCAACGCCCAATTAATACGATGTTGAAATGTTCGTTCGAAAAGTTTGGCAACTACTGGTATTAATACTATTGGTCGGTATGACTTTACCTCCGCGGGAGGTTTGTTAGGTTTTAATATGGGGAGGACTATGTGATGACGCCACTCGATAGGGATTTGTCCTGTGCGATAAACGGTGTTGAATATGTGAACAAGTAATTGTATACCTTGCTGTGGCAGATGTTTGAGCATGTCATAGGTGATACCGTCATATCCCGGGGAAGTGTTCGGCACGATTTCTAAAATTTGTTGTATTTCGGTGGCATTAACAGCCGGGAAATCGGCAGTGAAATCGAAATTCTGTGCAAAGGATATTGCCGCTCTTGCGCATACAGAGGGTGGCGTGAGGAGTTGCATAAATTCTGCTTCCCACTGTCTATCGAGATTTTTCCGTTTTGGGGGGGCCGGGTTCCTAATAGAATGAAATTTATGCCATATGGAACTAAGACTATCTGTGCAATCGAGTGAATTACAGAATGAATGCCACGCTTCTCTTTATGCTTGTAAATATATTTTCTTCGCCTTAGCTTGCAGTCGCCTAAGTTCGATTTTCTTCCCCGGCGAGGGGTTTCGTTCGTATCGTTTTAATTGATTTTTTTTTTTTGACATTTTATTGAAGCACAGTCGCGGGTCCACCAACTGAGGGAAGGAAATTTAATTGGGCTACTATATTGGCTTCGATGGGTACTATTGTCTATTGCAATGGTAATCATACGGAGGAAATTGTGATATGGTATGTTTCCGTCATTGTGGGGAGTTGTTTGATCATAAATGCTTGTAAATTGTGCTTTAAATGCGTCCCATTTTATGGAAGCTTTGGTCCAACGTTTCACCGGAACCGACCCCCTATTGTCTCGCAACAAGTATGTGGAAAACGATCGACGGGCTATAAGTAAAATGGGGGAATGATCACTGCCACGGAGATCTTGTTCCTTTACCCAATGAAAACTGTGATATAATCGGGGAGAAGTAATTGTGAGGTCAATACAGGAGGGTCGGTTACCATTTAAGGGATAATGAGTGGGGCTGCCGTCATTAAAAAGTATAAACCGGTTGTGTGTAATCCATGCATCTAAAGTTTTCCCCAAACGGTCCGCGTACGTATGTCCCCAAGAGGGGTGATGGCCATTAAAGTCTCCGAGAATGAGGTAGGGGCCCGGAGCAAGGGTTATGATCTCTTGTAACTCGTGAAAACGGATTCTTTGGGAGGTATTTGAGGAGGGAATGTATAAGGAAAAGATAACTATATTGCGGCCATTAAGGTTGACTCTGATAGCCACTATCTCGAGTTGGAAGGTCTGAACGAGGGAAAGGTTATGTGGAATTGGTATTTCGGTATGGGAAGGGTTTCATGCACATAGATGACATTACCACGCTGATGCGCAGGGTTTCCGTACATGTGAAAATGGGCGAGTCTATATTTCTCGTGCTTCGTGCCTTTAACCTCCTGCAAGCAAAGAATAAGCGGGTGGTGTTCAGCAATTAAATCTAAGAGTTCGAGTTTCCGTGCGGAGAAGCTATTCACGTTCCATTGTAAGATGGTACCCATTTCCGACATCACCTTAGGCATCGTCTTCGAGTAACGTCAAAAGTTTGTCTGTCAAAAATTGAATGTGGTGGATGAGGCGAATTCGATGGGCTTTGTCCCGTATTTGTCGAACAGTTTCCCACATGCTGGGAATCATGTCTAGCAGAGCCTGGTACACCTCGCTGTGTTCGGTAGGGCGTTCAGTAATATGCGAATGTGGATTATTATGCCTCTTGATCGGGTGCACATATGATTGGCGTTGGTAATGCTTAGAATGGGAAGGGGTGTTATTTATCGGGTATGCGTTGTTTCCTATGGGTTGGGATGTCGCTTCCTCTGGGTCGGTAAGGGTCGATGAACTAGCAGCGGACACTATTGCGACGTCATCGTCTTCCCATCGCGGACGGCGATGTATTTCTGTCCTTGGAGAAGGGCGGATTTTGGATTTCTTAGTGTTTCGTGGTTGTGAAGTAGTCTTAAAGGATGGCACCTTAAAACGAGAAGAAGCAATTGATGTTTGAGAATCCTTATTTTCAGCAAAGTCTCTGTCAGGTTGATTACGTAGCGGGGAAAATATATTGGCATATGTCCTTGTATGATTAGTAAAGAAAGGTTTTGTGCGGGAGGTCTGCAAGTCAGGGAATGCCTCTTTTGTCACTCGGGGTCGATAAACATCCTCGCGAGTGGGAGTGGGGAGGAATATGCCTTGCAGCTTGAGTTTCGCCTCCCGATATGATAAATTGTTTTCAGCCATGCTGGTTTGGACAGCTGATTCCAACCGCCAGCTCGCACAGGTACGGTCTAAGGCTGAATGTGGTAGCTTGCAATTGATGCAACACAAAGGACTGTCACAGTCCTCTGGGTGGGAGTCCAAACCACACTTGGCACACTTGGGTTTTGATTTACAAACTAAATGTAAATGGCCGTACCGGAAACATTTGGAGCATTGCTGGACTGATCGTATACGCGGTCGAACCGCGAATATTTCACTATTAATGAGAACTTTCTCCGGCAAAATATTACCGCGAAATGTGATGCAAAAGAGTTTAGTGGGAACTAACTGGAAAGATCCATCCTCTTTCCACAGTTTTTTGTTCATGCGCTTGGCCGAAAGGGCCGGGATAGGACACTCGAAACCATCGAGTACGTCCTGTTCTGACACGTCATGAGCTATGCCGAATATGAGTCCTTCCCGTTGAATTAACGATAATGGAATTCTCGTTTTGACTCCCATATCATGATGCATTGCACTACGCGTGAGAAACTCATTCGCAGCTTTAGCGGTGGGGAAAGTCACCCGGACGCGATTACGACCGCATTGTTCCACTAAATGTACTCGGACTTCTTTCTTGCGGAGATAGTTACCAACACTTCCAGCGGCAAGAAATTTCTCGTTAGTGTCTATACCGTCAAATAGGACTATGTAGGGACCCGGCATATCCGTGCCATACCAATATGTAGGTGGAATCTGGGGGGACACAGTAAGTGTATCACTTCTGGAGATTTTATCGGGGTGAACATCGTCCACTTCTTCGCGAGAACGTTTATTAGAACCTTTCTCAGCGTCCATGTCGGATTGGGAGTCCGGAGTATGATTCCCGGCCATGGTATAACGGGCCTATTTCACGGTCCCGTAAATTTAATTCGATACACAAGCACAAGATCACTTCACAACACTATCACTAGTTCACAAATTATTTCCCGTACAGGAAAAGGATACAGATACAGCTCGAACAGGTATACAGTGGTAGTTACTCAGGACCGCTTTAACTACAGGTCTTGATCCTATCACTTCCTGGCAAGAACTCCTCTCGTTGTATTGCGCTTATCTCAAAATCGGTGTACTTGTTTATACGAGCAACAACGTGTTTTTCTCGCGGGACTCACAACTTGACCGGTCGTTTTCCTTTCTTTCACCACACCGAAAACAAAAAGACACAGACACACAATTACACTTGGACACCAACTTCACTGCTTGCTCAGGATAGCACCGACACAACGTCACATAAACGTTAAGAACAACCTGCTTCTTGCCACTTTTCAAACGGCTGTATTTCCTAAAGACTACTCTGAAAACACGGGAGACCTTCATGCACACATGGAAATCGCCATGTTCGAAACTGGCGCTATTTTCTTGCTGTTCACGTGATCGATTGTAATTTATACAATAATCACGTATAATTATTATAAACAGAAACCTTTAATGAAAACATATTTTGAAATGTATAATCCAAAGTAATTTACACGTTTTTTATTTCATTAGCGTACTTTCATAGAACGGACTACATGATGCGGAAGAAATCCGTTATTAGGCTGTTGCCAACCTCAATACTTCTCACTAAGTCAAGTACAGAAACGGAAGTGGTATGTCGAATGTCGGCATATGATTGTGTGATTTCACATTGTCAGTGACGATCCTCCGGGGATGGGGTAGGGGGTGGGACGCAGGAGTCGATCTATAATCCAGAGGTGTTCACCATCCGGATAGTGACATCCTCACACTCCCGGAATAGTTTTGCGGGTGAAGGAGGGCAGGCCGTAGGGTGAGGGAGGTCGATTTAAAATGAACACCTCTCAACAAGAGAGACGAAAAATGTGTAAAATGTAATTTAAAAATTCACCCCCAAATATGCATCTTATTTTATATGTAGCGTACAATAAAATGTGACTGCATCAAAATATTTTTGTATTCTACAGTCTTCTTTCCCAACTTTTATGTTTCTCTAAGTTTCCGTTTTAGTTTCCCTTGGTGTCTTTGCTGCATAATACAGCATTTTTGAACGGGATGAAAAGGACACACCAGTGTGTTTTTGGATGAAGTAACTTCAGAGATGTTGAAGTACACTCTGGAGGATACTGGAATGTGTGACATTGAGGTGTAGATCGAGCACATTGTGACACGCACATTTGTCATTAGTTACGAGACGATGAGGGATAGGTGATATTTGAATTCCAAATTAGTTAGCCGCCCCCGTGACGGAGTGGTAAGCACATCGCGCTACGACGCCAGGGCTCCCGGTTTCGAATCGTGGCCTGGGCATGGATGTTTGTGAATGTCCATTCATCGATTTCATCATATCATCATCATTCGTCCCCATCTTCGCAAATTAGCCATAAGTGGTACAAGAGGGGAAGTAAAATAAAGCAAATCAATCAAACCAAATGAGTTATTTCCATTATTTTTATCTAATTAATAATTATTAATTTAGTCAATCAAATAATATGTATTAGCTTACTTTCATTATCTATAATAATAAATCATAACACTTTCAAACATCAAATAAATTTAATGAAGAAACCCCGGTTTCAAAACGTAATTTATCTCAATGTGTCACATTCTTCTAGCAAGGTTTTTTTTAGTAAAATATGAGAGAAAATTAATCCTTTGGTACGGAACCGTCTTACTCCTGGGGGATAAGATATAAATTCTGTATTTGATTTTTTAAATTTAGCGTTGCTTTTCTTCCACTTTTGGCTAATCCCGACGATGAGAATGAGTGATCGTGAGATGAAGTTGATGAAGGGACACTCACAAATAACACCCATGCCGGAATTCGAGCCAGGGAACTTCGGTGATGAGTCTGAAAGTCGGCCACCAGGCAAGATATACATTTTTTAAATTATTTTTTTACATACATTCAATAACTTTCAACAGGTCATCATCAGTGATACACTGCTTATTCCGCATCTGTTGACAAATGGAATGTTTTTACACCTTGTAGGCTATGTGGATTTTTTTCATAAGTTTGCAAAACTGTTAGGCTACACGTGCTTTTGTTTACAGAAGGTCTTAAGTTTTATGATTCTCACTTTAATTTGATTGTCCCCTCAATCAGACCGTTGAACACCATCTTCACATCCCCATCTCCGTTACCGCTCTAATCGCTGATGTAGCCTGCGTGAAACTCTGTATTCTCGATGTCATTTGTTCTTACCGTAACTTTTTCACAGCCACTATTTGAGTATTGGAAGTAAGTGTACAATTGCACGAGAGAAATCTCGTTTTCCATCCTAGGAACAACTACAAGGGTATTAAACATACGCCTGGCATTTAGTTCTATAAATATAGCCCGGATATCTTCTGAGCTTGTCTCCTCGCGATCCACGTAATGACATATTTGGCATTTGGTATCCAACGCGTCGACTGCCAAATGCTTCTCAGAGCAACATTAATGTTTAACGATCTCTTTAGTGTAACGATGTAGAGAATTTCTTTCCTGAAAAAGAAAAATTAAAATCCTGGTTTCATTTCCAATGGTCTTGCTATTTCAACGCTAGTGGTGATGCTAGGTCTTTCAAGGTTTCTGGTAATTACTTCATTAAGTTCTTGGCTTTCTTCATCCACTAGTAGGATCACCTGTCCTTGGTTGTGTAAATACTGTCTCGATATTTCACTTACACATAAAGATAAATCTCATGGTTGAGATTTTAGAAGCGGATGGAAATTCCTCTATACAACTAAGTGGCTGCCAGTTGTGGAAATTATGATTAGTAGTACATAGTTGAATATCATCTTGAGTCAAGTATCTGAAAGTAAGAAATGCAGTTAGTGAAACAGTAACGTCTTTACGCTTTCGTAAATATTTTCCAAGTTGACTGGAGAAGTTGATAATATATTCTATACAATATATGTAGTTTTTCTACGAACGCAGTAAGTTGAAATCTATCATATCTAAATTAAAATTATGCTTGTAGCAATACTTATTTCTCGACGATCTATAGGGTTTTTAGTACATATCTGGATGATCCATGGTATGTGGGAGTAGGGGAAGAAAGTCAGTAGAAATAGTTATTTTTCAAAAACAATTACAACAGAGGAGGCTGAGATTCCAAAGTGCTCTAAACAAATTACATTCAAAGCAAACAAGAAAACTGATATGAAGAACTTCCTGACAGAAAAGGAAGGATTTAGTAGACATAATATAGAAAAGTACATATTCTAATCCCTCAAATTTTAGTTATGATATTTGTGTGAAGTTCATAAATTTTCACTAGCAAAGGCATGCACACACAAGAGAGAACTAATACTCTGTGAACCGGCGTTCAAATCTCAGAATCCTGATGTTCTGATTGGAGCTTATGTGGTGAACTTCGTATCCAACTTGAAATAACCAAATATAAGCTAGGTGCAGCAAGTTATACCATTCCCTTATTGTTAACTAACCTAACAATTCCATTATTCTGTATATCTTCCAAACTTATCTTCTTTAATGAATTACCTCATAAATTTATTTTGAATTACTTTTCTTGTTCGTCATTACCGTGTACAACAAAAAAGCTTGACGTATTCCCTGCGAACTTCTCTTCGTCATCTGTCACACCTGTCATTTATGTGAACACCTGTGCACACCTGGGAAGAGAAGCAGCTCTGAACTTCCGTGATAACTAGTATCGAAGTCTCTGTGTGTGTCAGTCTGGGTTGAAATTCCCACCTTTTCAAACACCTGAAGCAATTAATGTTTATTGATGTTAATGCAAAATTATGTGTTCCAAATATTTTCGTGACAGTCAGTCTAAGGAATATTTAAATATTCTGAATATTCTAGCAATTTACTGTCGTTGGCAATAATAGCCGGTAATCGAAGAAAACCTTTCTGATTAAACTGTATTTAATTCTGCTCGAACAACTGTCTTCAAAATCTCTATGATGGGAATATGAGAATGTGTGGATAACTAGTCTGAAGAGAATGAACTTAACTGTTTGACGTTAATATTACCTTAGCACTTCGTACTTTACCTAAAAACGCTGGCTTGCATAAGCTCCTATCCAATTATATACCGTCCTATTATATTCAATTACTGAATTTTGCCGTGTGAAACGTGACACCTCTTAAGCTGCAGATAACACTTATGAGGCTTTCTCGTCAGAGATCCAGAAGCAAGGACTGGCGTACATAAGCAATCATTTCCAAGTGATTTTGTGACTGTGGTTAATAATCGAGCTTCAACATCTAGTCTCATTTGAATAATGATCAAATCAACGCAAAAAACTAAGATTTGGACACCCACCAACTCCGATTTCGATGTAATTTGGTATACACCTTTCCTTTATGGTTGAAAGAAACACCCTAAATTCTTTTTCACTCCAATCTCAAACGGTGTTCATTTTACAGCACATTTAAATGTCATTAAATCAGTGTTGTCTGTCACTCTGGAGACCCTCGACACAAGATACCCTTGCTTACATTTTATTTCTTCTCTCCTTAACAAGTCATCACATCTCTTTGAAATTTTAAACAAAGTTCAATGAAGTAATGAGCATTTCAGAAAAAAATACATCAGCACTCAAAAAATTTACAATTGCCTATAAAAAGACTAATAATGGATTTGTAGCCTAATTTTTGTGGTGGGAAAAGTAGGTTACGAAAATCTGAATTTTCATCATGTCGATATGATGGAACCAAAAACTTTTGATGTTGAAAATCATTGCAACGACATGCTCTTTCTCTGCAAGAAATATATTTTTTGTTTTTTTCTTCCTTCTAACGAAAATTTTACGTTTTTTTGGAAATTGCCTAAAATTTGAGGGTCAATCCGTACCAAATGGTCCAGCACTGGTCGCTAGACCATTTCTAAAATTTTTCATTTGTTTGTCGTTGTAACCCCTGTACAAGGGTAGTTCAAAACAGGCATTATTTTTCTAAAACTAGACTTCGTTTGAAAATGGCAGCCATTTTTGTTTCATGACTGCAACATTTTTGGCCTGGCGCCAAGATAATCCTCTGTACGAGTTGTGCTGTGTCGTCCATATGTGTTTCTGATTGTCCCTTCATTCATCTAAACTTATCACTATTCATCCAAATTATCTTATCACAATTCATCCTATCTTATCACCATTCATCCCATCTCATCACCATTCATTCCATTTTATCACCATTCGTCACGATTAGCTAAAAATGGCAGGAAAGAGACGTAAAATAACTTTATGCAATCAATCAGTCATGGCGTTTGCTTGGTCATTCCTCTATGAGTGTATCTTCATCAATGCATCTAATCATCATTACTCTTCTCTGTCGCAATTAGCCAAAAGTGGTAGAAATCAGACAAAAAGAAGAAAAATACAAACAACGATGCACCATATAAAACCACATTTACAATGTGCCACTGTTATCTGTGATTATAGCTAACCTAACTGGTACTTAAAATATATTTAAAACGGTACTCCATGTTGGTCTTTGATTACAATATCTCAGTGATCATCTGATAGTGGATTAATTCTGTGAAACGCTCCTCCCCCTTAAATTATTTGTCCTGTATTTTTTTCCTAATTGTGAACTGGCTTCTCATCACAATCACTCATTAATTCATTATCAGATAATGACATGTCAAGCATCAAACGCTCTTATAATCGTTCGTTGTACGACTTCAACATCTCAATCAAACAAGTAAGATATTTTTCTGTTAGTTTTACAAATGATCGTCAGCTCTAATTGTAGTGTGAGATTTTAAGAATCATTGAACTTCGACGAGCGTTCTTTAATAATTACAGATTAAGCCCGTCTTTGCGTGTTGAAGGGTAACTCTGTCCATAATCGTTGAAGAACATTCATTCCGAGAAGCAGGAATGATAAACAGTAACGTTCCTGGTTTGAAGACTGGAAGGTTGTGAGCTCTTGTTTTGTGTTGCTGTTCCGGTAATCTGATGCTACACATAGTATTTCAAAGCCGAATGAGGAGTCTTGTCTCGAAATCTGTAGATTGCAAAGCTATTCCATTTTGTAGTAGGCAAATTGGGAAATTGGGATTATCTTCACTTATACTGTTATTCTTCTTCTTTTATTGGCTCACACCGCCTTCAAGCGATTTCTAGCCAGAGTTGCCGAGTACTGGTTTTATTGTCTTTGAACTTGTTCCAAACACAGTAATCTGTATCACTTTCCTCAAGAAATTATATTCTTCACTGTCATTTTTTTAGAATTATAGACCTTTCTGTTCCTAAGATACAGTAAGATTTTATAGCTTATTTTGGAATCTATTATTCTGGGGTTATGAAAATACTTACTGTCACAATCATCTGATCCTTGCTTGTCTCCAGTTGTTAAAGAGCATTGTTGTCAGTAAAGAGTGAAAACAGGCACTAGACTTGTTTCGCGCTCGGAAGTTCTCCATTGATTGTTCTTCATTGTTGGAATTATCTGATATAACAACTGTTTAATTGTTGCAGCGAGTGTCACTTGCTTTCCTGGTTTAGATATCGGAATCTTTGTAAACTTTGTTGACGATTGTTGTAACTCTGTTACTATCATTGCAGCTTTCTTTCATTGAATATATTGCTCTAATAATGCCTGACACAGGCATAACAGAAGCAGATGAACATCTCGACTTGGAAAAATATCTCGCCTTCAACATCAAATTCATGAGATCAATCGGTCTCTTGCCACTAATACCCGAAAAAGGAGGTTGTGTTAGGATGAAAAAGATGGTGAATTCAGTGTACACAGGAACTCTGAATCTCATTTGGGTATATCCATTTGTTATGGGTCTAATCGACTTAGCTTTGAACATCACCGATCTAGAAATGGTAGCAATCAATGCCTGTATTACATTTTACGTGGTGAACTCAATGGCCAAGATTGTATACTTCTTCTCTCGCACCAATGAGTTCATGAAGCTTCTTCGGCTATGGGACTCCTGCACCCAACTTGACATCTTCAAGATGGAAAGACAGGAGGTCATTCAGGAATCTATTAGGCATTCCAGAAATATAACTCTTCTCCTATGGCTAATGTATGTATTCATGTCATTGCAATGGTTGCTATTTCCCTTGATTATCATAGACCATGGTCCTCCTAACATTGTTAATGGTACTGTCATAGAACCATTTAGGTTGCTACCCATCTCGCAGTGGTACCCTTATGATAACCTTCGCAGCCCTGCCTTTGAGTGGACATACGGTTATCAGATCATATATTCCGAGCTGATCATCTCAATGGCATCTTCCTACGACACGTATTTCCTGTCTCTCATTGTACTAGCTTTGGGTCAGTTGAGACACATCCGACAAATTCTTACAGAGAGAGTAAATTCCTTGAGTTCAAGGTCCACAACTCATAACCCTACACATACCATACCCTTAGTTTCCTGGCATACTCGAGAGGAAATGTCAATTGGCGCTTCTCAAATGGATGAGCAAACGCAAAATTCTTCAGAAGATGCTGATCAGAGATCAGCTATTCTTACAAAACGTGAAGATGACTACAGGTTGATCAGCTCCATCAAGTATTGCACCCAAAATCATCAAGTAATAGTCAGGTAAGTCACTGTTCTTTTTTGTAATATTCATCATTAAAACTCGGTTAGACTACCGAACTTTGAAGTCTATTGTTGTCGATAATTCTTATTATAAACAGGTATCAGACTAGTTTCGCGCTCGGAAGTTCTTCATTGATTGTTGTTCATTGTTGCAATTGCCTGATACGACACCTATTTAGTTGTTGCAACGAGTGTTACTTACTTTCCTGGTTTAGATATTGTAAACCTTGTTGTCTATTGTTGTAACTGTTACAACAGGGGTTGAATTATTACCATATTTCTGCCAGGAAAGTTTTAATCAAAGGTCTGTAATAGCATCAATTATATAATTATATTTTAGTATAAAATATTTTTTTAAATATCTTCGCAGGTTTGTGGAGGAAATAGAACATGTGTTTTCTCCTGTTCTCATGGTGCAGTGCATCGTCACCACGCTGACTCTATGTCTTCTAGGTCTTCAGGCGTCTACTGTTAAGTATAGTCCACACATATTAACTATTCAAATGTACAAATCCTTTAAAGCTGTTATTTGTAAGTAATAAGATAACAACTGGTGACATGAATTTTCTGGTTGACTCTCTTAATAAATAGTTCACATTTATGAAAATAAACCAACAATAGATAACGACTGCTTTTTTCAATCTTTGCTGATTTACTTATGAAATTACAAAATGAATCAAGAAAGTGTGTTTGTGCAATTTCTTGAACCTGTCAGGTGTGGTGTGGACATTTTAATAACGTTTTTCCTCAACATAAAATATTATTTGGTAAGTAACACAAAGCGATTCAAAATAAAGGTCATGGCTTCCACAAACATGATACAAGAACACCACAACATTTTCATTTGGAGAAAGTAAAGTCGCAGTTAAAGAAAGTACTATTGATCACAATAGATTAAAACTATATAAATAATTAACCAATACGTTTAAGAAAATGAAACAATTGGCATATCATGTGAAGTATCTCTCTTAGATAACATGTTTTATAAAGTAGATGTATTCTTAGATAGGTAAGAAAACCCATTTAATCATAACTACTACTTATGATAAGTATATATACTGGCTATATTTTACAGGAATTTGCTGACTTTATATTATGCATTGTGTTATATTTGATTTAACATGTTACGTTTTATACTTTTTAAAATTGTGTCTATTTTATGTTTTCCGTTTCACTGCTTAGTATGCTCTGCATATCATGCAAAAACATAAAGCAATGTATCCAACAAAATGTACATAAAAATAGGTAATCCAATGAATGTACACATTCCAAAGGTGAATAAATCTGTCTATCCCCTATAATTATGAAACTGTAAAGAAAAAATCCAATTGCACCGAAAAGAATAAGTAACTCAAGGAATCTTGAGTAATAATTGTAATGTTATTATTGAAGAGCTTGTAATAATTATTCTTTACTTTTCAGATAAATGGATATACTGTCAAAATAGTGAATATTGTTGAGTATCTTCTTGTCACAATATTCCAGTTCTTTCTGATTTGCTTTTATGGAGAGCAGTTGCAAAATGCCGTAAGTATTAGAGAAATTTTAATTGGGGATATAAACCTCATTGGGCCTGATATTATCAATCCAAAAGAAAACCTATGTGAGGAAATGCACGTACTAAAGAGGTTCACCACAGATTGGGTTCACTATGCCGTTTTCGAAATTCACTACGAAGGGTGCCATGTTTGTATTAGCGGGAAAACATAATTACTTATGTATTTATTTAGCCTTAGACACAGATTATTATTATTACTTCTCATTCCTAATAAGGCTACATTATGCTATCATGCAGAGGTTTAATCAGAATTTTATATCTGGGGAGTGTGAGTTTGTATTTAGGGGTGTATAACTGCAAACTTAGAGCCAAAATTACCATAAAGTGGGTTTTCATAAAAATTTTAGACCATATTAGGCAGTGTGGGTATATCACTGCTTACTTGGTTAATTTTGCATCTTTTACAACTATAAGTAACACGTAATTTTGTCCAAAACGCATTAAAAGTATAATGTTAAATTAATATACGCTAATACTGTAATAGGAAAATAAAGATGGCCGACATCTGTGGCGGAGTAGTTAGCACAACGCGCTACAACGCCACAAGTCCCGAGTTCGAATCCCGGCCTGGGTGTTCTTTGTTAGTGTCCCTTCATTAATTTCATCATATCATCACTCTTCGTCATCTTCGGGAATAGCCAAATGTGGCAGAAAATCTAAGTAAAATAAACCAAAATTATAAAATCAAAAATAAAGATAGTGAAAAAGACAGTAACAGACTCAGGAAACAGCGTATTACTCGTATAAGTAATTTTGTAACTACGCTAAATATATTCAAAAGGTATATTCTCGTTACTGTTTTCAACTAGTTACAACGATAGGTGTATTACACAATCAGTTGCATTACACTTTGGACATGTATATCGCCATCGAAAATAGAGGTACAGATTAATCATTTTGCAATATATGCTATAATAGTCTTGCTCTCATACGTATTCACTTTTTTTATTATTCTTATTACTGCTAAGATGACAATACGAGTTGTAGAAAGTGGTGCTGATTTGAATGCAAGGAGTGCGCCACTTATGCCTAAGTGAGTGAGGTACGTGTATTATTGAAATGTCAAATCTGAGTTGGAAATATGGACTGGAGCAAGGTATGGCTAGATAAATCAGCCTCTTGCCAAATGTCAGACAGAACAGATATGAAATATACGACGTGTGAAAGAAAGCAATATGGCTGATGGTTGTGATGTTGCAATTAAATTTGGTGTTTGTTGGTATTAACATTCTTGGTGCCACCGCTTGAAATGTTTTATGTATTCACAGAGTATAGCGGTGAAAGAGGCAGCGTATTCGAGCAAGTGGTACAAGTGGCCCAAAGATGCAAAGCTCTGCGTCAGGATGATGGCGCTGAGGAGCAGCGTCCCTCTGAGGCTTACAGGAGGCCGAATCTTCACCTTCTCCCTCGAGACATTCACATCTGTAAGTATTTACCATTCCAATCTTAAATTTATTGTCTAATTTTACCTCTTATTCCTGCACTATGCTTCGAAATACTTTTCTTGTCTTCCTTGTTTCCTTAGAACATCGAACTTACAAGTTTAGGATTACTGATGAGAGGCGGTAACTACTATTCTACAGTATCCCAAAAGTTCTTCACAATGGATACTCCATCCCCAACCTCATTATGGATTGCAGGTGCATAACTCCCCAGCAATAGATTTGCAGTGAATCAGTGGAAATGAACTCCTCGACCACCTGACTTAAATCCACTGGATTTTGCGGTATGGGGGCTATGCATCACTTGAACTGAAAAATGTTAGATGGTTTAACATTTTAACAAAGAGATAGTTGTGGGATGCTTTGCAAACATTGTGATAAATGGGGGGGAGACCATCGCCCCCCTCACTTCGAGCACTGGCTAACTGAAATACAAAGTGAAGCCAATTACTGTAGAGTGCCACATCATTTTGCCGAATACGTGCATATACGCCTACAACTGTGTTCTGACATATTGGAGATCGTATTGGCAATATATAGTATTTATAATAATAATATTGTGCTTTACCCATTGATCCTGGACTTTTGGACCACCCTGTATATTGCTTCAACGAATTGTGTTCTCTGTCTTTTCATCACTTTTAGTTGCTGCTTTTCTTTCTACCTAAAGGAGAAGCATATTTGCTTGCGATCTACACACTACTATACAATAAACCAGAATAGGAATTTTTAAAAAATGTTTCAAAAGAATCAATAGTCAGCGGCCCGTTCAGAGGGGCTATGGGGATTATACCCCCTTTCTTTTCACTTTCCTAAAGAATCATCGAAGGCAGACAGATCCAGTAGTGTCACGTCACCACGGCGACTCACTTTATAGGTGACCAAACTCCGAATGTTAACTTTGCTACCAAAGAACTCAAATACTGTACATCTAGTATACTAACTGTTATAGTACTAGTTAACTCGATTGATCTGTGATCAAAGGTTTAGAAGATGAAATTTGCCTTGAAATGTGTGAAATATAAAGTTCTTACAGTTTAGTTCAAGAAGTAGTAAGCGGAATTTTATGAATAAATAGATTTTAAAGAAGTTGATCATCATAAAACCTTTACCTTCTTTTTGTAAAAAAAAGTAAGTTATCTAATATTCATGATTTTCATGTCCATGGTGAACTGCAACATCAAATCTTCAATGGCAAGATTAGCCACCACCGTAGACTTATGCAACACACACAACACCTTTCAGAGAAACGAGTATAGGTTTCCACATTTTTATTGCGAATGACTGTACATGCAGAATTAAAATGTTTGCAATATATGTATTTTGTATCTACTTTTATTTTTGGTGGATCATTGCTTGAAAACCAGTGACACTGATAATTGTTTTCCATCTTTCTTTCCAGATTATGACAGCTGCAATGTCATACTTTCTGTTCCTGAAACAAGTCAATGACTAAAATTTGAACAATATGGTACGTCGCGATTACAAGGCCGTGACAAGAGGAGTATTTTAGGGGTTTAAAAGTACCCCAAAATATTTGTGAAACAATAGTGTTAATAATAAGGAATGGAAAATTAATATTCGTTCATTTTCACAATAGTTATACAAATCTAAAAATTCTTATTTTATTACCCACAGATGGAGTGTAATTGTCATGTAAACAGCTGGGTATTTATGTAATAATGAAAAACTTTCTTAAACTTTAAAACCCATTCTAATTATTAGAATTTGGATCGAAAAGTACACCAGCTTTCATGAAAAAGTAAGTGAGAGCTAGATCGGTTTTACTTTGTAAGTGTAGCTGAAAATGTAATAAGACTTACAGTTTTTGCAAATCACTACAGGTATGTGGTATCCCAAAATCTGGTACAGTGTTCTGGAAGAGAACTCCCCGTCACTTAAGATTTCGGGATTTTCGGGATACTGATCTGTAGGGATGTTTCGAGTAGGTTTGTATTAAATGTGCCTAAATGTCGAAAATTGCTTGGAAGTGTTAGACCATATTCCACAAATGCGAAAGCAATTACTATGGGAAGAAACAGTGTGTGTAACTCGATATTTACATATGTATATATGTATATATATATATATATGTATATATGTATATATAGCTATGTATATATGTATATATGTTAGGATTGTCTGTGCTGAAGTAATGCGGTATGTGTATACAGAGTGTATCATAAGTAATAGCGCGAACAGACACAGTTGAAAGTACACGATAATAGAAACGAGATAATTGCGAATGTGTGGTTGCAAACCGGCACTGACTTCCAAATGGCTAATTTGCAGACAAATGTTTACTGAGACTTTTTGCTTCTATGTATTATCGTGTACTTTCAACTGTGTCAGTTTGCGCTATTACTTATGATAAACCCTGCATGTATATAGTCGAGTTCTGCAGCGGGAGATTTCACCAGGCACGTCTCCTGGTAATGTTCGCACGAGCACACCAACACTCATGGAATACATTTTAAATTACATATACATTAAAGGCACACAGACAAATATACTTTGTTTGATGTTCGAGTACATGCACGCAATTTACTTTGACGCGACTACTTTCAAGTTTGATAATTTTTTAAGTAGTTGGTAGCACCGACCCGCTCGTTGTTCATGGAAGGTGTTGAACACAATGCCTGTGCGTTTTGCATAAAACTGACAGCTAAGGGGCTATTGGCCACTACACAGAGAAGTTGTTCACTTCGCGCTGCGAGCCACAACACATTTTTTTACATTCAACGCCAGGGTGCAGCTCATACAAAGGTCTTCTGCCCCACCTACCTCCATGGATCTCCTTTTTACGCTACCTAGTTGACAATCTTAGTAACAAGTCGCTAAACCGGCAAGATTTCAAATTCCAGCTAGCGCTGAAATTCACGGAATATCGACGAGTGACTTGTCTGGAAAATTTATGTGTTCTGTAGAAACTAGTCTGCTTGTGTTAATATCTTCCAGATTTTTATGTGATTTGAGCAAGTGCGTCTGAAGGGCCATTCAGACCTGTACAAAATTTTTGAATGAGCATTGCACTCACAAAAATATACCACTTGGCTATCGAGGAGGCCCTGTTCTGAATTTACCGATGATAGGGAACGACGAACGTGCTTTCAATGCTGAGTGCAGTTAGTGTTAAATTTTGGGGCTCCCTGATCTAAAAAGTAGATTGCGAGGTATGGTATCCTTACGTTGTACATAACTCAGATTGTATGCTACACTAATTATTATCCTTACTTATTTTAGAATAGTCACTGCTAATTACAAATAACTTAATTGAATTAAAAATCTTGTATTATTTCAATACAGCGTGAATGTTTTGGGAAAATGGTTGAAAATTAATTGAACTATTATTCTCACTTTTTCAACTGAAGATGTATTTACGCCAAGGAGGATGATTAAATCTTGATTCAATATCAAAATCTTATTGTGAACACCCGAGTGTGAACGCCACTGGCTTTGACTCGAGCGCTCTATGGTTCGCACGGACGGCGCTGGACAGCGTGTGGAATTGAGAGCTCTTTGCTCGTCATGACGTCACGAATGACGTAGACCAGGCAAAACAGGGTGGGAGACTCGAACGACTAGGAGCAAATGAAAGTGATCTTGTGCAGTGCTGTACAGCAGTCGTCGCCGAACAACACTGACAAATGTCAGTGTCTGAAGAACATAGAGACGAATATGGTGTCTTGGTAACGTTTTGCTCATTAAATTCTCGTATCGACGCTACACACCCTCTAAAATCTTATATATTCTATCCTGTATGTATGCAACCAAAGCTGCAAATGTTGATTGGTTGGTTTATTTTACTTTGCCTTAAAACTTAATTGAAGCAGATCTAACAAAAGGGGCAGCCTTTTTGCATTGCATAACATTTTATTATAATAAAATTGCACCCGTGAAGAGAAGGAGGGTTAAAAATATCTGTTTCGTTAAATTACATCAGATATATTAAATCTTATGTCACTTCCGGCCGGCCTCCGTGGCTAAGGGCCGGTTGCACCATCGCCACTCAATCTATCACTTTACAAAGTGCTGGATAACGACAGGCGGGAGATTTAGGCGGAGGTGGGTTGCACGAAGCATTTTTATCATCCGCCTTGTAAGGTGGAACTTTCTCCTGCTTGCCGTACGACCTGGCAACAGAAACTGGAGAAAGTTGTGTTTTCGATTGTGTTTTGATTGTTTATTATGTGCTAATGTCTCCTTGTCAATTCCAAATGCATGCTGTTTCAACTGAAATATGTTTAAAAAAGCTAAATATTTATTGCAATAAAATGAAACAGCTGATAGAAGTAGGTAATGCATGTGTCGTACTCTCATATAATATCAAATGTATGTTATATGATACAATATAACTCGTAATCTTTCGAAGTAGTGGGAAGCTTACAAAATTTATTTTACACGTACTCAATTAACGTAATGCAAAAAAGAATATTCCTCGTCTTATCTTTCAGTATGACATACGGTCACTTTTTAAAAAATATTAAACACTACTAAACAGTGACCAAAATTTTACGAAGTCGTAACCAATGCAAGTTACATTTATTAAATTTTTAGTGCAAGGCTAACATATCTGAGTTTGTGTAAATATACGGAATGAGAAGAGCAATCTTCTATTCTGCTCTTACTAATTTATCATTCGTTTCTGTTAATAATTTATCAATCCGTAACCGCTTCTTTAGCGAATAGCGAGTATTAGTATTATCAACGTTGACCATCTTATAGGTTTCTTCTTTATTTATAATGGAGCTTTTGTGCAAGATTAATTTTGAAAATTGGTTGAGTAATAACGATGCAGATGAAAATTAAATTTTTGTATTCAAAACAAATTCGAATAGCACAAAAAAAATAGTTAATCAACTGTTCCATGTAAAAGGTACATTTTGGGAATTACTATCATCTTAGCACAAAAGGAAGAATAAAATAGTATGTAAAGTACCGTAGTACTGTATGTACGCATGTTTTATTCTTATTAAGAAAAAATAAGAAACTCCAGGCTGTATATACTTTCAGATAGGTAGTTTCGTGCAACGTTATATGCTAGTGCATTGCAAGAACGTATATATTTGTTTACAAAAAACAGTAATATTCACCAGGAAAATATACCTTGTACATACGTACAAGCTGTGGTCCTTTTTAGACGAGCGGATAGGGACAGTATTAGCACCTTGGGTAATACATGCTAACAACACCAAACATAGCCTGCCTAACCTATTCACGTATGTATATACTAGCTTAAATAAACAAATTATAATTTGCCAAACCTATTTACATGCTTATTTATGCTATTATATGCCTACGTGGATAGGTTAGGCAGGCCAGGTTTGGTGTTGTTAGCATGTATTTCCCAAGGTGCTAATGCTGCCCCTAGCCGCTCGTCTTCTTAGGCCAGTTATTTTGAAAAATCAAATACAAGATCATGTGTATTGCATATGAATGTTAAAAAAAAAACAACAGAAAAACGTGAGTGCACGTTTTATGCATCTTCAGGCATGTAGATTCGTGCAAGGTTTATTACAATGGTGCATTTTCTTTGTATCTACGAAACGTAACACCATTCGGAAATTGTTCCTTGTATATTCGTATCAACGCCGTAAAGATAATGCTGTACCTGTCTCTATTGTTATTATTCTTTGCCAGTTTTAAAGTTAAAGTACAAAATCTCGCAGAATGTATTTAAAAATATGTTACTTCGCATAAAATGTTTCCTCTAAGTAGTAAATACCGAAAAAAAAACTTTGGCATTTACGTCTTATGCTCTCCCATGAATATTAGGGTAGGGTTGGTTAGGTTAGGTACAAAACCAGTAGGAAATTGTTTCTTGTACATGCATGTCAACATCGTAAGGATGCTTGTAGTAAACTTTTTTTTGGAGCGAATTTACAATATAGAGAAAGTCTCCAATTTTGTTAATTTTCGGTATACTAACTAATTTTGACCTCCTAATCATGAATCTGCTGAAAATTTGAAAAAAAGCCGATTGAATTTTTTATATATATAGGTGTATATGCGTAGTTTTACGAACAAAAATGTAATATCCTGTCATTGTGTCCAACCACGCCGTTGTTTTACAAGAAAATTATTTATGATGTTCAATTCTAGTACGATCCCTATTTATTCGATGAATGTAGTGGTGAAATGAGTACTAATGAAACCTAACCTAACAGGCCTAACCTAACCTCGTGTGAATGGTTCGTGGGGCTACCCGTGGATGGTTTTTGGTGCTAACGTCAATGGATTGTGGGGTTACCCGTGGATGGTTTTTGGTGCTAACGAACAACTTTTCATCAAAATGTACAATTTCCAGACGTGACCCCCGGTTTTTTACAACAGATTAGTGATTAGGAGGCCAAAATTAGTTAGTATACCGAAAATTAACGAAATTGGAGACTTTCTCTATATTGTACATTCTAGCCCTTTTTTTGCCAGTTTTGGAAGTTAACATACAAAATCACACATATACAATGTATACGTTTCTTAAAAGATTGGTATTACGTCTTATGTACTACTAGGTATGTAGTTTCTTGCAAGGTTATTATTGTAAATGTGTGTGTTTGTAAAAAACACACCACCATTCGGAAATTGTTCCTTGTACGTACATATGTATGAACTGGACGGTAAGAGTAGTTACTGCTAAATATTATACGTGCACTCTTTGCCAGTTGTTGTTCGGAAACAACACATTACTTGTTTATTTGGAATGTTACATTCACACTAATGGCGACGGAAGTGACTCGAATAATATTACACGTGTTTTAATCTTGAAGATTACAAATTACTAGGATTGCGAAAAAGCAATTGATGCATGGTGTACATTTCGTGTATTGTGTTTGGTTGAAAAAAAAATGTTACAGCAAATACACATTCATTTATTTGGAACGGCATTTTAATACAATTTTGCAAGCATCAAACGCATTACTTTAACCTGGTTTTATTTTCTGTACCCGCATGCACTCATCCTACATACGAAATTACAGTGAAACGTTAATATCAATATACAACATTTTCGGAACACACACGAAAATGACCACCTAATATTCATTTCTACACATATATTTATAAACGTTGCTTTATTTATTGGCGTTCCTGGGATAATTAACAAATCCGCCTTATTTTGCTGTTATTTGGTAATGCAAAACATGCAGCAAACTTTCGCAATTTACAACAGCTGATCGAGACTTTGCCATTTTATCAACTATAAAAGTGGAAACACAGATTATACTAGGTGCTGCACGTATCTGTTGGCTGCACAGTGTACTGCTTTTCCATGTTTACCTGGCACTTAACGCGTTAGGCGGAGCCCCGACCGCCACTTACGTTACACGGGACTTTAAGTGCTAGGTAACGTTAGGCGGACATTGAACAACCGCAAAATGGTGTTAAGTGGGAGTAGTTGTATTTGTGGTGGGATAAACTCAAGAAAGTATGAACCCCCCCTCAAGCAGATTTGCTATACTTAAAACTATCTTAACATGAGCATATGAGCTTTTTGCTCAAGTGTGAAACCCCGTATAATCCAAGATTTTTATGAAAAAGCCCTCATGGATTCCATGAGAAAGTATGACCCCCTCAGATTGATGAGGCTACACTTATAAAAGCTACTTCTGTGAGATTGTTATCCATAAATTTGTTAAAAATATGCCCCTCTTGTGGCCATACTTAAAACTAGGCTATCCACACACATACACATGCATACACCTACATACATATACACATGCACACACACACACACACACACACACACACACACACACACACACACACATACACACACACACATATTTACTTCTGGTTTAAGTTCAATTGGGCACCAGCTTCAATTTGTTTATCTAATATTAAAACAATGTAGTTCTTCTAGAATTGCTCTGTGACTCTCTCATTTCTTACATCATAAACATATGATTTTTCACCTATGAGAATAACACTACATATGGTGTCTTCAGGTAAAGCCTCGTGGAATTCACAGATAATTTTAATGTTTGTCCTGTCATTCACCACAACTTGTTTCCTTTTTGAAGTGTTAATTACAAACATGGGTCTCCGTGCTTTGAATTCATCTGGTGCGTAATACAGGTCAGTACTGCCAGTAGTGACACGTTTGAAAGCCGAAAAAGCTTCATATAATTTAAGAAAATCATTCTTGGAAATGTCTAAATTATAATTTTCTCTAGGAAATACCTCATTTCTGCCATTTTTAAGATATATGTTCTTGATGTTGCAGTTATCAAATCTACTCGAATTTTTTTCCTGATTGTTGTGTCTCCCAGTCTGAAACAATACCACCACAAAATCAGGCATGTCATATTGTATGCTGGAGAATGAGTTTGTAGCATCAAACTCATAATATGTGCCAGATGCAGGCTTCTGTACACATTGATATGTGTAAAATTGCAGAGGAATCTGGGGATTTTTTATTATATCAGCTTTGTATTTAAGAGCATAACTGGCCTCATATTCAACAACCGGGATTCTTAACTCCATAGTCTGAATAATGCACTTGCCTTCATCAGGTAGGGTATTGGGCAGAGCTTCCCCTGTAGAGTTTAATGTGCTGTACCTCATCAAAGCATTATTATCATTTGCAGCTCTTCTAAATGTAATTCTTAACCCGCCCTTCCACATAATTTCTTTGTAATCCGAGAAGAATCCTGGCAACAGGCGCATGGGGAACAGCACTGTATGATTTTTAGATAATATCTTATCACCAGCTTCAAATCCCCCTATTTTGTAGTATGATGCTTCGGTTTTGGATAATTTTAGAGTGGCCAAAGCCGTGGAGGTAATGCCGGGATAATCTATTCTGTTTATAACAACCCCATGCTTTCTGATCTCAATTTCAGAGAACAGATGCGGCACAAAATTATCCACCAATCTTATATTTGAATTTGCCGGGTAATCTGTTCCATCGAGCTTTACAACATCAAATTTGATGTATAGATCTGCTCTGTGGGGGTGTATAAAGCCATCCCCTACATCAAGATCAACCTCAACCTCCGTGTTGGGTTGATTTAAATTTGCAAATGTCCTCCTGTTTGGAGGGAACGATTGTAGCTCATAACTCTCAATATTTTCCATTGTATGTATTTTTATTTAAATGTTAATCTCTATGATAGCAGTTGTTGTGGCTCCAGCAAAATCAACTAATTCTTCTTTTTCATTAGTGACCATCAATTCAATGTAATCTATTCTATTATGGCACACAGGAAAATATAATGTTGGGGATGGATTGTAGATGATTGGCTCCATAAATTCGGAATTAGGTTTGAATGTTGCAATGATGCCGGTTTGTTTGTGAGTGCCTATGCCATTTGATTTGGTGATCATACCCTCGGCCACATTACAGTGAATATTCAGAGTCTCTATGGCTAAGAATTTAGGTATATTCATAGCAATGTGTTTGATGGCCGGTTCAAGTTTCGTGTTGTTCTCAAAGCCTAACAGCTCTCCTATAGTACCCAGATGCACTGTCTCCGTAGCAGATACAATTTCTACTCTGTGAGTGACAGAATTTTGACTTAACACCACACCTCTGGGTAAGTGAGCATTTAGAGTGGACAGATTATATTGCCCTGGAGTGATGACAATTTTTTGATCCCCTACTGCAATTGTGTTGTTGTGGTGTGTAATATTAGGTATCAAGTACATGCCGTAAAATGCTCTGAGAGCTATTGTTTTGGGATATACTATGTCATCATGCAATTTGAGTTTCAATATTGAATTTTGGCTGGTGAGATGGAATACCCCCATGATGTTTCAGATACCACAAGGCCTTTTGAAAATTTTCAATTGATGGTTTATTTATTTGAGACATATATCTAAGAACAGATAAACACAAATGTCCGCAATTAACATCTTTGAAGTTTTGAACACGGGCATTATTGTAATAAAGATTAGCTGATTTTAGATATTTTACTAAATTTTCAGGTGGAACACCTCCAAATGAATCAAACACAAATGCCTCATTGTTTAAATATTTAAGATAACAGATCCAGTGAGTGCCCTGATTTTTGTACTCATCCAAATTAACAATGCCACACTCTTTGTTGAGTGGTTGCTCCGGCAAAGAATCAGACATGTACACACCCCTAAAATGTTTGATGCCCAGTGGCTTGATTAAAGCTTCAATATCTTGGTTTGTAAGCGGCTCTTGTTTTTTTTAAACTTACTCATGGCTCTCTTAAAACCTTTGCCTTGTTTCTCCATTGCCAGGTTATGGCGCTTCTGCTCATCTAATTCTGCCTTATTTTTCTTGGCATCTATTACTGTTTTTGCTATGGCAGCTGATCCCCCAGCCAAGCTCCCAACAGCCCCGAGAGCAGCTAAGATGGCAGGGATAGTAAATATGAAACCCCCTACATGTGATTTTTTTCTTGATTGCTGTAATTTTTTTAATTGGGGGGTGCTAAGCAACAATTTCATACCATGTCCCTTTGCAAGACAAGAGTTTTTTTTCTTGCGCTGCTTTTTGGTCAAGAGACTGTCAATAGTTTTAAGAGATTTGAGACCTGCATAAGGTATTTGATACATAACACCCTTTGCCTTCATCCTAGGTTTATTATATACATCTTCACAGCCCCCACCCCAGTTTTTGTTTGGTGCTCATAGCTATGGTGGTTCCCAATGCTGCTATTTTTTCACTCAAAGATGCATCTTTGCTTACAAATCTGCCAAATGCAGCCTCTTCTAATTTCTTGTCTGCAACATGTCTCTTGTCAAGATCAAAATGTGTGTTGTATGCTATGTCATGGTCTCTACAAGCAGCATCTAGGGGATTAACACCAGGATCCCCTCTGTTTAATCTATGGTCCAGTTTTGTGCCGGGACCACAATACTGATAGCCTGGAATATGTAGTTCAAATGGCAGCTTGTTTATAATGTCATTAACCAACCCCCGACCCTCAGAGACATTCCAAAATTTAGGTGGTAGAGTATTAATTATTTTTATGAGATATCCAATCCCTTTAGGGTCATTCACTATAAAATTAGACAATTTTGTGCTTATCATGTCCATAATTCCAACCTTTTCATTGTAAAAATTGTGGTTGCCAGCATTTTCCTCCCCAGCTATCACCAATAACCTATCTACAAGTTTCCTGACATCATCAACCCAGACAAATTCTTTAGGCAGGGTGTTGTATTGTTTGATTCCACTGCCAGTCTTGATCTGTGACCATATGGGCTTGATTAAATTGTTGTATTTTGCTCCACTGCTCGACTTGACTCTTTTTTGTGTGGGATCATTGTTCTGGTATAGAGCATCTGATTTTATTAATATTTCTTTGTAATGTTCATAATCTTGATCTGTATAGCTGCCAGGCCTTTTCCTAGTCATCAGTTCCCACAACCCAGGTGTGCCGGGGTACTTAACAAAAGCACCTTTTTCTCCGAGACGAGATTCTGAATAAACAATTATATCATCCCCCATAAAAGTTACTCTGAAATTACCGATTCTATGAATAATGCTGCCATCAAGCTCTGTGTCGGCATATAAGCCAAAGACCTCATCTTTGTTGTCTTTAGGTGTAGTTAAATATTTTTGAGCAAGAAGACCCAATTCAATAGGATCCAGAGTAGCTTCAATTCTTCGAGGGGCAACAGGACTAGGTGTATGAATGCTGGAAAGTGGGGTGAATGGATAATCTAATATGTTCCTTGCAGCTACAGGCACAAGCTCTGTGATCAAATCTTGATTTTGCTCTGTAACAGTTTTGATATTCTTACCTAAATTATTAATAGCATCAATGACAGGCTGTTCTGTTTGTTTGTGTTTTTCATAAATTCCACGGTTCTCTGATTTCCATCCCTTAAATCTTTTTACAAGATAATCTCTTAACTTAAGATCATCAATGACTGGTCGTTTCATGGTTGTTTATTTATGTCTCAACGTCTAGAAAATCGTTGATTTTATTTCTGTATTTTCCAGTATTAGGTGTTCTTGTCATATCAATTGTGACAAACCCATAACTGTCCTGGTTCCAGCACTTGCTGCAAAACTTGGAAAAATCATTGTAGCTCAAGTCCCCACCTACATATTCATCGTGTATGTGTTTGAGGTTGGTATGATCTTGATGAAACACACATATAAAATTGCTGTTGTCTCGGATCAGTTGCTTCGGTATTTTAGAAAAAGTCTGTGCCAGGTAGAAGCAATCAATGTTTTTGTGTCGGCCCTGTGTAAAGAAATTTCTAACCTTGTTTTGATTATCCAGTATAATGTCATCAAACACAACAACAGAATTATCGAGACATTCATCAAGTGGCTTAACATCTGGTTCAAAAGTGGCAATATCCAATCCATCATATAGCTTCATCAGCTGCTGATATTTTAATTGTTCCAAGCTCTTAGAGAAGACATACAAGTGCCTGTTTTTCCAGTCTAACCAGTTGGGTGCCAATAAAAAATTATCAACCACTAGTGTAGTTTTACCACAAGCAGATGGCCCAACAATAAGACACCTAATATTATCAGGCAGCAAGTTGCCATTTCTCTTATTCTGTTGTTCAGGTTCTGGCAGTCTTTTTATAACATCCCAGGTACTCATATTATCACTTTGTCTGCATCGATCCAGCTGTTTTCCGGATGACCCAGCCATTTGACAAATAACTTGTTGCCTTTTCTGCGGATGATTTTTTCTATGAGATATGTGTCAGGCTGTTTAGTTTTGCTGAGCTCTTGTTCATAGAACCTGCCTTTGAGAATTTCTCCTCGGTGATCCTTTATTATATATGTGTTAAGGGTCCCGGGTTTAACTTGAACCACTGTAAATAATTCGGTGCTCCAGTTTCTTGTAAAGCCTCTTTTGAATAAGTGCTTATATTTGCTGATTCTTACTTGGTCACCCACCCTGTATTTGGCCCTTCTTGTTGTTGGCTGGTATCTAGGATAATAAACAGTCCTGATCAATTTTTGCTCATCAGATGAAGTTACTTCAGAGGGTTTCATGTTGATTGTGGAATGGACCGAGTTGTTATATTTATGTAGAAGTTCTGGAAGAATATTAATCCATTTATAATTACCTTGCAGTGTGAATTGTTTATACATAAGATTTTTTAAGGTTCTGTTGAATCTCTCTACAATTGAGGCCTTGAGATCACTGTAACTCGAGTAATGTTTTATTGCCTGGCTTTTAATAAATTGTTGAAACACAGAATTATAAAATTCTTTGCCATTATCTGTTTGCAAATAGCGCGGTGATCTTCCTGAATGATTGATGATTGTCCTGAAGGCTTCTGTAACACATTTTCCAGTCTTGGATTTGAGTGGCAGAGCCCAGGCAAATTTTGAAAATGTATCTATGATAGTGAGTAGATACTTGTAGCCCTTGTTGATTTTGTCTAAGTTTTTCAACTGTCCAGTTGCCAACTCAATCAAGTCGCTCTGCCATAAATCATCTATGCCTTTTGTGACTACTGGGAGTCTCTTAAAATTATGTCTGGCTTGTCTGTGTAATTCATCAACAATAATTTCTCTAGACATAATATGAAAACAAGAATATTGCAACTATGGGGTGTTCAGCAGCTGATACTACAGGATTTTCTAAATATAATTTGTCTCCTATTTGTATTTTAAATTCCAAAGTGCCATCATCTTCAGTATAGGCTGTTTCTAATGTATTGGGATCTGTGAAATCCTCTAACTCTACACTGGTGATTTTTGGTTTGTTCTCAGCATTTGTTATTGATAAGGTGGGGTAGTGGTGTGCCTGTGGCTGATGCCAATATTTGATCTTGATTGGTCTCAATGTGCCCCCAACAAAAAACTGGTAATAAAATTGTGCAGGGGACAGCATATATATTTTGCCACCTGGTGTAAATGGTGAATCATATTCTTTGTTGGGAATGCTGTACAATTCAAGAATTACTGTATGTTTTGGATTCTCGATTATGCCAGTTATTTCCTTTTCTGCTGTAAGCAATCTGCTTGTTACAGATTCAAGATGCTCATTGATGGTCCTAACAACATCATCATGGCCTGGCTTGATTTTTATGTCCACAATAAGTTTCTTGTATTGTTGCACAATCTCTTGAAGCTGGGTGGCAAAAACAGACAGAGCATTTGCTTGATTGGATTCCATGGTTCCTAGCTGTTGCTTGATATTAGCTACAATTTGTTGCAAATTTTCAACAACTGCCAATTTTGAATTTTGAGCAGTAAGATCATGGACCTGTCTTCTGATATCCTCAAACAAGGCATGCAGTTCATTAATATGTTGATTGGTTGGTAGAGTGGCAACTGTCTGAGTGAGTTGTTTGATCTCTGTCTGGATATTCTTGATATCTTCTGATTTCAATATCCTATTCACTGCTCTCTTAATATTTTTAAGTTCCTGTGATGTAGGTAGATTTGATACTGTATTCTGCAAAAATTCAAGTGCCAATTTTACATTGTTTAATTCAGAAGCATCAGCCACATTTTGCATAGCATTTTGGAGCAGGACTATATCTGCCTGAGAGGGTGTGGATTGTTGTAAAATTTCAAGTTTTGTTTGGATATCATCGATCAAGTGATGAAAATGAGATAGTTCAGATTCAGTGTTGAGGTTTTCAAGTTTTGTGATTTGTTGCTGGACACTGACAAGGGTATCTACAATTCCAGGCAATCGGGATTCTAGTACATTTGCCAAATCACTTTGCACTGCTGCTATTGTACCTTCAAGATGGGTTATGGTACTTTGAATTTTTCCAAAATCTTCATATGTTTCAAGTTGCAGCTTAATATTTGCTACACTCCGAGTTATTGCATTCAAAGCATCGGAAGATGGCAAATTGTTCATAAAATTTTCAAGTGTCTCAATTTTTTCTTTAACCTCGGCTATGGCATTGTGCAGAGGATCCAGATTAGGTATCTCCAGTGATTGAATCTGTTCTTTTAGAGTAGAAATGACTAGATCAAAATCTTCTTGTGATTTTATGCTTTTGACAATTGTTTGGAGCTGTGCCTGGACATTATTTATCTGCTCTTCCAATTGCTGTTTCAATTGCTCGGAGTTGTTAGCCTGGGTCTTAAATTTTGCTTGAAGAGCTGCTACAGCTTCTTCCAAACTTTGAAAATTATCCAATGTTGCCAAATCAGTATATTTTTGAAGCAGCAATTTGAATTCAGAATCAATTTTAAGAAGAGGGTCCATGCATTGTGATTGTAAATTTGTAATTTCTAGTTGAAGGCTGGCATTGAGTGTGGTTTGTAAAGCTTGTAAATCACTTCTTAATTTCTTGACTCTGACATCAAGCATCAGAATCTCATCACTGTGATCTTCATGCCTTGTGTGGCCAAATATATCATTAGGCATTTTCTTTTACTGGTTATTTATTATAGAGTATCTGATTCTTAATTCTATAAAAAAGGGTATAAGCTTGTCATAAGATCCAGGGACCTCAATATATAAGCAGTCACCAGCAGAAACAGTATAAACAGTGCCAGAAATCATGTTTGAGTGCTTAATTCTATAAATATTTCTCCCTACTGAAATCTTGACATCACCCTCAGGGGTTGTAATAAATTGCAATTGCCCACCTACAGGTAATTGGTAATGATTTAAATTATTGTTAAATATGTACAATGTTTTGCCTGTTTCTTCATCATTATCTGTAAATATGCTGTTCAGATGAATAATTAACAAGCCACTCAGTTTAGACATTACAGATTGTAAATCAGGAGAGGCTTGTGGTGTCGGCAGGTCCATAATAGCCTGTTTTTTGAACCCAAATAAGTTCATAGGCATGTTTATTTATTTCAAATCATGCTCTGTAATTGGGCATTGATTTTCACTTTTCAAATCACAATGCCCCCAAGGTAAAGTATGTATGCCACATGACAAAATGCATCTCTTATCATCATGTGGGTCCAGAGCCACTTTTGTTACAATATTTGAAGTCAATAAGTGATTCTCACTCTGAATTCTATTTTCTGATGTTCTAATTGAATTCTGTGATTTGATGCAATTTTTATAATCTTCAAATACAAGCTCTTTTTCCACAGTAACTCTGCCAATGCCCTTGGCCTTTTTGACAACAGCACCACTACATGTCTCAAAAGTGTACATCTTGGCACTTAACCCAGCAAATTCCACAATAACATCGCCAAGTGTCTCATCTTTTAACTTGCCAGGCACCTTTTTGTTGTGGGGTTGAATTCTTGTATGTTCACTGGTATCAAAGTATTGAAACAATTCAGGCTGTGACATATCTTGATAAACATCTTCTGTTTGAATATCAAGAATAAAACTATCAGTATCCATGTACAATAATTTTACACGATCACCATAAAAAGGTTTCAGCACATCATAATACAATATTAACATATGTAATTTGGACAATTCCAATATCACAGCCCCTACATAAATAGGTTTATCAAACTTAATCTTTGTTTTCATCATGTTGAAAAGTGCCATGTGCTCATCATAAATTCTTCTGTAATTGAAGTTGGGCTTTGCAACCAATTTTTTGCTCCGGCTGGGGTCAGTAATTATTTTAACATCGGTATGTTTTCTGACATTTTCAATTGTTTTGCCATATACTGAATTCACCATCAATTTAAACAAGCTCTTATCAAATTGGCTCTTTGCAGATGTTCGAAGCTCTGTGTTTGTATCAATATAAGGTTTCAACCATTCTGAGTGCCTGAACCTTAAGACTTTTCCAACTTTGGTCACTTGAACACCATGTTTCATCAGGAACTGGAGGTTTTTATAATATATGACATAACCCTGTTTCGGCTCCAGAGTCATCATGAGCTTCCTCTGTTTAGAACCAGGTGAGCACTTAACCTCGGGAATTGGGGACAGATCAGAAAATTTGTTGTGCAAATGATCTGGAAATATCTGATCAACCTCTAAGAAGAGGCCATATTCACTGTCATCAAAATTCTGAAGATCCTCAATATTAAAATCTTCAACCCATTCAAGCCCTGCATATGGCAGTTTTTGCATCATAGCATGACCATAGAGGTTGTTTGCATCCGCATAAAGTATATAATTTGATGGCCGTGCTGGATCATAATCAGGCATATACTTGTTATTTGCTCTGGCATATCTCTGGGAACATTGCACCATCCCCCCTCTTATACATTCCTCCATAAACAGATACTTTTCTTGATCGTGGATTAGATCCAATTGCTTTTTGGTGTTGAAAAACGTTGCAGCCCATGCTAGACCAGGGGCACTGTAAAAATACACTGGGTCCAGTCCATAATTTTGCATGGAAGATTTTCTGAATGCTTGCAATATATCAGCTGAGAGGGTGACATCAAGTTTCAAATAAGCCATGTGATAATCACCAAATGTCTTGCATTTTAAACTGTTCCACATCAATTTGGCATGGTGATAATCTTCATCAGTAATTCCAGATCCTCTGATTTTGCTATAAAATGCTTCTTGTGGTGGCAGGGAACACTCATCAAATTTAGAAAAATCTGTAACATAGTCGTATGGATATACACCCTTCCGCCTAATTAATTTCAGGTCCTGATCTGGAAACGAGGCACGTGTGATTTTCAAGTCATCATCAGATAATTGAGAGGCCAGTGTAGCCAGGCTAGCAGGTAAAAATCTGTAAGAATCAAGAAATCTTATGTGAATAGGAACACCATCAACTTTAATTATCTTGCTAATAGATATATATTTTTCATCATTTTCAGCTAAAATATTTAAATTCTGCTTGTCAAACCCCTCGTATCTGATCAAATGATGAAAATCATAATTGGATGCTCCATGGCAAAATATGGGGATAAATCTTGGTCTCTTGATCTTAATATTACAGCTATTACACAGGGCCTGTTTATATCGACCATCTGTATGAGAATGGTGATGAACCTTAATATTTGTATCTGAAAATTCAGAATCACATACCGGGCATTTTTCTGCATTGTTGAAATCTTCAATCTGTTCCTCTGTTAAAGGCAACATGGGTTTTGATTTTAATAAGTTGTTAGATGCTATGTCACGGCACACATTTTCTATTATATGTGCAAATTCTTTGATGGCATTTGGTCCCTTGTATGAATCTTCTTTAATAACAACACCATCCCGTATAACCATAAAACAAAAGCTGGAAGGCTCATGTTGTTGGTATGGTGTACTTGAAGATTCTTCTGGATCTGGGCTACAGAATGCAATAGGTTTGAGGTTCGATTCGAAATCACAGACAATATATGCTGGGTGTTCCAACAAGGCTTCAAACTTTTTGAATTTGCAATTTTCACTTGGATTGGGCATCACCATATGAACAGGTTTATGGTTCCCACAGTATTTCAGATGCTCAATTAACTTGTTTTTAGCAATTTCTGCACTCTCTTCACAAACACCATTCACCATTTTTCTACCATCAAATACAGTTAAGCATCTTCTGCACAACTTAAATATTTTTTTATATTTGTCTAGTTGTGTTCTCACTAAAGCTTCAAGATTATGTATCAGAGTGTAATGATATGAGCCATCCCCTTCAATTAAGAGCAGATCAATCGGAATTGCAGATTCATCATCAAGTGTACTGATTCTGAGAGGTGCTATCGGGCAATTGCCAGTGGAACAAATAAATATATTAATAGATAATTGTTTGCCATTGATGTGCCTGGCCCTTTTTTCAAATTTATCAATATTCTGAACTGACATTGGATATTCTAAACCCTCCAATGCATCGTCAAAAAGATGTTCATGCTGTTTGTAATAACTTATTCTCTCAGGATTCCTTGAAACTGGAAACAAAGCAGCTAATATACACCATAAAAAGCATTTCTGGTCGGTATTTTCTATATTAACCACGGCTCTTTTGTTTTTGATATTAGCAGGCAATGGCAGATATGTAGATCCTTGTAATGGGCTGAATTCAGAAATATTAACATATAACTTGTGTGATGAACCGCATAGGCTCCATCCGGACTCTTTTGCCGCAAATTCAGAGTGTTTGATGTTTAATTGATCTATTAGCCTGCTTATTATTTTGTCTGAATTTGAATTTGAATATACAGGTACAGTTTCTGTTAAGTGGGGCTGTGTAAATTTTGTGCCGTTTGGTTTCTTATATTGTACAAACAATTTGAGGGAGAGCTTATAAGAGCCATTTTGTGCATTAAGAATTGCCTGCAGATCAGAATTTATACTGTTCAAGAAATTCTCAATGCCACATCTTGGCTCTGATACAAACTTGTGATCCCTTAATTGGCCGTTAAAACTGCTACGGATAGGTTCATGGCGTGGCTGCTTTGCTGCTCTGGCATTAACAGGTGCTTCATGCCTTCTTTTCAGTGCTTGTGAGGGCAATGTTGATGACTGTACAGAGCAAGTATTTTTATGTATATATGTGAAGTATTGCATGTTATATTTTCTATTGCATTTGGGGCAAATTTTTGTGGGAGTTCTGCTTTTGTCTGGATTACAAATTTTTTGATGCTTGGCCCAATTGGGGCTGGATATATTCTTATTGCATTGATTACAATGTTTTTGATTTGGCATTTTTGTTGTTGTTTATTATATACAATTTCCTGGGTTTCAATTCAAAACTTTATACTGAATAAAAAATATCAGTTAGGGTTCAGCACTGCACTTTGTGTGTGTGTATGTATATATGTGTGTATACACTTAATATTTTTGGCTTTGGTATTTATATACAATTTCTTGGGTTTTAAATCTAATCTCTATACTGGATCAGTTGGGTTCAGCACTGTGCTTTGTATGTGTGTATGTATATATGACATTACTTGGGTTATTCCGCCAAATTATATGCTTCAAGTCTCCAATCCAGCAATGGTGAAGAATCTGCACTGTACCCTGGCTTTTATAGTTTTACAGAGCCAATAGAAACACTGTAGGGGTACATTCAGAAACATGAGCTATTCTCTAACATTTTTGCCGAAGTACTTTCTTCTGAATGAACCTCCCGTTTTTCTGCTGAGCATACATGCAATCCGTACCGCAGCGCCTCCACGCTTAGGGGAGCGGAATTGTCTGGAACTAATCGATGCAATCCATACCGCAGCGCCATTGCCTCCCGGCGCGGCGGTGGACAACTCTGGAACTAATCGATCAGAATAAAACTGCCGGAGCTCGCTCTAATAAGACTCAATGCGGGCAAATAGAACTGTGCACCGTGCGGAAAGTATCGATCCCACCGCTTTGGGGCCGTTATGCGCACATATTGTTCAAGTATTGATCTTATACTTTCTCGGGGCTTGATTTTATATATGAACAGATTACAACAAAGAAACTGAATGTAACAAATGCAAAATATCCCAGTTTCTATTCAATCCTTTTATCTGAATTGAAGAAACCAACAATTCACATATCCCCATACCGCCGTATGCTTGTCCTATTATTTTACTAATAGGCAATGTTCTTGAAGAGTCCTAATAGGCAATGTTCTCAAAGAGGCCTAATAGAACAAGATACGGCGGTATGAGAAAATATGTGAATTAAAGATATTTTAGTAATATACGACGTCTAAGAAAGGAATATTCAGCTCCAAAGTACTTTGTTTATTGCTTGCTACCATTTCCCTATTACTGGCAAAAGAAGTTAAAAATATTGACATAATGAAAAAAATGGACTTGTTCCCAAGTATTCACCGAGTTCAGGCATTTGCACATAGATGGGTCTGTTGTCACAGAGCAATTCTAGAAGAACTACATTGTTTTAATATTAGATAAACAAATTGAAGCTGGTGCCCAATTGAACTTAAACCAGAAGTAAATATGTGTGTGTGTGTATGTGTGTGTGTGTGTGTGTGTGTGTGTGTGTGTGTGTGTGTGTGTGTGTGCATGTGTATATGTATGTAGGTGTATGCATGTGTATGTGTGTGGATAGCCTAGTTTTAAGTATGGCCACAAGAGGGGCATATTTTTAACAAATTTATGGATAACAATCTCACAGAAGTAGCTTTTATAAGTGTAGCCTCATCAATCTGAGGGGGTCATACTTTCTCATGGAATCCATGAGGGCTTTTTCATAAAAATCTTGGATTATACGGGGTTTCACACTTGAGCAAAAAGCTCATATGCTCATGTTAAGATAGTTTTAAGTATAGCAAATCTGCTTGAGGGGGGGTTCATACTTTCTTGAGTTTATCCCACCACAAATACAACTACTAGTGGGGGATAAGACGTTAAGCGGAGATGGTGCAACCGGCCCTTAGTGGTTAGCACATCGCGCTATGACGCCAGAGGACCAAGGTTCGAATCCCAGCCTGGGCATGGATGTTTGTGAGTGTCCATTCATTAATTTCATCATGTCATCACTCATCCACATCGCAAATTATCCACAAGTGGCCCAAAAAGCGAATTTATTAAAGAAAATCAATCAATTATGTCACTTCGGAATATGAAATATAAAAGGGTTCTACGGAAAACCACGGATACGCCCGATTTAGCACTCGAAGCCTATCGAATGTTACGAAAGTGTTGTACACAAGAAGTTAGGAAAGCTAAGCGTTTAGTGTACAGAATATGCAATTAAATCCTACAGAATTATGGAAGAAGTTAAATGTATTAGGAATAAACCGGAAAAAATCAGATGACACGAATATTGATTAAAAAAGAATCAACTTCATCACCTTTGTACACTGCCGATTTTATGATTGAGTAATTTTATGTTACTTCGCTTTTCTTCCAGTTTTGGCTAATCGCGGAGATGAGTATGGGTGGTGATATGATGAAGTGGTACTCACAAAACTCCGATGCTCAAGCGGGGATTCGAACCCGGCACCCTCTCAAATTAGAAATATATATAGTTTGCGAAGCATAACCACTTCTTTTCGCAAGGATACGTATGTTCGTGACTGTCCCTTTTGTCAATGAGATAACGTCTCAGGAATGAATGTTCAATGCTGATTGCTTTGTGGAATAAGAGGGAATCGTAAGTCATAATACCATTTAGCCTTGTTATGGTTTGTATAACGAGAAATGAATGTACACTGGCAGATTTAATGAAAGAGCATACAAGAGGAACATAGGACTGACAGAAATTAACCATTCTCTTTGTATGATCATGGTTTGCAACGATTTCATTGAAAGTTAATGGATTTTTTACAACCCAGGAGTATCCGTGACTTTATTGAGAATATTAAAGAAGGACTTATTTAGAGACATGCTCTCAGGTTCCGAATCAAATCGAAAAACTGACGTAACAGTTGTATACGAATCAGGATTAGCCTATCATGAGCTGTTGAAACCAAATCTTTTCTGACGATGTTGAGAAGAAGAAGAAGAAGAAGTAGATGTGAAGATAGACTGTGTGTGTATAGGTTTTGTTTTACAATGGAATTGTCGTGTACGGAGTTTTTGTAACATGGAATGTTAATAAATAATATTAAATTACTGTCTTTGAATAAATAATGACAATAAAAAACTCAATATTCTGCCCAAGGCAGACATTTGTTTTATTTTAAAATATAAACTAAACGTTACGTTTCAACCTTCTAGCAAGATCTTCTTCAAACTCTGTACCAAATATAAATAAAATAAGGTACAAGACAGGAATATATATATACACAAAAATAACCTCCCTCCAGAAACAAGATAACTAGAAAGCTTGGTCAGCATATTGAGTTATTTATTATCATGGAAACAAGGCTTAATGGTGTTATAAATAATGATTACTACAATTAGCGACGAGGATACTTTGTAGATTCGAGTATTTTTTTTTATATTATGTTTTCGAAAGAAATGTTAAATAATTCGGACATTGTAACAGTGAGCGATAGATTGGGCACGTTAGGTATTTGTATGTTTTGTATTTTTATTATTTTACGTCGCTTTATTGCCACTTTGGATACTCGTAACGATGAGATTAAGTGATGAATACAAAATATACCCATGTGTTGGCCTGGTTTCTAACCCAGAAACGTTGATGGTTACTGCGAAAGTTGACCACTTAGCGAGATTTTTACATTTAAAAAAAAAAAAAAAACTTTTTCGTGTCTTATTTCTTATTTTCTTTCTTATATTATATTGTACACAAACAAAAATATTCATGATATAATAGACATAATATTGGTACTGAAATAAATTTCTGTTGTTGTTGTTGTTGTTGCTGCTGCTTTAATTTGAACTGCTTCGGAAACAGAATATAAACATCATTAGAATAATACGAATCAAAAGAAAGCTTTTTTCAAGACATGTACACTATTAAATATTCCATCGTGGGTAGTACAGAGTCATGAAAGATTTTCTCCGTTCGATTTTAAATGTGTATGTGTACAAGTTTTGTTTAGAACCAGTAAACGTTTCAAATTGGATCTGGTTAATTGAAGTCCTGATTCGAACGCCACCTTAGTTCAAAGAAAGTTCACTGATCAGTTTTCCTCTGACAACCATGTGTCAAGTCCACGTGGAGCCCAGTAGATCCTCCCCTAAAATGTTTCCCACCAATAGCGTCCGTTTTAGGAATTGACAGTACTTGTCAATACCACGTGGAGTAAATGCGATGTTGCCAATTCAGTGTCTTTAGAGATTTCATAACGTGAGGTTGCGGTTATCTTTGCTAAATTGTGTTATTGTGTGTGGTGCCATTTTCTTTATATATTGTGGAGACCTTGTAAGTATAATGTCGTCGCAGTTCGTGTTGTTTATATAAACACTGAAGGTAAAGCAGACAACAGCGCTTCTCAGAAAAAACCGGTGCTGGCTCGAAACCAGATACGCATGCGGTCGGCTTCCTCTCGAGCTACGTCAAAGATACCGAACTGGCGTTCGAATCAGGACTTCAGCCATAATTAAATTAAACTGCTGAAGGATAACTTCTGAAAGAACTCTACGCACAGTCCGCTATTCGAACCCGGAACCTTCATCGAGAAGCCCTCGCTCGCTCACCGAGACGGCTCGAAGTTACCAGACATGCGATCGTGTGTTGTTTTCCTCCAACCGCGTTTTGTGCGAGACATTGACACGATTCATTATATTTGGAAATATCGATTCTGAACCAGCGGAGATAATTACCTGTTTACTATCAGAAGTTCAACAATAGGTCAGGTGATTGATATGCTAGATGAAGAAAATACCGTACTTGCTTGTGTTAGGAATGGAAAAACAACTTTGTTGATCATGAGTGCAGAATCCATATACGTTACAGTTCGAATACATCTTGTAATCTAAACGGATCATTATTTCTTAAAGAAAGTAAGAAATTATTGCGACAACTGCATTTGAACAGAGCCTTAGTTTCAGACACACATGTAAGTTGATTCGGTCAAAAGAGATAAATTATATAATATATTAGTAGAGTTTGGAATACCTAAGAAGCTTGTTAGTATGATAAAAATATGCACCAGTGAAACAGAAAGTAAAATTCGTGTGGGTATTAATATGTCCGACAAATTTACAATTCATGATGGGTTAAAAAAAGGAGACGCATTATCTCCATTGCTTTTTAATTTTGCCTTAGAATATGCTGTTAGGAAGGTAAAAGAAACTAAAGAAGGACTAAAATTAAATGGTGTGACTCAGTTGTTAGCATATGCAGATGATGTAGACTTACTAGGGGATGATGTGAATACAATTAAGAATAATGCTAAAATATTTTTCAAAACTGCTAAAGAGATAGATTTGGAAGTTAACAAAGAGAAAACTAAATATATGCTTACAGGCCGAAACCAAGTGTTAGGTAATAATCAAAATCTAATTATTGATAACAACTCGTTTGAACCAGTTTCCAAATTCAAATACTTAGGAGTAATATTAACAAATGAAAATTATATTAAAGAGGAAATAAAAAGTAGGCTTAATTCAGGAAATTCATGTTACTTCTCTCTTTATAAACTTTTGTCTTCTCGTTTAATATCTAAGAAACTAAAAGTTAAAATATACAAAACAGTAATTTTGCCTGTAGTATTATATGGATGTGAAACTTGGTCCCTTACATTGAAAGAGGAACATAAATTGAGAGTATTTGAAAATAAGATCCTTTGGAAATTATTTGGACCTAAAAGGGATGAGGAGACAGGTGAGTGGAGAAGGTTACATAATTTAGAACTACATAATTTGTATTCATGTCCAGATATTATTAGAATAATTAAATCAAGAAGACTTAGGTGGGCAGGCCATGTGGCACGAATGGGAGAGGAAAGAGGAGTTTACAGGATTCTTGTTGGGAAACCTGATGGTAAGAGACCTGTAGGAAGGCCAAGACGAAGATGGAGGGACAATGTTGAGATGGACCTAAGGGAAATCGGTAGGGATGGAAAAGAGTATATAGAACTTGCTCAAGATAGGGGAAGATGGAAGGCCTGTGTTGCTGCAGCCATGAACCTTCGGGTTTTAGAAGGCTAGAGAGTTAGTTAGTTAGTTAGCATGTAAGTTGCCTTTACCAGTAGATAAGCACGGTAAGATATATTAATCCTTACGTGATAACGTGGTTTAATTTTCCTTCAACTGATGACGTGGTATGTGCTAGAACTCAATTGAATAATTTACTCTTCTCGATGAAAAGCAGAGTTATTTTTTTAAAAAAATAAATTATTTTCTTCTACTTGCATCGAACTGTCCGACAACTTGTAAATATGAAAGTATTTCGATTTTATTTCAACTAAAATTTGTACAAAGGTTTAAATAAGTTACATATTTTCTTCATTGTGCAGAATTTTAAACATGCTGAATATTTAGAAATGTATACATAGATTATATTTCAAAACTTCAAGCAAAAGAAAATACCAATGTTGAAATATTAACTTAGAAATTTTACTTTCCTGTTTTAAATAGTACGTTCGAAATTACCCCACCGTAATATCAGAAAACTTTCGTGTGTAATATATACTAAATATTAACACTTATTGTAAAAATAATCTTCAGCTATATTGTGTAAACATTTCAGAAGGCATACGTAGCTGAAGAAGTAAGATACTACAAAAAATTGTGTTATTTTCATATTTCTTAGTCTACAATTTTAATATTATGAAACGTGTTTAGTAACAATTTTAGCGTTTTGGTAATAGAAGCTTTCAAATATATACATATGTAGTTCGTTGTTGGGTAGGACAGTTTTAACAATTGGAAGTAGCAAATCATCACACCAACCACCTTAAAATATGATATTTTGGTATTATATTTTCGCAACAGCCAAATGATTAGGACCAAGGTAACTTAATATATAAGGTAGCGCCATCCGAAAGTTGCCGATCATGCACGAGCGCGTGACGTCATGTGGGAGGATCGGTTATGCTCGGTGCCCCTTCGGTTATGTTCGTTCGGGGCTTGGCCGATGCCGTGGCATTCAGACGATTAAATATGTCGAAAATGTAACCTACCGTAAAGAAAATTGGAAAATAAACCTGGCTTGTTTGATGCACGCAAGATCTATTTTCTGGATTAAATAATGAGTTCTCACTTACCCTGCAGAATCACAAACGTCTTATTTCCTTTTAACAATCTTTCATGTTCCGTTATCTAATCGCGCACACAATATTCAAATAACATAATATTGTAATCTTGGTTCTTCGGAGTATATTTTTCATTCAGAATATTATATCGTTGTATTATCGTACATCATTGATTTTATTTTTCAGAATTACATCAACAGAAATTATGATGAAATATCAGTTGCTCTTGCTTGACTTAACTTTATTGACAACAAGTGTGGAAGAAAATATCGTCTCTGATGTTAGCATGGAACCATCACTTTATATTTTGGTTAACTGTGTAAGCACTATTTTGGAAAAACACTTCTCCTCCACAAGAACACTCGTAATGTTCGAGGCAGAAGGAACCAACGATGTTGCTGCAGAAATATATAAGCGTCATACCACGCCAGTGATAAGAATTGATGTTAAAAGGGTTAAAATAGTGGAAAAACTGTTAGCTCCATATTGGATGTTTGAAAGATCTGGTGTTGACTATGTGTTTCTTGCTAAACATCCTGGTGACGTTGGAACCATGTTGGAAAATGCTTACAATTTTATATTTCACAAACCTCATGTTAAGTACTTGATTGTATGTGCCAGTGGATACTACGTGGAAGATTCGTTTGTTGGTTTGTTCAGTAACTTGTGGCGCTTGGGAGTTGTCAATGTAATAGTGGTTTCATTCTTAAACAGCGTCCGGTATGGTTCACAGAACGTGATGATAGATGAAAAAGAAACTCTTGTGGTGCATACATACTTCCCCTTTTCTCACTCAGTTTGCAGTTTTCCTGGGAAAGAAGTTGTGCTGGATAGCTGGGACAAAAATTCCTTTGTTTCAGGAGCAGACCTGTACCCGGACAAAGTGAAAGACCTCCATGGCTGTCCTCTGTCCTTGAACACCAGGTACGTTGACCCGTGGGTCAGGCGCCTGCAAGAACCAAATGGCAAATTCAAACTTGCAGGTATTTTCGGTGGGATAATCACAGCATGGTCCAAAGTCATGAATTTCACTTTGTACCCAAACGGGAAGCAAATTTCCAGTATGTTAAACAAAAGTGAATTGACATACGGAGACGTTGGAGCGGATTTGCCGATCCTTAAGTCTGGTCCAGATGTTGCCATGTGCAGACTTTATTTTCCCCGTCCAGGGATTATCAACCACTACGATGTTGTCCTTACACGATGGTTCGTATATGTAGCATGGGTCGTACCTAAACCAGGTACATACCCTTCCTGGATGAACACGCTTTTACCGTTTGAAGTTATCCTGTGGATATTACTAGCAGTCACTTACATTCTGGTTGTTGGTTTTGTGATATTCTCGAGTTACAGTATTCGGCAAAGACAGCAGCCATTCTCTCGCTACTCTTTCCTCTACAATTACTCTATTCTGTTGGGTATCTCTGCACACACGCTTCCGTCAACTTCTGCCATGAGAATGGTGGTAATTCTCTGGATTGTTGGGTCTCTGATTGTAAACACATCCTACCAGGCAGCTCTCTTTGGTTTCGTCACGCACCCGGAAAGATATCCACCAATCAACACCAAGGAGGATGTGGTGAAATCTGGATTAGAATTTGGGGGGCTGAGGTATCGAGAATTGTTTAAATACGAGAAGGATGCGGTGTCGAAGAAAATTTACCAAAATTGGGTTCTGGAAAGATATCCTGTTGGAAGAATCCTGAAACGAGAATTCTGCTATCTTTCTACATCTCTTGTAGCAGAGACGTTTGCTTACCAGCATTTGTTGCTAAACTCACTCGGGAAACCGCTCTTCCATATCTCAAGACAGAGGTATGCCTTCCCATCAGCTTTCGTCTTGAGACGTGGGTCACCATTTTCGAGCATTTTCGGTCAACTCACTGACCACTGTTCTGAGGGTGGGTTTTTAGCCAAATGGAAGAGGGATGCACACTTCAATGTAATCAACATCGCTAGAAGAAAACTGAAATTCAGAATTCCTGATCCAGTAGTTGTTATTGGCTTTGAAAACTTAATGGGTGCCTTTGTTTTACTTGGTAATGGTCTGCTGGCGTCCTTCATGTGTTTTGCAATGGAACTAATCTTAAGTTTTTCAAAGATAACGAAAATATCTGGCTACAAATTAAATGGAAGAGGAAAGCAAGAAAGAAAGAACAATATTAATATAAGAAGTAGAAAGTGAAATCTATATTACAGTGAATTGCATCTACCTAAAAGATGCGTGTTACTTATGTATAGAACATAACGTACTTACATGTGTCATTTCAAGGGTTTTGCAACCTGCGCATGCGCGGCCGTTAGGATGGCGTGATCGCTCTGATTGTTGCATCAGTTGTGAGTTATACTTCAGTCTAAAACGTTGTGTTCACATTTTCTGGATAGCTTGGCTCTGTGCTGAACACGGTGCAGCATCTACAGATTTTGGGCTGCCCACAAAAGACCCTTCTATATAAAATACACGTAAAAAAGAAATGTCAAAGCTTTTGCTGTTATTTAGATTGTTGCATGTTGAGTGTAGGGGGAAAGAGGGGGTGGCCTTCACTTTTGTCACTTTTTGCCCCCGCACTCTGGCCTATTATTTATTTGATTTATAATATTTTACTTCGCTTTTGTGCCACTTTTGGCTAATTGCAAAGATGAGGATGAGTGATGAAATTGATGAATGGGCACTCACAAACACTCATGCCCAGTCCGGGATTCGTGCTAACCACTCGGATAACTCGGGTAACTTTTGTTTTTCAGATAAAACATCAGGGCATGTAACCGTGCAAAAATAAAAACGCCAAAGCCAATAAGAGGGGTTGGTGGGCCGCGACCCCTAAATTTCAATGAAAAAATCATAAAAATGGGGAGTTTTTTCACATATTCGATAATGTAATGCACCCAGGAACATGAAATTACTTTGATTCGGTTGAGAAAGGACCATTATTTGAAAATAAGGCTAAAGTTTGTCTCCCCTTCTCAAAATAACGGAGGAAGAGGGGGCAAACTGCCCATTTTTATGATTTTTTTCATTTAAAGTTCGGGGCAGCGGCCGACCCAACCCCTCTTATTAACTTTGGCGTATTTATTTCTGCACAGTTGCATGCCCTGATGTTTTAGCTGCAAAACCAAAGTTACCCGAAGTAGATTTGGTCAGTCTACGAGATATAACATTTTTTGTCAAATAAGTGTCCAAATTTAAAATTCGCGCCAGCTTCCATACGTACTTTGGAGTCGGGGGGAAGGGGAAGGGGGTGCATCCACATTACGTGCCAAAGCTTTGTTTAACCCACTGTAAGTGTTTCCGACCTAAAAGAAAAGTATCAAGATAATAAAAAAAACAGGAATTTTGTAATCAGCTGCATGGGCTATATATCGACCAAAATAGGAGTAGCACCTTATATTCGATGGTCGATATATCGACCAAGATACGAGTAAAGGTAAAGCCCTGGAGAGAGGTATTGTACTTCTCATACAAATGTTTTGGAAAATCATGTACAGATGAAACATGAAACATACCTACAGAAACTTTTCATCTGTACATGATATAACCTTTCACTTTACAATACTTCGGTGTTTTTTTTCTTCTTTATTGTTTTACGTTCACATATTTCAGCATGGCAAGAACCCCCTAAAGCCTTGCCCCCCCCCCCCCGAACTATAACTATGGGGTTTTACGGTTTATAGATCCGGCACTGACTGAACGACACTGTGATGCAAAATGGAAGAGAAATCTACCCAGGTCAGATTTCACGCAACGACCAACGGTGCTCAATGTGCTCAATGCTTTTATTATGCATTTAATTGCTTTACCCGTGTCATATATTCTCGACTCAATCGTCAGGTATTTTCGAACAACAATGAAACTCATTGTGGAGTGACACTTAGGAATACAAAAGAGTTAACTTGCAAAGATACAGTGCGTGATAGGCAACGGCCAGTGAAAATTTATATTTGTCTTCATTATCATTGGTGACGTTTCTTCAATTCAGATTTAACTTTATAATTGTATCATAAGTATGTAAAGGCCTCACTTTAATATACCGAGTCCCTAATCCTCGTGTAATAAGACTTGATGAGTATGAGCTAAAAATGACCAAAGAAATTAACTTTTCTTCTTCAAAACTAGTCCGTATTTTTTAATTGTTGACGCAAATATCCACCCCTGCTTGTATTTATACAATGTTTTCCAACCTCACTTACATATATGAGTAATTTAAAATATTAATATTTCATATATTACATATTTGATTTCAATATATATTATACCGGGTGTCCCAAACAAAAGTATACCCAAAAGTTACCAACTCTTTTGTTTGGTTGATTGATTGATTTGGTGTTTTAAGTCCACTTTATGCACAGTAAGGCTAAGCGGGACTGGACCTACAGTTTAAAGTGGGATCCGAACCACTTGTACCTTCAGCGGGTATCGAACCGGGGAACCCTTGATTACAAGGCGACGACACTACCACTGCGCCATCGGGGAGGTCACTTTTTTGGGACACCCTGTACATTGTACATATAAATATAAATTCCCATTAGTTTTGTCGTCATCCATTAGGAAACCTAAATTGAATACATATTCTCATACATTGTAAACAGAGACTGCAAGAACTAAATGCAATTTTGTTTTGTCAGCTGTACAATTTTTTTCCATATGTTTCCATTATTTCCATATGTAATATATTAAACATGCGCATGGACGTCCGCAGGATTTTTTCCAGGGAGGGGCAAGCAAGGTCATTTTTTCCAAGGGCGCAAAGGAGGCATATTTTCCCCATAATAGTAATGTCTCCTCAAAAAACACTATTTCAGTCTGAAACGATAGTGTTTCTTCAAAGAATTTATAATAATTAACATAAATTACTGTGACTGAAATGAATTTATGTGTGAAATACATATTTTTTAGGTGGACATTCATTTTCCAAGAGGGGGGTCGTGGTCCGCCCTTGCTCCACTTCCGGACGTCCATGATTACATGTAGCGACCCTTAGGGGTCTAAGGGGTGATGTTTTCGGAAGGTACCCAAGTGTGAACCTCCCTTCCCTGTATTCTTGCAGACTAACGAGGCTATGGCGCCTGATCCCACAGCCAGTATAATCTTCTGCGGGACTTGTGTTTATTGATTAATTGAGTTGGTGTTTTATGTCCACTTTTTGCACAGTAAGGCTAATCGGGACTGGGTCTAAAGTTTAAAGTGGGATCCGAAATACTATGTGCCTCCGCCGGGAATCGAACCGAGGATCCCTTCATTACAGCTTGATCGTGACTGTCTTTCACCAATTTCATCTTATTTCCACTCTTCGCGATTAACTTAAAGTGGTACAAAAAAGGTAGGTAAGATCAATAAATTGACCTTGGAAGATCGTTTCCATAATGTACAGCCGGACCCTGTGGCTGAGTGGTTAGCACATCGCGCTTCGACGCCAGGGGTCCCGGGTTCGAATCCCGCTCGGGCATGGTTGTTTGTGAATGTCCATTCATCAATTTCATCATTTCATCACTCATCCTCATCTTCGCAAATTAGCCAAGAGGCACAAAACGCGAAGTAAAATAAAATAAATAAATCAAAATCAACCATAATGTACATTTTTCGTATCTCGCCAGTGATAGTATGTTATCTTGTACGTTAATCTATTGTGTGATGTTAATCATTCTCACTGCAAAAGTTGGGCGAGCACCAAGTTATTGATTTCCTCGCTAGTTAGCGCTATAGTGCTGATAGTTCAGCTTTATTCTGAATAGATGGCGACTGTAGAATTCAGCGCTCTCGTAGTTCACGATAAGCGTCACTAGTGGCGCTGGTGATACGTTCCATTACCTCCAACACGCACAAAACTAAATCCATCATGTATTTGATACACCAAAAACGTATGGATTGCTACACTAAAGTATGTCATTTTACAAAAAATTAAAAAAGCATTAATACTTCTGTATTAACAACTAACAAAGTGCTTAGTTATGGGTTTATTTCCCATTGATATACAAAAAGTGGATACTTCCGTTTTAAATCTGGTTTTCATATATCACATTAAAATCACAGAATGCATTACTATCAGCCAATATGTGATGACATGAAGGAAGCTACAAAATCAATTGAAATGCAACTGGAAGAAATTACAATGTCCACATACAGGCCGCAAATAAAATTAAGAGAAATAAACCAATATGAATTTCGTCTTATGTTCAAAAGACAAAATTGATACCTTAGAATCTTCTAATTTCACTGTACAGTCACGGACACTTCTGGGTTGTAAAGATTGTATTGACTTTCAATGGGATTGTTACAACTCAGAAGTGTCTGTGAGTGTAGAAGTATCATTACATATTATCACAGGTTCACATTATCACACCTTCATTCCTAGCACCATAAATGCTGCAGGTACTACTAGAGCACTGAAGAAAGTTCACCACAAAAATGGCGAATACGAAATGTTCCTTAAAAACCGTACAGTTCTCCCTATCATTTTTTCATGGCTGATCACTTCTTGAAGTAAGCCTTTCCACTCTGTTTGTAAAGTTGCTTCTGAATTTTATGAGCCGACTGTAAAGTAAAAAAAAAGAAATAATAATTCCATGTGGAGATTGCAAATAAACATATGTAGTCAAAATGATTTTCCAATTTGTATACTTATTTTTATTTTGACTAACAGAAGTAAACACACTTAGTACAGGGGCAAGGAAGTTAGTAATGAGTTGTGTTTTACACATAGATTGATACAGCTGTAGATTGAATTGTATCTTCTGAAAATATGCTGTACAAAGAAACAAACTGCCAGAGTACGTCTTGAGGTGAGTGCACGTATGAAAATAGCAAGTTTGTTGCAGAATTTGTAGCAGAATTTCAAAATTACAAACACTAGATGTTGTATTCGTTTATGTTGATGATTGTAAGTAAAAATGAATCTTCAATTGCAGATATTGAGAAAGTTTTGTCCAAAACATTTCAACTTAAGAATTTAGGGGAAATGAAGCATTATTTGGGATTATAAATTGAAAAGGATGAAGATGGAATATTTCTATTCATCAAGCCAAATACAATGAGAAAAATATTAAAAAGGTTCAGATTGGAAATGCCACCTTGTTGCATATCGATGTCTATTTCTGTCGAAATGAATCACCCAAAACCAAATTGTCAATTTCAAGTTATGATGTAAAAATTTAATGAAGAAGTCACACATAATGGTAAAGCATTAGTTAAAAATAATAGACAGCGGAGCAGAAATAGCATTCATAAGAAAATATGCGTGTCCATTAGTCCGTTTAGAAAAACACAATCATAATACAGTTATTCACATTTGCAAGATGTAAATTATGAATGATTATCATGAACTATTCATGCCAATGGCGCATTTTTCATGTGTCTCAGATAAGCTTGACACTGTTTGGTAATTTATTATCAGAATATTCGTGCAAGATTAATTCATTGGTTTCTACTAATTACAGTAATAACAATAAATCTGCTTGAATGCAGATTTGACCCAAAATCATCAGCTCCAATCCCGTTTTCAATACCATTCTGCCTAATTAGAGGAATTTATTTATAATGGAAGTATTTTCATGCTTCTAGCTAGATACAGACGTTTGGACTGTGAACGTATCAAGAAGTCAAAAAAGTTTAAAACACTTACTTCCAGGATTGACAGCCTGATTTCTTAGGAGTTTGCAACCTATCTGCCGTTGGCATGTTAACATGACTTTCTTGAAGATGCCCAGAACGAGCGAAGGGGGTGAGTATAACCACTTGCACATGGTGTTCACGCGGCAGTTAGAGTTTTCTTCCTACATAGCCTAGGGCCACTGCTTCTTTCCCCTTAGAGGAAAGCACCTCCTCAGTGTGTGCTTACGTCATACGAAGAAGACCCTCATACACGTTCAGGTTTCTAGATCCAGTGGTTTGGAGTAAGTGAGGCAAACACTATTGTACATTAAGATCCTTACCTTAAGAATTTTGAATGAACACATCAAATTCTCGTCTATGCACATCATGGCTGCCGCGTTGTCAAACTCCCCGCAGTAGTTAGGGGCAGAGAATATAGTAACCAGCTGGCGTTTGGCAAAGAATTCATAGCCATCTTCACAAACCTAAAATAATATTTGAAAGTAAGTGTAATCATTTGATCTGCGCTTCACTTTAATATAAATATTTGTGTTCCTGCCATATTTTATTAGCATATAGGCAATCTCGTAGGAGTAAATATTTATTATTTATTTATAAATTATTTAGTGTAATTCTAAATTAAGCTAATGTGAAAATTCAAGAACATTTGAATAGACGTACGCATTGGCTATAACTAAACGGATTGAGTCTCAGTATTCAAGAAATAAAATATTTAGCTTCTCGAAAAACAAGAAATGATGAGTGCTTTTATTGCATAAATATTCATATTGTCGAAAGAGTTGGCCAAATCAAAGATACCCGATTTACATTCAATAAAATAGCAATCAAACAGTTGAAATAATAAGTATATTGTTGAAGGAGAAGTAAATTATTTTTTTTCTTCTAAATAGTATGAAACATCTACTAGACATAACAAAACGTACAGTGCAGAATGTTAAAAATATACTTATAAAATAATTGCATTATCATTTAAAAATATGCGTTATCTACGTATTATTAATACACAAAGAAAGGTCTTGAAAAGATTGAAATTCATTACATTAACCGATAGGTGGTTACACCATTGCCAGGTTTACAAACACACACTCGGACAATTTTGGTTTCAACCGAAATATCCGAAACATTCAGGGCAAAACCAACCCTTGCATAAAACAGTCTAATTATTCCTCCCATCTTGTGCCAGGATTGTTAAAGCATCGACCTCTTTACACAGCGTCGTATCTCAAATATTTCGATTTTTCAGGAGAGCAGTATAAACGTTCTCACATAAACTGAAACTATTACTGTACAAACAATAATTTACTTCTGCCATTGCCCCCCACCCCAACCTTCAACGGAAGTCAATTCTATGTGGGGGGTGCAAGGAGGACAAACGTTGACGGCCAAGGCACCTGCAGCTGGGCACAGAAGAGCAATTGCCCACCTCGATTTCAAATTTTATGCAAATAAAAATGCATTTCGTAAAATTTACTTGCTCGCTTCGCTCGACTTGCCTGCTCTTAGTATCGTCAAGTTCAGAGCCGAGCGATCTAAATGAAAAAAGTTGTAAAAGACAGAATGGCATGGTGCCCCGTGAAAATATTTGCGCCCTATTAAATCAATATAGTTTTCAGTTGCAAGAATAGGATCTAAAAATTGTCTTGCTCGCTTCGCTGGCATTATGATTATTTTATGTAATGTATTTATAAAATATGTGTTGTATATATGTACTGAATAAACTTTGAATACGTACACAATTTAGTGTCAGCATTTTCCATATGTATTTTCTTATTTTATGTCGCTCCGTGTTGCATATGTGTAAAACATATCTTGTACATGAAAGTGATAAATGTTATATGTACAAGAAAAAAGAAAAATTATCTTCTAAATGCATTTATCATTCATTTTCCGCCATTCAAAAATACAGTTTTTGTGCTTGTTTTCCATTATTAGCTAATGTTGAAAAAATATTTCAAATCATTGGTTCCAAACAAATGCATTAGCACCAACTTCTACCCCTTTTATGCGTAATTTATGAGGATAAATTAATAGTAGTAGTAGTTACTAATAATAATAATAATATTAATGTCATTATTATTATTGGTACGTTTATCCTGGTACAAAAATTCGTGGTTGACAAATCGGAAATCTGGACCTCTACATTGTCACAAAATTCGGTGTCACTGGTTCTACAAGTGGAGGATCTGTATATGAACAAAGATTACCCAGTGTCCTCTGCATATCAAGTCAAAATTGTGCTTCTGCATGAACTTGGTGACGACGTCTGCTCCGAACGTGTAGGAGACGCCTCTGTCGTTCTCTCCCCAGCCTTGCGTTTCCTGAAAGAAGACACCGAAAGTTATTCCAAAAGTGGAAACAATCAGTAGCATACAAGGTGGGTTGATTTGAATCGCGATTTAAATCAAGCGTTTTTTTGTTTTTTTAAAAAAATCACTGATTTAAATCACTGTAAATAAAACACGTTTATTTAATACCTACATAATGTGCACGTGTATTTAATACGTGCAGTGGGATCCATGAATATTACCGTGCAAATTGTCCATCACCATGTTCGTGCACCCAATAAGAGCTTCAAGAACTAAAAGAAAACTCAAAACAAGCTGTTGACAACTTCTGCACCCGCGTACATAAAAATCCATCGCTTAAATTTGAATTAGAAATTTTGGGTACGTTAGCACTTAGGCTATTTTGCACCCGTCACATTATACGAGGTTCAGGTCCAGCCCCTTACCATAACTAAAATATCATATTGCAGTGTTGTGTAACTAAAATAATAAAACATTCTGACTTTGGATAAAAGCTGAGGCTGTAAAGGGCCCTCAGCACACACAAGGACAAAAAACAGGACAACATACAAAATTTTACTGGCCATAGTACCAGTCGCCAGAGCCTCGTTCGTCTACAAAATGCAGTCCTGGGTGTACTACGTCGAAGTGAAGTTGACAATTAGGTGTACTACATGAAGGTCACCCTAATCCATCGCTTAAAAACACACAGGATGTAAGAGAAAATTTAATGAAAATAGTCATGGCCAATTTCACGGTAATACGTATGGATCCTACTGTAGATAATAACATCAAAATAAGATTAATCTCTCAGCTTAAATTTTTACATGATTTTGCAATATACTTATTACTAGTGCTAGGATTTTGATGCAAATAAGTAGATAGAAATGTGTTTTACACGTAAGTGAATTATTTGGATGCCTTTGTTAGGGCATTTTTTGCATTTTTTGACTCTTTTTGGAGTAAAGGCCATTTTTTAAACCGTTTGAGTAATTTTTCGACCTTTTAAAAGTCATGTTAAGAATTTTTCTACATTTTGGTGAAAGAAGGGGCATTTTACATGCATATGTAACCCTTTGAAGGAGAGAGTTTCCCGACTCTCGTCTCATTGCTTTCAGCGCAGTTCTGAACGGCTGTGTTTGAAGAAACAAAGAAATTCTGTGCAGTATTGTTGACACAAGCTGTTGTATAACAATTCAGTCCAAACAATGTGATTTCCCCCTCCATCAGACGGATTATTGTTAAAAACAAGCGGTAAAAAGATTTGTGCTCTGTATCGGACATTTTGTCAGGGAAGCAATTTGCACTCCATGCAATTTAAAGTGAATTAACAGCAAGTGCTATTGTTCATTTCAAGTACGCTCCTCTTGTGTCGGTGGAAATCGAGAGTAATTTTTCCGTGTACAAACCTCTCTTGTCCGAGATGACAAAAAGTGAACTTTCTTACTTGTAGTACTATACGCAATTAACATGTGATTAGATACTGTAACGTTAATTTGTAATTTGAATTTCTCTTGGTAGTTTATAAATTTGTTTTACAAATCTTTCAGAATTTTTAGGTCATTTCTTTTAAGTTTATAGGGCATTTTCTTGCATGTATTAGGTCATAAATGCATTTTTAAAGGTCATTTTTTGGCAATTTTAAGGTCATCAAAAACCTAGCCCTAGTTATTATGTTATGCAGCATTAACTTCAATTAATTCTTCTGTATAAAAATAAAAATCTCTTTATAACAAACTGTGCTAAATTAGTCGAGTGGCAGCATGAAACATCTACGTAGATATACGCAAGGGAATCGCTACAAGCTTGGTGCTTCGTAATAAGAGCCCAATACTACTACTCATGCCCAATCTTACCTCTACGCTGTCAGCTGGGCAAAGCCATTGCAGAGTTGAGTGCCTGTCTACATGAACGGTAGCGTTTGGTTGAACGCTGCAGTGACGCCACGCGAAACAATGGAGAGAACGTGGTTATGTTTGGCGCTGTGTACCAAAACATGAATACGTCGGTGTGTTTCTCGTGTATCTGTCCAGACTCGTTAGTGGCTGTTTACGGTGCACTTATACGTGTTACATCATTCAGGAAGTGTGTTAAGTTAGTATTATTAGCAGTGAAGAATTGCATTTACTATTGGAAATCGCTTCTGGTTCGCTTACACTTGAGTCTACAGGAAAAACGGCAGAATTTCTACCTCACAATCATTCTCAAATTCGCCACGAAAACAAGAAGGCTCCAGCTTCTGTACAAGGTAAGACGTTTTAATTGAAGTAGGCTTATTTTACTTAATAATTCGTGCATGCCAATTTGTTATATTTAAGTACAGAAAGAATACAAGTTAATCAAATTTCATAATTCTCATCGTTTGGGATATCCTATCAACAAGGACCTACTTAGGGGGGTTCAGAGGGATCTGGTTCTCCCCCCGAAAGACTAACATTATACAAAAATTAATGAAAATATGCGTCATTTGTTGTATAATCGAGGGTTATTTGTTTCAATTTATTTGAAGGCAGTAAATATTTGGTTTTTATAATTCCTTTATATAATATTAATTTGATGTGTCTAAACTAAAGCTGACTTAGTACAGTCAACGGCAAAGATAATGGTAGGCGAATTGTCCATCGTTATTTTCATTACGTTTTATTCTACATCCTGTGTTGTTTTAAGGATTAATATTATGCTGGTGCTAAACAGGCATCGCCCTCTGCTTATTGACGTCTTTATTTCAATTCATTATCATCATATTGTGCAATACAGACCGAATGAAAATTGTGATGGACAATTCGCTTACTGTTTCTTTTGCCGTTGGGTGTACAATGACTCTTTGTTGCATAACAATAACATAATTATTATTGGAGACACTTCACACTAAACTATCCTACCGCACTGTCAAGGACATATTTATAGGGGCGAAACCCAAGGCTAAACACCCCCTCCAAACGATAGACTCACCAACTACTAACATTAAACAATGAAAATATACTTGTTCAGCATTTGCTGCATAATCCAGGGTTATTTATTTCAGCCGAACTTTGAATGACAGTACCAAAGATATTAATCTGTGACTTTAATTTTCGTCAACTGGATCTAACATTCTTTCTTGTTATTTAATAAATATTCAAATCTTTATCTATTTGTCACTGATTTCCTCGGCAGAGCAGTTGCTTTTATACAAATCTTAGCCATCTTAACTACACGCCAGATAATGAATACATGATTTTATGTCTATTCTTACACAGTTTTTTACCTATTAATGTACAATACAATATTAATTTAATATATATTATTATTATTTTTAATTTAATATACATAATAATATAATTATTTCTGAGACATTTGGTTCGGACCCCTTCCCCCGAAATAAATTTCTAAATACGTGCTTGCCTATAAAGGATAATGTGTCTCTGTCTTTTGTCGTCCGAAGTGGTAGCGTCGTTGCTTTGTAATCAAGGGGTCCCGGGTTCGATACCCGGAGGAGGAACATAGCTGTTCGGATTCCACTTTAAACTGTAAGTTCAGTCCCGATTAGCCTTAATGTGCATAAAGTGAACTTAAACCAACAAATTAATCAATCAATCAATCTTTTGTCGTCGTAACGTAGACGGCAATGTTTCTCCACCGCCTGACCGCGGGCCGGTATTGGGCCATAGCTTCAAGTATACCGGACCGATAGAGATTCTCGTGGAATTTTCATTTTGTTTTCGTAGCAATTTTCATTAAAAATATTTATATAGTGTAGATGTACATAAGTAATGGGTGGGTTCAATTTACAGAAACCCAAAGATAATACAATAAATTTTGGGCGTAAAGGGGATGAGGAGACAGGTGAGTGGAGAAGGTTACATAATTTGTATTCATGTCCAGATATTAGAATGATTAAATCGAGAAGACTTAGGTGGGCAGGCCATGTGGCACGAATAGGAGAGGAAAGGAGTTTATAGGATTCTTGTAGGGAAACCTGATGGTAAGAGACCTGTAGTAAGGCCAAGACGAAGATAATGTTGAGATGGTCCTAAGGAAATTGGTAGGGATGGAAAAGAGTATATAGATCTTGCTCAGGATAGGGACAGATGGAAGGCCTGTGTTGCTGCAGCCATGAACCTTCGGGTTTAAGAAGGATGGAGAGTTAGTTAGTCAAGGATAATACAATTTTAACAATTATTGTCAGGGAGCGGATTTATATGTAGTAAAAATGTGTTAAATGTGTTAACCCTCGAGTACTCGCGCGGCATCCCGTAACACGGATACTCGCGCGGGTGACAGTTGTCACCCATCAGGTATTTTATTTATTTCGAAAAGACTAATTATAGTATGGTGGATTTTTTTGTTTTGTTATATTTACAGTCTATTCTAGGGACACTTAAAATATTTTTTGAATTATTTTTGTACGAAACAGGTGTTGTAAAGAAAAAAAATACCAAATCGTTCTTTAACAAAAATTTTTCATGGAAAAAATATCTTAAACTTTAGGCTACCGTAACTTTTTTTAATGCAGGGTAACATTGTAAATTTCCTTGCTCATCTGAAAGACTGCTTTATTGAGAATCCATAAACACATATATTAACATAATTTGGCCTTTATTACAGGGCAAAATAAATCGCTAAAGCGTACCCTGCATTTTACATATAAAAAGAGTATAGTCACAACAATGTTTGTTACTCGTAATCATTTTTTATGCATATTGTAGGTTGAAAATTTCAATGACAAAGAATTGATGAATGATCACTGCAGATATGACGTCCACATTTTTCACAATGTTTTCTGGTTGCTTTGTCTCTCGCCCTCCCACACAGATAGCAGCGACCTCTACTGTTACCTTGTTGTCTGCGCTCAGGCTGAAGAGTTTCTTCGATTACAAGAAGGGCATTTCCTCTTCTCTTCAGATGTGCAGGGATGAAAGGAAGCTGGATTAGACTATCAATCAGAGGTTTTATGAGTTCCAACGCCAAACCTTTCAGGAATTCTCGTCTTGCAGGTGGTTTAGCTGCAGCTTTGTCGAACTTGTAAATGATTGAGGTGTTGACCACAAGTTTTGCCATACAAGTTCTAGGACTTCTCTGATAGGCGCAAGCCGATCAATTTGTCTTCGCTGCTGACGATCTCCGATGTCATCAAAACGAAGACATCGCATGAGGAAATGAAATCTATTCTCACTAACAAGATAACAGACTTCCATCCACACCAGTCCCTGCAGAGTTGTCCCACATTGCTTAGTTTTTTCCTTTTACTGCCAAAACAGCCAATTAGTAGCAAAATGCCTATGAAAGCACGAATTTCAACAACATTCGTGTGTTTGGCGTCCCGCTCTCGGCTAAAATGCTCCTTTATATGGTGAATATAAATGTTGGTTGATGTAACTATAGTTCCAATAACGTTAAAAAGTACAAAGCAATCAAGTGCACTGCGTGCTTCCCTACCCTGTCTAGTTGGTTCTGGGAGCCGCAAAATAATGTTGTCAGCTATGGTTCGTACATTTCTGGGCTGAGAGGATAGTTCTTCCACTTCATTACATTCTTAAACTGGTCTCTTAAAATGTATAAATTTGCAAATGGGATGTCCTCTTCATCACTGGATTCTTCTTCCGCATTTGGCGGCAGGTCATTTTCGGCATTTTTCACTTGGTCCGTTTGTGGCTCATCTGCTTCTTCTGTGTCAAAGAGATCGTCCTGGACATCTAAATGGTCATCTCCACCAACGTCACTATCATTCTCCACAACATCATCCTCATCGGAACTCTCACCAAGCAATACGTCCAAAATAAGATAGTTATTACAGAGTCGTGGACGCTTTGGTGCATTCATAACGCCGTTAATCGCGCGGGGGACAAGTGTCACCCAACTGACTTTCAAGCGCAATAACACGGGCCACTCCTCACTACAACATACCAACTCACACTAGTCAGGTAGCTGGAAATGTAGGGGGAAGGTACTGAAGCCCCTATCACTCCCTTCCATCACACTGCTTGGCGGTAACAAAAACAAATGGGCTGGGTGACAATGGTCACCCGCGCAAGTACTAGAGGGTTAACACATATTTAGTTATCTTCACCAAAATATGGAGTTAAATATGGACTTAAAATTGTAAAACTTTTATAATATAAGATGCTACGCGAGTTATATAAAATACTATCTCGACATTGTAACTACCACCGTGACTGTCTTCAAGATAAACTAAAACCCAAGGAATATAGAGATTAGGTAAAGCCATCCGAAGATTGCCGATCTTGCACGAACGCGTGACGTCACCGGAGAAGCAGTGAGCTCGGCTGAAGCAGACGGCCCCTAGCATTTATATGGGAGATTCAGAGAGCGAAAGTATATTATTACTTTTAGGGGGGGGAAATAATAATTGTCATCCTCCAAGATGGTATTGAGGCATCCTTTTACTGATTAGTAACATAATTGAAAACGCGCTACTTTTAAAAGGGGGAAAAGTACATGTGAAAAAATGTATTTTGAAAATCCATATTCCTGAAACTTTCTGACCGATGCGCTACAAAGAAAGTTGCGTGTTCTCCTTTAGAATTTCGTCATTTTACAAATCGTAATATAATTTTAACAAAAACGTGGCATGCTAAAGAAGAATTAAAGAGTTTAAAACATAATTGATTAATAGACTTAGTTTATTTTACTTCGCTTATCTGTCACATATGGCTAATCGCAAAGATGAGGATGCGTGATGATATGATGAAATTGAAGAAAGGAAAGACCCATGCCCGGGCGGGGATTCGAACCTGGGGTCCCTTGGCATCGTAAAGCGTTGTGCTAACCACTTCGCCACGGAGGTCAGCATTACAAGGAAATAAACAGAAATTGTCATCTATGTTTTAATATGCGAGAAACATTTGCGAGGAAGTTATTGAAGTAACAAATAATTATTACAAGACATTGTGATGAAAATTATTAATATATCTGAAATATCGAGAGTTGACCTTGCAGTCTCTAAATGTACTTTTAGGGTTACGCAAAACCTTTACTCAAAATTGTTAGTGTAAATTTATAAGCTATTAAAATTTAAAACTTATTCCTGTTCGGAAAGAGAAACTGCCAAGTCAAATTAATATTTCGTAGAAATACATACATTTGTCTTTCATGAGGCCAAGAGAGTATTTGGAGGGGACGCTGGCTTGGGAAGGCTATAGCCCCGGATCTCGATCTGCAAAGGGGCTTCCAGTGGAAAAACATTCCTATGAAATAGTCCAGAAGAAGGGGCGAAATGATTTTTTTTAAATGGCTCACGAATACAAAGATATTTGACAGGCTTAGTCTAAAACTTACATCTGAAGTCGTATGTGTGCGCGGAGGGGGGGGGGGGGGGCTACTTGAGGTAACACAGTGGAATATGATTCACAATACTAAAATTAAAATAAATATGTGGGAACAATAGAAATCAAAATATGTTGTAGCTAGTAACAGCGCAATAGTAAAGATGACGGGGTAAATCATATTTTCCCGGGGCAATCATTTTTATTATTCCGTTACATACGACACAAAAATGCATATTTTGGCTAAAAGAGCATTCATTCATTTATTTATTTTGTCGTTTTACTGGGGACAGATAAGAGAGAGAGAGAGAAATTGTCGAACGAGAATTGGGGGGCGTTCCTGCCCCCCCCCCCCCCCCCGTAGTGTGGTCACTGCCTATGGCTATGCTGGAGAAGAATGCACCAATTAATACGCTATTAAATAAACAGATACTTTTAAAACTTATAATCAAATTATTTGTGAACTATGATTTAAATTTAGAGAGAGCACATACCTGTTTAATTTAATTTGGATGAGTTAACTTCTGAAGCCTGCCATTTCCGAGCCTTCTTCCGGAGTAACTACACTGCCCTTTGAGCCGTAGCTGCTGCGTTCAGGTGGCGGAACGAGCAGAATACTAATTAAAACAAATATGTGACAAATATATATAAAAAAACAACGTGTTGCGGCGCCAAAGAAAGGACAGAAGAAGAAGAACGTGGAGAGTGCAGTGATATTTTACGGGAAGCAGCAGGCACGTATCCAGGAATTCCTTTCGGGGCGACGGCTGAACACCATTTTTTAAAGGGGTATCACAATTGTATGTTTACGGCCAGTGGTGGCAATTGGGTTCCAAAATGTGTGTGTGTGTGGGGGGGGGGTGGACAAGGAGACAAGCATTAAGAGGCCATAGTGTGATAGTGTGGAGGCAAAAGAATGGGGAGCAACTATCTCCTAAATCGTCGTCACTGTGAAATCGGGACATTTTCTACCACTCAACTCCTCTGTTTCCATGCATTAATATCGTGTGCCGGAACCATCTCAGTATGTATGTTTGTCCATTTCTTCTCATCAGGCATCAAAACATCTATGTACCAGAAGTGTTTTTACGAAGGTGTTACACATGCACGGAATGCACAATCCACTCGACAACGCAAGATTCAAACTGTGTGCTGGGAACTGAAATCAAACAGTTCACGAATATTTCTCTCTCATTCGAGCCTGAACACCACTAATGTGTCTTGTCCTCCCATGTTTGCAGCTCTTATAAAAGCCGAAACCCACCAAATTGTTCATATTCATGCCTAAGCACTCGCAAGTGTCCAAAATTGTCTGTTGAGTGTGTGTCGAACCCAGTAGCCTTAAACAAAAGTATTTTTTTATGCCATGAAATTCTCGGACTGCATACACAAAATTTGGTCCTCACACAACCAAATCATCACTCAAAACTTTGATTTTCAGTTGATCTGTGCAGCTTATTTCTTTTTTAATAAATCGCTCCAATGCCCATCCCGATACACTTTAGAGAGAGAGAGCTTCGATCTCTTCGTCTTTCGACCCGAACTACGCGTAGCACTACTCGAAGTTCCGCTGTCGTCAATATTTTTAGCTTTGGGACCGAACTGGAACTAGTGGTAGACTTCGTTACTTTACGGTACTTAGTCCATTTCATTTTCGAATCACTAGATTTTATAAAGCAACCAATGGACACTGACTGATCACTAATCGACTGTATGAATTGTCATACTTACCTCTGAAGTCTCCACTTATTCTGTTGTACAGATCAACCGGGAAATTGAAGTCGCGTATTAATATCCTCATTATATTCTAGAACGTTTCGCAGATATCACGATTCGTAAATATTGCCAGTAGTTCGAATCCTTCTCTTTTTCAAGAACGTTCCCTCTCGCGCTTTCCAGAGATTAAAAAATTTCAATGAATCCGAATCGCCCTACCTGCGGCGCTACCTTTGTTGTGCAGCTTCCAAATGCTGACAAGTCTCTTCTACATAGTATTCAAGTTCGCTACGACAACACCGAAAGCGTAAGAAAAGTTTACGTGCAATATTATCAACTACAGGGTTATAGAACATTCTCCGTCTTGCCTTGATAAGTATTTCTCTCCTAAAATTATCGTCTCATTATTCAAGAAGACAACAACCTAATTTTATCTAGTGTAAAATGAAAACTGTCCTGGTGGGGGGAGTCCAAGAGTTACGATCCCCACCTTGGATACGCGCTATAAACAATAACAGGGTCCGTAGAACATTCTCCGTCTTGCCTCGATAATTATTCCTCTCCTTAAATTATCGTTACATTATTCAAGAAGTCAAAAACCTAATTTTGTCAGTGTAAACTGAAAAATTTCCTTGGGGAGTGGGGGGGGGCTCGAACCACCTGATCCCTACCTTGGATACGCGCTATTAACAATAACAGGCTTATAGAACATTCTCCGTCTTGCCTAGATAATTATCTCTCTCAAATTATCACCATATTATTCAAGAAGCCAAAAACCTAATTTTATCTAGCGTAAACTGAAAATTTTCTGAAGGGGGGCTTGAGCTTCCTGATTCCCACCTTGGATACGAGCTGTTAACAACAACAGGGTTATAGAATATTCTCCGTCTTGTCTCGATAATTATTTCTCTCCTTAAATTAAGGTCACATTATTTTATTTGACACCACAAGAAACAAAAAATCTCATTTTATCTAGTGTAAACCGAAAACTTTCGGGGGGGGGTTGAGCCCCATAAGCTCCCCCCCCGTGGATACGTGCCTGGGAAGCAGTCACGTTTATTACACCCTTACATTTACATACAATATTATAAAGTTCTGCTTTTAGATCTCGCACAATGCCTTTTTCACAAAAATGGGCAATCTCGCATTTTTTTATATCAATCAAGCTGTGATATTTTAGATTTCTTCCATTAGTTTTCACAGCTTTCCATAGCATTTAGGCATGATTTCAGTTGACAAGAACAAAATAATCTTATTTCAAAACATAGAGCAAAAAGAAATCCAACGCCCTTAAGTTAAAACTCCCTTACATTGGAAGGCTGGAGAGAACAAAACAGGGGTTCCTTCGTAACACGATTTCTTGAAAACCATTTTACACATTTGAATCAACTTTGTGATAAATTGATTAGAAAGGATGAATCTTAACAGTAAAAGTTGTAACTTTTCCCTTGCTACTATATTTTAGAAGATATTCGTTGTCAAATTTCTCAATATTTGCATAAGGAACCAGCCTTTTCCGTGCCGAGTGTTTCGATGGTGACGTCATGCATCCACGGACAACTGCGCATACGATCTGCGCCGCCGAACGAGCACCCCCTGACTAAAACCGAATCCACAAAAGCGTGTGCAACAAAATCATTACATCTGGCGCTGCTGCTGGGTTAGCAATGGACTGCTCGAATTGGAACTCTATTCCAACGTTGCCAAAATAACGTTTGTAACAATCAGGAGCCGTTGATTGAGCACTCATTCTCTATTGTTGACAACAATTGTAAATAAACAGAATTTCAAATGTTTTACAATAGCAAAAGCAAACAGTTGGGAGGTGAAAAGAAAACATTATTGTTCAGATGACAGAAAACAACTTAATTTAGGTCGTATAAACTTTCGTTTGTTTAACGCCGCTTCGAAATTTGTCAGCTTCTCAGTTATTCGCAAGACATTTGTCCAACTCTTTCCGTCACACGGGGATATGTAGTTATTGCGTGAGCGTGTATATAGAGCATATGTTCTGAAATATGGAAATAATATGTAAAAATAACTCAAATGTGTAAAATATGAGCCAAAACCTAATATATTTACACCAAACGGCAAAAGAAACTGTAGGCAAATTGTCCATCACCATTTTCATTGGGTCTGTATCGCACAATATGATAATGAATTGAAATATACAGTGCAAGGGTCCCGGGTTCGAATCCTGGTCGGGCTTGGTTGTTTGTGAATGTCCATTCATCAATTTCATCCTTTCATCACTCATCCTCATCTTCGCAAATTAGCCAAGAGGCACAAAACGCGAAGTAAAATAAACTAAATCAATCAATCAATCAATCAATCAATATACAGTGCGTCCATTTCGATCTTCAGCCGAGAGACTGGGAGAAGCGTGGCGGGCGGCGCTGACGGAGATGCCGACATTTGCGGCCTGTAATGCCCGCTTATTTTTATGGACGTATGCAGACATTTATATAAATATTGCAAAACGAGCACTAACCTGTGTTATAAGATTACGGTTTTAATTTTAGTAGCTTAGTGGCTGTATGTGCTGTGATTTTGACACGCCCACCTCTTGTGAAACACGGCGTAGAGGTTTGTTTGGAGAACGTTCTAACGCTGCGCCAATATCATCGAGTTTTGCTTCGGTTAGAATCCGTCGTTTTTGCTTAGGTGTTTTAAAATTTAACGATCCAGTTTCTCGTAATTTAAGGACAAGATGTCTAACCGTATCTCTATGTGGAGTTGAAACGCCTGGGAATTTCTGTACAAATTGCCTACACACGTCTCGACACGAGTCTGTTTTCATGTACGTGTCATACATAATAAATCTTTGTTCTAACGTGAACCTTGCGGCTGGCATTCCAATCGTCTAACTGACACAACACACATACACACTGCAATAACACAAACAAGTAACTGCAAGTAACCAAGAATAACACTCTTGCGCACAGTACGAAATTAACACGCTCTTGGTTTACATTGCTCGCCACTATATTCACAGCTCTGTCTTCATCTAGTCGCGAAGGAACAAAAAAAAAACTCGAGCTCGGAGATTGCAAGGAAGCTTACGAAAACCATTCACTTTTAACGGTTTCGTCTGCAGCGTAATCTTGATACAGTGTTGCACATTCGAAACCTCCAAACGATTCCCATCGCCACAAAACTCTTTCAAGGATATAAACTTACGCAGGACGTTACTGGTCAAAATTATGATTAAAATGTTATATTATCTGTGGCTCTTAACATCGTTTCTAAAGCGTATTTTTTTGTGTATATAAGGGCAGAACTTGGATGAATTACAGATGATAAATTATAACACAGGTTAGTGCTCGTTTTGCAATATTTATATAAATGTCTGCATATGTCCATAAAAATAAGCGGGCATTACAGGCCGCAAATGTCGGCATCTCCGTCAGCGCCGCCCGCCACGCTTCTCCCGATCTCTCGGCTGAAGATCGAAATGGACGCACGGTAGCTAGACGTCAATAAGCAGAGGGAAAGATTTCACGACAAATGCGGACAGTGACATAATTTCATTGCTTAAAACAATACAGGATGTAGAATAAAAAGTCATGAAAATAACGATGGACAATTTGACTACCATTATGTTTTCCGTTGACTGTACAAACATGAAAAATAAAAACTGAATTTTTCGAGTCTACATTCCAGGATGTGGAAAGATAATGAAATATACAACTGATTTCAGCTTCATACATAAATAGGCTATGTATTTACATATAAATCCGTTCCCAGGTTTTCGTTATAAATAATCGCATTTAATTATAAATGATAACAGTTTTCTAAACAATTTGTATGTAAATATTGGCTTAATGTATGTTACTTGCATTAATCTTAACAATATTGTTTTTAGTACATTTATGTTACAATTAACCTTTTTTAAAAAAATCAAAACCTACTTGATAACTACATAAATTTCAAGAGTTCTTGACTAATTTTGAACTTTTGTTTATTTGATTATGCAATTGGTGCAAAATGCTTACTAAACCAATGGAAAGGATTTGGACTCGTTAAACCCTCCCCTTATGTACGCCCATGTAAATGAGCCTAGACATAATCGAAGCACTACTCTTTATGATTATGCCGTAATTTATAGATTAATATTTGATTTCAATCAGTGGTAGATATTTATTAATACAGTAAAACCTCGTTAATCCGGATTTATGGGGGGATAAGTTAACCGGTTTAACGAAAGTTCGGATTAACTGAAATAACCTAAAAGAACAGTAGAAAGTGCATTAAAACTCCGTTTATAGCAACAAAACACGTTGATTATGGTGTATTTAAAGGGCATAGGCCTAAATACACTATACAGTACAGTGCAAAGTCTGCGGGAAACAAAATTTCATCAGTGGTTGATTGCCTTTTCTTTGGGAAGTTCTCTTGTTGACTTCTAGCCACATTTAAAACCTTGCATTCTGCTTTTCGTTGCCTTTTGCCTGTCCGGATTAAGCGAAGTCAGGCTTATCGGGATCCGGATTAACGAGGTTTTACTGTATATAAACGTAAAATAATAGGTACACTAAAAATATGCATCTAAGTTCCACCAAAAATGGTGTTAACAGAATACCCCTTTTGGTGTTAATGAGGAACTGGCGTTGTTTACCACCATCTTTGGTGTCCTGTTACACCATTTGACGTCATACCACACCAAGTATGATTGCCTTTAACACTCGATTAGGTGCTACACCAATCACGGTGTTGCACCACTTTTGGTGACAAATCAGTTGCATATTTTTTATAGTGGAGTGCAGTTGTTGATATCGGTGGGTATGGGGGAGGGGGATCGTTTTAGAAACTGAATTTACGGGCCGCGTTGTCACGGAGATTGAGAATCACTGATGTATGGTGTTGCAGTGAGCTTTTAAATTTAGAGAGGCAACGACCATATCGTTTATCTCGAAGAAATGTTCAATCTACCCCAGTTGAAAGATTGAGCCTTGGCAAATCTTGCGATGGTCACGCCTTGCCACCTTACTCCAGTCCCTGTCGTGATGATATGGCGAACATGGAAGCTTTCTGATTATTCACTTTCTGTATCAGCTCGAGAATTGTGTTGATTTTTTTATCGACAGACTTCGATGTTTTACATGAATCAAAACCTGTTCCATCGCGCGGAAAATTGATCCAAAGGCATGGGCCGCGTAATCAGAAACCTGCCATCTCGGAGTACTTTCACAGGTTGTTATCAGTAAAAACCGTTTGTATGCACACTAAAATAGTGAAAGAGCACGTCGGAAACTGCTATCAGCTCCAAACCTAACACTCCCAACCTAACGACGTAAAATTGTAGCTGCTGTTGTGGAATGTCGTGTTGGGGCTATATTCACTTGCGCGAAGGCTTCGAGCTGTTCTGCTTCAAGGTAAAGAAACACTCTATAGCCTCGTTTACACCCAGGTTGCTAACACATGTTACCAACAAATGTTGGTAACATTTCGAGAAACACTTGTGAATTTGTTATCAACGTCTCATGTTAGAAACAAATTTCCCGCGTTGACAACAGAAATATGTCTTTGCCAGTCCGGTAGAATAGTATAGTCTGCAAATAAAATAATTATGCAACAAAAGATTCATTGTACTACGTTAGCTTTTGTTTAGATAGACAAACATCAAATTAATGTTAAATAAAGCAAATAAGTTCGGTGGAAATAATTATCCCTCGATTGTACAAAAAAAATATTAAGCAATGTATATTTTCAATATATAATTTTTGTAATTGGTAAGTTTTTTTGGTGGGGCCTCCGGATCCCCTCCCTAAATACGTCCTTGGGAGTCGACATATTTGTGTCAATTGACAGATTATGAGTTTTGTGTATACCAAAGGAGAAATAACACTTTCAAGCTGTGGTACATACTTTATCGGGATCTGACCAGAGTATATCGCAGAGCAGGCCAGTAATCGGGATGTCCGTTGGCCGCAGGATCCTCCTGATCTGCTCCATGCTGTCGAGGTCAGGGCTCAACCCTCCGTGGCAGCAGAAGATCTTGTCGTCGATGATGGCGGCCACTGGCAGGCAGTTGAAGCAGTCGATGAAGGTCTTCCACAACTTTATGTTGTATCGACGTTTGCCTGGTCACAATATAAAAAATACCATTAGTGTTATTTCATGGATAAAGCTAAACCCTTTCGGAAAGTGTCTGATATTGATCGCAAAATCATGTTATAAATTCAGGTCAGGGAAGCCTAACAATATCGACTGCCCCTTCATATTTTTGAAGACATTTCATTACCATTGGCGCAGAGGTGCCCACCGGGATGTTTCATGACGCGCCTGCGTCATGGGAATTTTTATGGGGGACAAAATTTTATACCAATTCTATATATCTTCACACAAAAATAGGGGAGGATCGTATTGTTTGATTGAATTGTTATTGAATATTAGATTTGGTTCTTATGTATAGTTTTTCTACCTACCTATGGGTGATCGAGGAGATAGGGTTGAAACGAAATACCACTTCTTATGCCTTTAGAATCGGTTTTGATGGAGGGGGATGTGGTATTAGCAGTAATAGATACAAAGTTAGTCGAGCAGACAAACTGTGCAGAATAAGGTTGACCAACAATGGCACTGGGCCTAAAGTATCTAAAGTAAACATATATTGCTTAAGCATGTCCGTATTATACAGTGACGCAACTACAGGGGGTCAGGTTGGACAAACATTGACGGCCAAGGGCTCCTGCAGGGGGCACAGACGAGCAATTACCCCTCCGATTTCAAATTTTATGTAAATAAAAATTCATTTTGTAAAATTTTCTTGCTTGCTTCGCTCGCATTATCTGCTTTTCTCGTTTTCGTCATGTTCAGAGCTGTAGCTAGGGGCGGCGGTAGTCGGCCATGGACGTCGAATGATCTAAATGGAAAAAAAGTTGCAAAAGAGAGAATGCCATGGCGTCCAGTGAAATTATTTGCGCTCTATTAAATCAATATTGTTTTCAATTGCAAAAATTGGATCTAAAAATTTTCTTGCTCGCTTCGCTCGCACTATACTTCTTTTCTCTAATGTAATGTATTTCAATAATATGTTTTGTACTGTATATTTGTATTGAATATGCTTTGAATATATACAATTTAGTGTTAGCTAGTTGCATTTGTATTTTCTTATTTTATGTCGCTCCATGTTGCATATGTGAAACATATGTTGTACAGTGGGATCCACTAGTATTATCTTGCAAATTGTCCATCACCATGTTCGTGAACTTTATTTGACCCAATAAGAGCTTCAAGAATTAAAAGAAAACTCAAAACAAGCTGTTGACAACTTCTGTACCAGCATACATAAAAATCCATCGCTCAAAAACGCATACTGTGTAAGAGAATAATTAATGAAAATAGTCATGGACAATTTGCAGGGTAATACTAGTGAATTCCACTGTACATGAAAGTTACGCATGTATCTTCGGAATGCAATTTATCATTCATTTTCTGCCATTCAAAAACACAGTTTGTGTGCTTGATTTCCATTATTAGTTAATGTGAAATTGACTGTGTTGAAAAATATTTCAAATCGTTTTTTCCAATCAAATGCTTTAGCACACACTTCTACCCTCTTTTTGCGTAATTTATGAGGATAATAACGTAGTAGTAGTAATAAAGCCATTATTAATGTTATTATTAGTGTTCTTGGTACGTTTATCCTGGTACTTGCCCCACCACCCCACAGACAAAAATTCGTGGTTGCACCTCTGGTATTATATTTTTCCGCAAATTTTGTGACAAAAATAATTTGAGTAATTAATTCGGCATAACCGGGGGGGGGGGGCAAATCTTCTACTTTCTTGGGGGGGAGTGCGTCATGGGTCTTGGAGGGGATGGGGGAAATGAGCACATCTTCATTGGCGTTAGGAGTTCTAAAGTATTTTCTATAACGGGATGTTAATAACAAAATGCAATAACTATGAATTTCAGAACACTAAAAAGAAAAAATAATAATCCTTTGTTTTTGTAACAGAAAATAAGGCAGATTTTGTATTTGAATTGTGCATGACAAATAATGTAATGTAAGCTTAATTTCATTTTATTTACCTACATGAGCCAATTGCTTAACGAAAATTGCCATTTTTCACTATATGTAAATCCATATTTAATTCCATATTTTGATTAAATTAACTACATACACATAAATATTTACATATCTAACACCTTCTTTAAATATTTAGATATGTGAATGCACCCACATTCGTCGTAGAAGCCATACATCCGGCTGATGCTGGCGCACTCATGGTTTCCTCTCAGAAGGAAGAAGTTCTCGGGGTACTTTATCTTGTAGGCGAAGAGGAGGCAGATGGTCTCCAGCGACTGCTTCCCTCTGTCCACGTAGTCCCCCAGGAAGAGGTAGTTCTTCTCCGGGGGAAACCCCGTGAGTTCGAAGAGGCGCAGGAGATCATGATACTGGCCATGGACGTCTCCTGGAAGTAACAGACGCATAGATTATACAGAGTCAAATCTAATCTGTATCCAAGCGTGATGTTCATGTTAATCTTATGATTGCTCAATACACTTAAGAATATAAATAACAGTATTGGCTCAAATTTGTTATGGAAGTAAAAACAATCGTTTACTTATTCATATTTGGTTTTGATTGATAAATTTGGTATATTGTATGTATTACTTAGCATTTTGGTTACTTATTACTAGAGCCCGGAAGTTTGGCAAAATGCCTCTTTTTATCTACTGCATATATTGATAATTTTTTTCCGGATATACGTTTCTTATGTTGTTTCGAATGTTTTAGAAGCCTTTTTATTTTGCCTATTTTGGACCCCACTAACTATTTTTAATTATAATGCTTTTTTTTGCCTTTTTCAATGAAATTTGACTATTTTTTTAAAAAAAATGTTGGCATTTATTTTTCTTCCGTTTATTATGTGAATAATTTTCGCCTTATTTAAGCAATATTGAACTCCCGCATGTTTCATCATTGCTGAAGGAGAAAAGTGTGAGAAAAAAGTATTTCATGCTGAGTTAGGATATTGCCTTTCGGTTAACATTTCCTAGTGCATGATTGACTGCTGGTGTGGAGAGGTTGATTTCGAACACAAAGAAGATATTTCTGAAATCTCCTTCTCGAACCCGAAAATTTCAGGAAGTTGCGCCTGAGCTTAGTTTACCTCCGCAAACTGTCTTGACAAGATGGGGAACCTGGATATCAGCAGCTATATATTATGCTAACAACCTTGAAAAAATCAGTGAGGTGATCGATGTTCTTCCAGAAAATGAAGAGGCTTCAATTCGTCAAGTAAAAACTCCTGTGCTATTCAGAACTGAAGAATGAACTGTCGTTTATTTTTGCACATTATGGTGCATTGCCAGAGACAATTACAAAACTAGAAAAAAGAGGTGAGACTCTTGTAGCATCCATGAAAATCTTCGAGGAATCTATGCAGCAGATGATGGAAGTGCCAGGAGAAAAGGGGTCAGCTGTTGCGGAAAAGTGCAAACGGGTAGTGAGTGCAAATGAGGACTTGAAACAATTGAAAACAATTTGTGATATTCTAAAAGGTGAAAATGCTGTTACCGAAATGAGTCCAGCTACATTAGCTTGTTTTATGTAAGCTCCAATAACTTCTGTCGAAGCAGAAAGATCATTTTCTATTATGAAAAACATTCTCTCTGACAGACGACTATCAATGAATGTTGAGAACTTTAAAAAACACTTTGTAGTTATGTGCAATCAAGACGGAGAAAATTGAAATGCTCTTCCCAATGCAATGCAATGCAATCCCATATTGCCAGAAATTATATATAAAAGTAAGCGACTTCCAAATGTGCCTTTTTTTCGGTTTATTTTGCCTTTTTTTCATTTTAGTGCCTATTTTGCACATTATAAATGCCTTTTTGTCTGCCTATTTTAACGAAAATAAATGCCTGAACTTCCGGGCTCTACTTATTACTTTTCTTCTTTCCGTCCTGGGGAAGGGTGTTCCTTGTGAGTATCCGTGAACGATTTCATTTCATCTCTAGACCTCTGATTCTTAGGTTCTAAAAAGTGTGCTTTTAGGTTCCTAAAATAGGCTCTAAAAATCCTAAAATAGGCTCTAAAATCCTAAAAAAGGTTCCAAAAATCCTAAAAAAGGTTCCAAAAATCCTAAAATAGGTTCTAAAAATCCTAAAATAGGCTCTAAAATCCTAAAATAGGCTCTAAAATCCTAAAAAAGGTTCAAAAATCCTAAAATAGGCTCTAAAAATCCTAAAATAGGCTCTAAATCCTAAAAAAAGGTTCCAAAAATCCTAAAATAGGTTCCAAAAATCCTAAAATAGGCTCTAAAAATCCCAAAGTAGGCTCTAAAATCCTAAAAAAAAGTTCCAAAAATCCTAAAATAGGTTCCAAAAATCCTAAAATAGGCTCTAAAATCCAAAAATAGGCTCTAAAAATCCTAAAATAGGCTCTAAAATCCTAAAAAGGTTCCAAAAATCCTAAAATAGGTTCCAAAAATCCTAAAATAGGTTCTAAAAATCCTAAAAAAGGCTCTAAAATCCTAAAATAGGCTCTAAAAATCCTAAAATAGGCTCTAAAATCCTAAAATAGGCTCTAAAATCCTAAAAAAGGTTCCAAAAATCCTAAAATAGGTTCCAAAAATCCTAAAATAGGTTCTAAAAATCCTAAAATAGGCTCTAAAATCATAAAAAAGGTTCGAGGAACCCTAAAATAGGTTCCAAAAATCCTAAAATAGGTTCTAAAAATCCTAAAATAGGTTCCAAAAATCCTAAAATAGGTTCTAAAAATCATAAGTAAGCTCGAAAAATCGTGAAGTAGGTTCAAAGAAACTTAAAATAGTTCAAAATTCCTGAAAAATGCTGATTAGGTATAGTCACCGGCAATGAAAATGGGACACCTATATCCTGAAATACGCACTATCTTGCATAGCGTTATGTGTGTTGCCTAACCCTAAGGCAATGGCAGAACTTACCATAGGAAATTTGCTATTAAAATCGACTCTTCGCCGTATAGTTAGGCAACAATATTTTTTTCATGTTATCCACAGTCAAACTCCTCAATTTTGTCTGTGAGGATCATCTTATATGATGAACAAAAACATAGTCAGTGGTGTAAACTTCAATGCTGAAATGTTAGTTTGCAAGGCTTGAATGCCACAAAGCACCGAAGTGACGCGAATGTGAGCAAGACCACACAGATCAGACCACCTTGGATTGTACAGGTAACTGTGGCACCGGATATTTTGCTTTGTTTAGAGCTTTGAAAAATCATCATCCACTTGGAGGAAGGGAAATCGACAGAGAGTACGTTTGAAACACGTTCGTTATTGAATTGTTTCGCGACCAAACAAAGTAAATGCCTCTGTATGACATAAAAATCCTGTAAAATCTTTAAAAATACACAAAAATCTAAAGAAAGTCTTGATTTAGGCGCATAAACATAAAATAGGTTCTAACAAGCAAAATATTTTTTTTAGGCACTATAAAACATCATCAGTTGTTTCGTTTCTTAACGAAACGCTGACATAACTCATTATTTATTACATACCTGTAAAGGGAAAAAAAAAACAGGTTAAAAACCTAAACTACGAGGTCTAATCATCACTCAACCTCATCTTCGCGATTAGCCGAAAGTGGAAGAAAAGCAAAGTAAAATAACCCAAGTCAATCATTCGATATGATTTCCGCAGCTTGACCCATCAAAGCACTGAACGCAGAAGTTTGTGGAATCAGAATTTATGAACACTTCTACGTACTATTGACAATTCAGAAAGAATAATATGCTTCAAGTCCTAAGTAAATGTACGTTTTAATGAAAGTATATTCCTTGAAGTATACGGTTGATTTCTTGAATTTGATGAGGGTGGACTAATGCTTGAGGTGGGGTAATTTTAGGTGGGCAGCTGTCCATCCTCATCAACTCTCGACGCCGTTCTTCCTTTTATGTACAGTGACGAAACTTCTGGGTCGTAACATCATTGAGAGTCAATGTGATTGATTATTGCAACCCAGTGGCAGGAATGCTAAGCACAATAAACCGAATCGATCAATCAAAACCAAATGTTAAAAAGTAAACGTTTTTTTTTCACTTCCGTAACTAATCGAAATTACGTGTATGATAGCAGGCGTATGCACTTTTGAACTGCAAATAAGGACAATGTGGATTATAGTTTGTTTTCCCAGTCTGCATCAATTAGCTAAGGATTAATTTTTCAGATAAAGCTTCTGCATGATACAGTTCCAGAGAATATGTGCGATTGGTTGTGAATCATTGATTATAATAGAAAGTCTTAGAAATGTGTGTCGTGGATTTGTGTAAAATGTTATGCAAGACAAGATCATAAATGTACATTTCTATTATCCACTATTATCTTTGTTTTATCCAACATTTTATTCCTTTCTTCTTCCTTTTCGTGCTGATTGGTGTCAGAGTCCTTTGACTGTCTACATCTTGTTCTGTCTTCTTGATTTCTTTTAGTGTTTTTTTCTGTCCCTTGGTAACTGTCTCTGATAGATATCGTTCCCTTTCATAAACCACATGATGTCGAACCTTAGTATTATTCAAAGAAAATATGGATCCAACATTTGAGGAACACATAAACAGTGACCTTCAAGGAGTCAAAATTATGGCAAAGTGTGGGAAAACTCACCACGTTAATTTGGGTTCGGATCGCAATGAAACAGGAACTGTGTCCAAGAAATTTAAAATGTATTGAAACCTTGGAAAAAAACGCAATATGTGCTATGGTATCTCGACACACATTTATCAAAAACTGTTCAAAAGAAATTTCACATCAATTACGGAAGGACACCACCTTATGTCAAGAACATAAAGTTCTGTTACGAAAGTTCCAAGAAACAGGGTGTGTGTCATCTTTCAAGGAAGAGTCTGCGATCGGCATCGGAAGAAAGCGTAAAGCGAGTGTTTAAGGCGAGGAAGGACAATTACGCACTAGTTGTGCATTTGTTTCAATATTGTCAGATTGGGCACTGCTATTTAAAAAAGGGTTTAGTATGCAAGAGAGTATGAATTTCTCTCCTTGTTGCAAGTGGAAACTGTTTTTCAACTTGATCAGTAAGCTAGACACGATGTTTGAAAAATATGATTAATAAGTATTTACAGAATTCCATGTATTCCTTATGGGAAATTAACTTCAACTTCAGATTACGGCTAAACAAATGGGAGTTTCGACTTTTCCTACTACTATGTCATAGTTCAACGTGTCCTTTTCCGTCCATGTACTTTTCTACGACAGTGGATGTTTGATATTCTCATGAGAACAAATAAAAAAATGGTCCCATAAACTTAATCCATTTCTCCTTGCCTCATTCGGCCATGCTGGCAGTGTTGCCAAGCCTAGTGTGCTTAAAAGATCTACATTTCACCATTAATAAAGCTAAAGATGACTTTCAAGGAGCTAGATTAACGAAGGCTGTATCAAGTGCCTCCTAGGGTAATTTTAGGTGTCAGAGGGGTGATGAAAGTGATGGCAATTTATTCTTAGTTTTCACCGCCTAGATTTGGTGGCATCACCCATTTCAATAATCCAACGATCTTCATATGAAATCGAAAATAAAAGATTCCCGGAAAATAATATTGTCATTTTCACCTTAGCCACAACGCTATATATAAAAATACGTGGGGGGAAGAGGAGGGTGACGCAGCCTATATATGGATATCACGTCACGTGCAAAATGTACTCATGGCAAAGGTTGATCTTTATGGGCTGGGGCCAGTGGTAGCATCATGTTGGGGCAGAGGGCAGGTGCCACAGTTCACAGTCAAACGAGTGCACGAAAGAGCCAGATCTGGCTCCAAAAGAGTGAATTTGGCCACAGTGATCTGTAGCTGCACCAGCGATTTGTTTGATTTGGTTGATTTAGTGTTTGAAGTCCACTTTATGCACAGTAAGGCTAATCGGGACTGGACCTACAGCTTAAAGTGGAATCCGAACCTAGGGAAAATTGTCCCTCCTCGCCCTAACTCTAAGTAAAAAAAAATCTGCTTGTTGTTCCATGTATACAAGGTGCAAATTCTCCAGGCTTTGTAACCCACAGGCAATATACTGGAGCATTAAATAGCATGATATGTACTGCCATTACGTCAGTTACCTCAGAGGAATCTGCCAAAACATGGAGTTTCCCATTGATATGCTTCGTTCAACTAAAAGCGCTGACGTGAAGGTTTACTGATGATGTCAAAAAGACTTAGTTACTCCAAACTTTGCCATAAATTTCACTTCTCTATCTTCAAAACTTCGGAAGGTACAAACGACTGTAACCAGGGAGAGACTTTGTGAACACACTGCATAGTCATTCTCCCGAAAAGGAAGTAGATTAATCTTGTGGTGGTCTTTATCGTAGTGCTTTGTTGTTCTGCGTTATTTTCCGGCGTTCTTCCCTTCTTCATTTCAATTTTACTCTTAGATTTCTAGCTCTCATCCAACATAAGCCAGCAAAGAGATTGAAGTGAAAATGGCCAACGGGTAAACATTTCCGAAAAAAACAAAAACATTCTCTGAAAAATATGGACCAACATGTAACTATGTTACAGACGAGCTGTCAAATTTGAACGCAACCAAAATATTCTCCCAATTAAACATTTGTAGTCTCACTTGTTCACAGTATTGAATTTATCTCTGGAATTTCAAAATGAACTGTACTTATTCCTAAGTTACACATGAGAATCAATTATAAAATGCGTTTTCTGCATATCCACGCTAATCAGTTTTGCAAGAAAAAGAACTTCGTTCTGAAATAAAATATTAATGCATCACTGTTCTGTTCACAAGCACCATACCGTGAATTGTTAGTTTACAGTAATGCATGACACCACTCATTCCCATGTTAAGTGTTTTAGATTTAACATTCGGAGTTCGTCTTTCAGAATCGTGCAGAAAATAACCATATTACTTACACCGAATTTCTAAGAAAATGTCAAGTAATGCTGCATGTTGCATGTATTTGAGATGTTGTAAACCTGCAATTTCCAAAATCGAACATCTACAGCAATACAAGGAAAATTTCATAAGGAAATTTTATCTGCATTTCAGTTCTGCCTGTCTGTACAAGTATATATGTTACATAGATAAGTTATGCAGCTTGTACGAGACAGTAACTTGTGCAATGTACATTATCTTCTAAAGAACTGTAGGAAGTTAATCTGAATTGGCCAAGTAGCAAACAACCATAATCTCGACACTTGATTGTTCCCAAGGGTTTCTGATAACAGTATTTTCATCATCAGAAGTGTACTAACCTTGTAACCAAAAGAAACGCTCTAAGATATTACCTGCCGGAAGGAACAACCATTTTTCCGCCTTGGTCTTCTTCCGACGGGGTGATGCAGGAGAAGGCCATTCCATGCTTTGGCGTTTCGTTTCAGGGTCGTACCTCACACACCAGCTCTCATCCTCTGTAGCAATGCATTGCAAGAAATTTGGATCTGAATCCTCCAGATTTCTTTCTCTTCCCACGCCTCAAAATCGCTTTGATAGGTCAGAGATTTGAGGATATTCTGGACATCCAACGGAACGTGACGAGGGTCTTGACCACCATCCCGAAAGAAGACTTTTCTAAAAGTTTCCAGGACATATACAGCCGTTCTCAACGGTGCATAGCCATGGGAGGGGACTACTTCGAAGGACAGTAAGATAGGTTTCATTAAGAATTCGTCTACTTTTGATATTCAGGATCATTCACCGAACTTTATTGTCAGAGGTTGTACTTGTATAATAGATAATCCTTGGTGAAACCATGCAGAATATTCGGGGTGTAATGGAAGTAATGTGTTCAACATTTTCGGCCACTTGTCCCTTTCTTCCCATTTCCATGGTTGCCACTTGGTAGTCATTGATTAGAGGCTAGGTTTCCTCTGGAGATGGCCACAGTAGGAATCGAACCTGAGCCTTCCGTTTGTCAGTCAGGCTCCTTATTCGTTTAGCATGCGGAACCTGACATGTAAGTGATTTAAATGTGTTGTTCGAATTCGGGACTACACGCTTACTTGTAAAGGCAAGGTACCCTAAATATTAGGGAGACAGTTTTTTCATACTGAAATCCCAGGTTGCTGATAAGTAAACAGTACTTACTTCCTGCTGTATTAAAGTCATGTTTGTTACTTCTGGAGAATCCAACAAACAATCAAATTCATTATTGACTAGCTGATGGCCCGGCGCTGCAAGGGTATTTATTTATCCCAATCTTTTATTAGACAGGAAAATAATGAATTCTAACTATAGTGTTGCTTGCTGAAGGGTGGGTTCACCAAAGAATATAGAGACTCCGAAAACTATGGATTCGACACTATTGTAGGTAATTTTTGACATTTCATTTTTCACCCCCTCTCCCCCTCCCCCATGTTGATAGGTGATGAACTTGGAGTTAAACGTCATTGGGAGTGTCACTATTCATATTAGCGACCCAGAAAACGATGGATTCCACATTAATATCGGTCGTTTTCGATTATTTTCACATGTCACCCCTTCCCACCCCCACCCATAGTGGTGCCAGGGGTGTCTTAGCCCCACAGTATTTCTTTCCAGATTGCAAGTGATATGTGTGCAAAGTTTGGTTGAAATTGCTCCAGGCGTTCGAGATTTATGGCTAAACAAACACACACACATACATCCATTTTTATATTATTGGTTAAATCAGTCTCTGGTTTGGATAAAGTAGCACACCAACTTCTCAGTGTAGTTTTGTACTTACCGATAAGGTTCAGAGGCGCTTCTAGTTCCAGGAGTACGGGTTGATTCAAAAATATCTCTCTCGCTCGAATGCACAACGTTCTCATGTCGATATCTGACAAGTGAACATTCTTTGTGTTCTTCGAACCTCGAGCTGCAAAGGGAGAAAATATGTTAACAAAATTTAATTTCAATCTTACGGCTAGTCTCTAAAAAACTATAGTTCTTTTCCAGTCTTACGGCAGGGGCTCTATATGCTGGCAAGGGAAGTGGGGAGCGGGGAAGCGACGAATCCAGCGCGATAAGAAACGCAGCAGCCTGTAGAACGAGGTGCACGTAGTAGTTTCTCCCCGACGTCGTGATTCTCGGCGCCACTGCTGTTGTCTGGTTGGTCTGCTGCGTATTCCCCGCTCCCCACTTCCCTTGCCAGCATATAGAGCGCCCGTCGTAAGAGTAGACAACACTTATAGTAAAACAAAGACATAGATAAAATGAAGAGAAAAAGTCTTTCCTAATATAATCTCATTATTTTGTGTGACCATTTATGGGAATTAGACAACAAAGTTAACAATCCATATCTACTAAACGTTGGATATGTCAAAAAACCTTCTTCTTCCTCTTTTGCCTCATAGCGTCAGGGTTGCCTTTATCCACTCCTTCCATCTCTCCCGTTCCTTTACCATCCTCTTAAATTCTCTCATTCCTTTATTTTCTCCTCTTTCTTCTATTCCTTTTTCGAATGTCTTTCGGGGTCTACCTCATGTTCTTCTTCCCTCTGGTCTAGCTTTCATAAATTGTTTTGCTTTTCTATCTTCGTCCATTCTTACCACATGTCCGAACCATTTTAATTGTCTTTGTGTCAGTTTTTCTTCTATTGGCTTCTGATTTAATTATTCTCTGATTCTTTCATTGCGTACTCTATATCTTCTCGTTTTACCAACAATTCTACGGAAGCATTTCATCTCAATTGTCATTATTTGTCTTATTTCTTTTCCTCTTAGTGGCCAGCTTTCACTTCCGTGTAGTACAGTGGGATCCATGAGTATTATCGTGCAAATTGTCCATGACTAATTTCATTAATTTTCACTTACATCTTATGTGTTTTTAAGCGATGGATATTTATGTATGCGGGTGGAGAAGTTGTCAACAGCTTGTTTAGAGTTTTCTTTTAATTCTTGAAGCTCTGTTTGGGTCAAATAAAGTGCACAAACATGGTGATGGACAATTTGCACGGTAATATTCATGGATCCCACTGTACAAGAACTTACAAGTATGAAATTCACGGTATTGGTTGTCGTCTTCTTCTTTGTTTGGCACAAACCGCCTACTAGTGATTTCCTGCCAGAGGTGCTAGTTGGGAGCAGTACACTCTTCTCAAAGAACCCCTACACTTTGGTAACACTTTTCTTCTTCTGATACCATGTCTCGAAAGTCTAAAGACGTGCGTGTTTTGTCATTTGAAAGTTTGTTTACGTTACGATTTTGTGCTTCCGTGCATAGCTGTAGTACAACAATATCCACATAACGTCAGTCCGTGGTTTCTTAAAGTAGAGTCGAAAGGGACATCGGAAATGGGATAACCACACGTTGTAATTGTTTATAAAGAGTATTTCGATGTTGTTGCCGAAGTGGGCATTGCTGAAACAAATGTGTGATTGATTGTGTAGGTTCTCCACACTGACAGGAAGTTGCAGACACGGTATATGAACTGGGATGTATTACGACGTGACCGGCACGCATTCGCATGATAAACACTAATACTGCATGGGGTAATTTCATGTTTTGAAACCAAGGACGTTTGTTTTTAAAAAGTGAGCGAGTCGTAACTGCAGGGCAAGTTGTAATGCTTTAAAGATAGCATAACATTCCGCCGAGAATATAGACATGTCTTCTAGGAGTGAAAATTGTTGAGTGATATTTTGGGATGGTATGTAAAAAACACACATACTCCGTCTGTCGAGCTGTCAGTATAAATAAAAGTTGACGTGGGCCATAATGCTCTGTAATTTTCGTGTCTGCCGTGATCTTTATAGTGTATCTCTAATCGGGGTTCTGTGGGTCACACTTCATTTTATGTTGAATGTCTCATGATAAGCACACATGAAGACACCTCATGCGAAATGTACGATAAGATATCGTCCAAAGATTAGTTTCGTTTATCATTGCACCATAAATAACAACATATATTAGTTGCAAAGTACGTAGTAAAGATCTTAACTTGAAATGCACAATATTTATGGCAGCAATGCATTTCTATAATCGCTTTACCTCAATGTAAAATAAAATGTGTTATCACTCATTTACTAGTTAGCTTCTTCTGGGTTTGCTTGTATTTTGTAATAAAAACTGTAATATATTGTTTACCTATGTAATCGAAATCTAAATTGAATAAAAATGTTGAAACTACTTGTTTTTCTTTTAAGCAGCTGTAATATTTCTTCTGTACATAAATAAAAATTATGGCACTGCAAGATTTGATACCTGTGAAATTTGAAATGATCAGTGTGTTTCAATTTATTTAATTTACTTTTAGAAATACACTTGGGTACATTTTTGTTCTAATATATTTTAACTCGTCTTGCTACAATCGATTTACGGAAGCAGAAGCTGTTCTATGAAACCTAACTCTGCGATATATGCATAAAGTTAAAAACGGTGATGATACACACTACTTTTTTACACACACTTCTATAGGAAAATTCTATTTAATACTGTAGAACAGTATGAGAGTATGTACATGTTATTAATATGCAGAAAACAAGAATAACATAAAGGCCTTGCAATGGATCCAAATATTAATGGGAAGCGAAAATTATACATTTTCGAACACGTATAGTTTTCATTTCACGTGACGACAACGATTTATTTCTGTGTGTACTTTAAAGTTAGTTTATTGATGTTCTTGTAGACTAACTTATATGTTATGTTAGTGCTACCAAAGTGATACTACAGTAGATGTAATTGTCATACTAATATCCCTTTTATGGTTTATTTATGTGTGCATTCCAAGGCTATAGTATTCGAAATCTGAGAACTGAGGGGGATACGCCCCCTTATAATCCAGACAATAGTTCTATGCATTTTAACTAATACTGATGAATTATGTACTATATTCTCCCAAAATTATAAAAGTAGAGTAGCGTTTGAGAAAGGTTTCCAGAAGTAGTCGTACTTTCAAGAAAGGACACGTCATTAGTTTCAATTTCATGGTTTTCCAAGTCAAGCAGTCCCAAATCCTAGAAAATCAAATTTCTATAGGATATGCATATTTTCTATTACTGTGAGTTCGAACAAGTGTACCATAAAGTAAGACAGAAATATTGAAAATATTGGTCTAACAATACCAAACGTACACAGCACTAATTCATCAAATATGCACATATGTGCAATACCAAATATATTGCCAAATTATACAAATACTCTGAGGTGAATTTATGTACTGAAAATTTCATGGGAAGAAGTTCTAAATTATTTATTAAAACTTGGATTTCATATTTACTAAACTCATGTCACTGTACATATTTTAAAATATTGAGTGCTCGCACAGCAGGCAAAGAAGGAAAAAATATTAATTACATCACTATATACATGAGGTTAATATGAACATAAATAACACTTTAAAAATGTGTATAGTGTTGCGTTTCGTCGCTGACGAGTGACACAAAGTTCCTTATCGGCAAAAGATAACCGGAAAAACTAATATTTTTATTTTATTTTCTCCATGTCAAAAAACGAGTAAAATTATTGAAGGGTATTTACAGTGTCTGCGGTCTTCCAAGTTCGTATCGCACTTGTCTGTCATATTAGTCCTATCTGATTTATCACGGAGCTGACATTCTTTTTAACAGCCGAAGATATGAAGAAAAGTGGCATTGTGTCTTTCTTTTTCGAAGACCAGATACAAATTCTACTTAATTTTATCGTAAAACCAATGTGAAAATATCTGTCTCGCATATCAACCACACTTAACGTATTTTCCAATATGTGTAACGGCAGGTGTAAAGTTCTCCACCATGAACTGAGTTGGCCAATTTTTTCTTCCTTCTTCTCTTGTAGATCTGGGTAACCAAAGCCCGTTCTGCGACTACAAAAATTGATCATTTCATTGACGCTATGGTCTTCCTAAATTTATTTTCCCTTTTGGCCTGTAATTTAATAATTTACGAGGCAAACGGCTATCTTGCATCCTCACAACACGTTGATTCCACTTTAAATTGATATTTTTTAATTTCTTCCACCATAGCTTTGACCTTTCATTTATTTCGGATTTATTCACTTCTAATTTCGTCTCGTAAGGTTACTCCTCTTGAAAATCACATTTGTGAACAATTTCTTCTAGTTTTATCATGTTGACGAAAAGTCCAACATTCGCTACCATATAAAAGAGCCGGTTTTGAAATTGTGTTATGGTATTCGAATTTTTTTTTTTCAAAATTCAATTTAGCCTGATTTATATGATTGTATTAGTAACAAAATACAGTAATACATGGTCTAGACGTTCTCTAATATTTAAAGTAGATGAATTATTTTTACAGTGTTGTTGTATAAATACTATTGTATTAACGATTTTCTGTATGTTGTAATAATTGTACTCAATATACTTCATTCACTGTTTTCAGGAATCCGTGGCTCAAGAATTGAAAATGTAGAAGGAAAAAAAACGGACCCTTTTAAGAAATTAAATATAAGGTAATCTAAGGTAAGTGAAAAAGGTAAGTGAATAGCCTCTTAATCCATCCATGCACTTTGGTTTCCAGCAAGAGAAGAGCTTGTTAAGTGCGAGATAAGTGTTAATTCGCCGGGAGTGGCTGGCGTTCGCTTCACCTAGCGACCAGGCGAGCCAGCAGAGCGTGCAACGGTGGGGACGAACCCACCGAAAACCGAACCACTTGACGATGCGTCACAGAGACATTCCTGGACCTACGTGGACCGGATACGGTGAGTACCTTGAGGCTTTCTTTCTTTCTATTTGTTGTCTTGCTTTCTTTCCACCTTATTCGAGTTAGCGAAAAAGTACGAATAACCCCTATCGGGTATGTCTTCGCGATATTTTTATGCTCAGGTCTCAGCATTATCCCAGCTTACCAGACAACGGTATTCATTGCGATTCCGAGAGAATAGAAGAAGTGAAATCGATAACCAGTAATTGAAAAGAATCAACGACAACCATGTGAAGAGGAAAATAAAAAAGTGAGTTTATGTTACATCTTTTGGCTGTTTCTTCCTTACATACTTTATATATGTTTAACGTTTTATTTTCTTACAGAATGATAACGTTTTATTTTTTTACAGAATGACTGTGATGAACTACTTGGAACTGCAGCAGTTTTGACGTTTGCTAATATCTATGTAGGCTGATGCCTGGCTTTTGCAGCTTCATCTCTGAAGAATCTATTTGGGTAAATATGCGATATCG